>NC_058084.1:428317890-428645210 GCF_014858855.1 Bufo gargarizans
GGCCTAAATATATGCCAATGGACTGTTGCAGTGGTGGGTGACGTGAAGCCTCATTCTCTGCTATGACATGCAGACTGATTCTCTGCTGTCATGAAGCCAGATTGTCTGTTACGGGACCTCTCTGCTCTGCCTGTGTGCTAGGCCTAAATATATGCCAATGGACTGTTGCAGTGGTGGGTGACGTGAAGCCTCATTCTCTGCTATGACATGCAGACTGATTCTCTGCTGACATGAAGCCAGATTGTCTGTTACGGGACCTCTCTGCTCTGCCTGTGTGCTAGGCCTAAATATATGCCAATGGACTGTTGCAGTGGTGGGTGACGTGAAGCCTCATTCTCTGCTATGACATGCAGACTGATTCTCTGCTGTCATGAAGCCAGATTGTCTGTTACGGGACCTCTCTGCTCTGCCTGTGTGCTAGGCCTAAATATATGCCAATGGACTGTTGCAGTGGTGGGTGACGTGAAGCCTCATTCTCTGCTATGACATGCAGACTAATTCTCTGCTGACATGAAGACAGATTCTCTGTTACGGGACCTCTCTCCTCTGCCTGTGTGTGTGCTGGGCCTAAATATATGCCAATGGACTGTTGCAGTGGTGGGTGACGTGAAGCCTCATTCTCTGCTATGACATGCAGACTGATTCTCTGCTGTCATGAAGCCAGATTGTCTGTTACGGGACCTCTCTGCTCTGCCTGTGTGCTAGGCCTAAATATATGCCAATGGACTGTTGCAGTGGTGGGTGACGTGAAGCCTCATTCTCTGCTATGACATGCAGACTAATTCTCTGCTGACATGAAGACAGATTCTCTGTTACGGGACCTCTCTCCTCTGCCTGTGTGTGTGCTGGGCCTAAATATATGCCAATGGACTGTTGCAGTGGTGGCTGACGTGAAGCCTCATTCTCTGCTATGACATGCAGACTGATTCTCTGCTGACATGAAGCCAGATTCTCTGTTACGGGACCTCTCTCCTCTGCCTGTGTGTGTGCTGGGCCTAAATATATGCCAATGGACTGTTGCAGTGGTGGCTGACGTGAAGCCTCATTCTCTGCTATGACATGCAGACTAATTCTCTGCTGACATGAAGACAGATTCTCTGTTACGGGACCTCTCTCCTCTGCCTGTGTGTGTGCTGGGCCTAAATATATGCCAATGGACTGTTGCAGTGGTGGGTGACGTGAAGCCTCATTCTCTGCTATGACATGCAGACTGATTCTCTGCTGTCATGAAGCCAGATTGTCTGTTACGGGACCTCTCTGCTCTGCCTGTGTGCTAGGCCTAAATATATGCCAATGGACTGTTGCAGTGGTGGGTGACGTGAAGCCTCATTCTCTGCTATGACATGCAGACTAATTCTCTGCTGACATGAAGACAGATTCTCTGTTACGGGACCTCTCTCCTCTGCCTGTGTGTGTGCTGGGCCTAAATATATGCCAATGGACTGTTGCAGTGGTGGCTGACGTGAAGCCTCATTCTCTGCTATGACATGCAGACTAATTCTCTGCTGACATGAAGACAGATTCTCTGTTACGGGACCTCTCTCCTCTGCCTGTGTGTGTGCTGGGCCTAAATATATGCCAATGGACTGTTGCAGTGGTGGCTGACGTGAAGCCTCATTCTCTGCTATGACATGCAGACTGATTCTCTGCTGACATGAAGCCAGATTCTCTGTTACGGGACCTCTCTCCTCTGCCTGTGTGTGTGCTGGGCCTAAATATATGCCAATGGACTGTTGCAGTGGTGGCTGACGTGAAGCCTCATTCTCTGCTATGACATGCAGACTAATTCTCTGCTGACATGAAGACAGATTCTCTGTTACGGGACCTCTCTCCTCTGCCTGTGTGTGTGCTGGGCCTAAATATATGCCAATGGACTGTTGCAGTGGTGGGTGACGTGAAGCCTCATTCTCTGCTATGACATGCAGACTGATTCTCTGCTGTCATGAAGCCAGATTGTCTGTTACGGGACCTCTCTGCTCTGCCTGTGTGCTAGGCCTAAATATATGCCAATGGACTGTTGCAGTGGTGGGTGACGTGAAGCCTCATTCTCTGCTATGACATGCAGACTAATTCTCTGCTGACATGAAGACAGATTCTCTGTTACGGGACCTCTCTCCTCTGCCTGTGTGTGTGCTGGGCCTAAATATATGCCAATGGACTGTTGCAGTGGTGGCTGACGTGAAGCCTCATTCTCTGCTATGACATGCAGACTGATTCTCTGCTGACATGAAGCCAGATTCTCTGTTACGGGACCTCTCTCCTCTGCCTGTGTGTGTGCTGGGCCTAAATATATGCCAATGGACTGTTGCAGTGGTGGCTGACGTGAAGCCTCATTCTCTGCTATGACATGCAGACTGATTCTCTGCTGTCATGAAGCCAGATTGTCTGTTACGGGACCTCTCTGCTCTGCCTGTGTGCTAGGCCTAAATATATGCCAATGGACTGTTGCAGTGGTGGGTGACGTGAAGCCTCATTCTCTGCTATGACATGCAGACTAATTCTCTGCTGACATGAAGACAGATTCTCTGTTACGGGACCTCTCTCCTCTGCCTGTGTGTGTGCTGGGCCTAAATATATGCCAATGGACTGTTGCAGTGGTGGGTGACGTGAAGCCTCATTCTCTGCTATGACATGCAGACTGATTCTCTGCTGTCATGAAGCCAGATTGTCTGTTACGGGACCTCTCTGCTCTGCCTGTGTGCTAGGCCTAAATATATGCCAATGGACTGTTGCAGTGGTGGGTGACGTGAAGCCTCATTCTCTGCTATGACATGCAGACTAATTCTCTGCTGACATGAAGACAGATTCTCTGTTACGGGACCTCTCTCCTCTGCCTGTGTGTGTGCTGGGCCTAAATATATGCCAATGGACTGTTGCAGTGGTGGCTGACGTGAAGCCTCATTCTCTGCTATGACATGCAGACTGATTCTCTGCTGACATGAAGCCAGATTCTCTGTTACGGGACCTCTCTCCTCTGCCTGTGTGTGTGCTGGGCCTAAATATATGCCAATGGACTGTTGCAGTGGTGGCTGACGTGAAGCCTCATTCTCTGCTATGACATGCAGACTGATTCTCTGCTGACATGAAGCCAGATTCTCTGTTACGGGACCTCTCTCCTCTGCCTGTGTGTGTGCTGGGCCTAAATATATGCCAATGGACTGTTGCAGTGGTGGCTGACGTGAAGCCTCATTCTCTGCTATGACATGCAGACTGATTCTCTGCTGACATGAAGCCAGATTCTCTGTTACGGGACCTCTCTCCTCTGCCTGTGTGTGTGCTGGGCCTAAATATATGCCAATGGACTGTTGCAGTGGTGGCTGACGTGAAGCCTCATTCTCTGCTATGACATGCAGACTGATTCTCTGCTGACATGAAGCCAGATTCTCTGTTACGGGACCTCTCTCCTCTGCCTGTGTGTGTGCTGGGCCTAAATATATGCCAATGGACTGTTGCAGTGGTGGCTGACGTGAAGCCTCATTCTCTGCTATGACATGCAGACTGATTCTCTGCTGACATGAAGACAGATTCTCTGTTACGGGACCTCCCTCCTCTGCCTGGGTGCTGGGCCTAAATATATGCCAATGGACTGTTGCAGTGGTGGCTGACGTGAAGCCTCATTCTCTGCTATGACATGCAGACTAATTCTCTGCTGACATGAAGACAGATTCTCTGTTACGGGACCTCTCTCCTCTGCCTGGGTGCCGGGGCCTAAATATCTGAGAATGGACTGTTCCAGTGGTGGGTGACGGGAAGCCAGATTCTCTGCTATGGAACCTCTCTCCAATTGATTTTGGTTAATTTTTATTTATTTAATTTTTATTTTAATTCATTTCCCTATCCACATTTGTTTGCAGGGGATTTACCTACATGTTGCTGCCTTTTGCAGCCCTCTAGCTCTTTCCTGGGCTGTTTTACAGCCTTTTTAGTGCCGAAAAGTTCGGGTCCCCATTGACTTCAATGGGGTTCGGGTTCGGGACGAAGTTCGGATCGGGTTCGGATCCCGAACCCGAACATTTCCGGGATGTTCGGCCGAACTTCTCGAACCCGAACATCCAGGTGTTCGCTCAACTCTAATAGGGAGGTGTTATAATTGAGATTGTAGACTGCCATTTGACTAAATATTCTTCTATTAACATCAAATATAAACAAGTATTAATGAATGTACAACTCCCTCTCTCCTAGAATCCGATCCTAAGGACCAGATGCCCTTTTCTATAGGGCCGATTTAGGCCTCTTGTGCCCAATGAAAAATCTGCCTTACCCATAAGACCTATAAAGAAGGCATTAAAAAAAAAAAAAGTTAAAGTCCAAGTAAAACTCACAAATTTGATGTTAGGTTCTCCTGCCACCTATCCAAATGTATAATACAGAGTGCGAGGTGGACAACACCTGATATGGTCCTGGAAGAAGGTCATAGGAAAAGATCAAATCTATGAATCTCCAAATTCTGATTATATAAGTTCAAATGGGAATAGTGGATCAACTTTGCGTTCACCAGTTTGGTGAACTATGAAGTAGTTTGGTGAACTATGAAGTAAAATCTTCACAGGATAGTTATGGGTAATTCTAGGTGGGTGGCTAAAATATGGTCAGAAGTTGACTTCCGTTTTTGCTTAACTGTAAGGATATATTCATATTTCCCAATGCTGTTGTGGGGGCTATCCATGCAGGCCAGAACTACTGGGTATTATAAGACCTATGCAAGGTCTTTAGTATTGTTGGTAGAACACAATTTTGACTCTAGCATCGTATGTTCGAGTCTCCTTCCCCCACATTTGTTGGCTGACACGCAGCCAATAAACGTGCGGGGAAGTACTGGCACTCACTGTAATGCCGTAGCCATGTTGGGTACTGGCATTACAGTCATTGACTGGCAGGAACGTGTCATCGGGTGCTATATAGCACCTAATGACACGTGGTTCGGCTCAGTCTTAGTCAGGGCGAGCTGCAGCAGAAGGAACAGATAGTGTAGGGACATAAATTTTAAAAAAAAAATTTTTTAGGCAGGGTTTAGTGTTGAAAATAGTTAGAGACCCAAAAGTCCAATTAAGGACTATTGTTTTATCTGGCTGCAATATATATTAGTAGCGCAACCTGCACTAAATTGAGTGCAATTGTTTGGCCGCTGCTGACAGTGACACAACCTCTGCTACATCTGTTGTTACATTTGCGCATCCTAAATATCTGTGACATTCAGCGCAATTGTTTGGCCGCTGCTGACAGTGACACAACCTCTGCTACATCTATTGTTACATTTGCGCATCCTAAATATCTGAGACATTCAGACCAATTGTTTGTCCGCTGCTGACAGCGACATTACCTGCGCTACATCTCCTGTATAACGTTTGCGCATCCTAAATATCTGTGACATTTAGTGTAATTTTTTCTTAACCGCTGGTGACAGCGACATCACCTCAGCTACATCTCCTGTATAACGTTTGCACATCCTAAGTATCTGTGACATTCAGTGTAATTTATTTGCGCATACCTGCGCTACTGTACGTGTGACATACTTGCAAGCATATATTTAATTAATATGCTCAAGGCGAGCAGTAAGGGGACGGGAAAGTGGCCGTGCTGCTGATGTGCACGCAGAGGCCGTGGCCCTGGGCGCGGTGAAATTGTGCCTGATGCCAGAGCACAAGAAATACAATTATCCACGATACCTAGCTTCATGTCCCAGTTTGCAGGGTGGCACAGGACACCACTCTCGAAGTCACACCAGTGCGACCAGGTGGTTGGTTGTATTGCAGCAGATAATGCTTCCAGTTGGTTAAGCACCACCCTGTCTTCCACCAAGTCCAGTCTCAGTAGCCAAGAGTCTGTTCAACAGAATCCTCACCCTGATCCTCCTTCCTTCCATCATAGAGAGTCTTGGCAAACAAGTGATCCCACACTCGGCTCTTCCGAGGAGCTCTTTTCATCACCATTCCTTGATTTGGGCCTCTCGCCAAGCCCGCTTGAAGAGGGACATAAGAAGATCTTGTGCACTTATTCCCAAACTATCGAGCATCCACAGTCAGAAGAAGATGATGGTGGGGAATGGCAATTAGTGTTTCATGAGGTGGATGATGATGATGAGACACAGTTGCCAATAAGTCAACAGCAACTAATGTCTCAAGAGGTTGATGATGAGGATGAGACACAGTTGTCAATAAGTAAGGTTTTTGTTAGGTCAACAAGTCAGGAGGATGACCAGAGTGAGGAAGTGGAAGAGGAGGTTTTGGACGATTAAATCACTGACCCAAACTAGGAAGGTGGCAAGCTGGGGGAGGGATCCGCAGCACCACATCAGGCTGCAAGAGGTAGTAGGGTGGCAAAAGGGAGAAGGCGGGCCACACCAAACAGGCCCGCAACTGTTCCCTGAAGCAACCCCGTGCGGACGAGAAAAGAATTGTCATTTGCAACCTGTGCCGTACCAAAATGAGCAGGGGCGTGAACACTAGCAACCTCACCACTACCAGCATCAAAGCGGGCCACATGGCATCAAAGCACCCTAATATGTGGGCCGAACGCCTGGGTCCACAATCAGTGTCTGCAGGTCACACCACTGCCTCCTATTCCTCTGTGTTACGTGCAAGCCAATGCCCTGTCCAAGACATAGTCCCGGATGCCTCCCGCCTTGCACCTGAACCTTCGCAAGCACCATCAGCTAGCACTTCCACTTCTGTATCCCAGCGCAGCATACAGATGTCCATATCCCAGGCCTATGAACGAAAGCGCAAATACCCAGTCACCCACCCACAGGCCATAGCACTAAATGCGCACCTTTCCAAATTGCTGGCTCTGGAAATGTTGCCATTTAGGCTTGTAGACACTGAGGCTTTCCGCAGCCTGATGTCAGCAGCCGTCCCTTGTTACTCAGTCCCCAGCCGCAACTATTTTTCCCAGTGTGCCATCCCCGCCTTACACCAGCATGTGTCCCATAACATCACCCGTGCCCTGACCAATGCAGTTATTGGGAAGGTCCACTTAACGACTGACACATGGACAAGTGCTTTTTGCCAGGGATGCTACATTTCCCTGACAGCACACTGGGTGAACGTTGTGGAGGTCGGGAGCGAGTCGTAGCCTGGGATGGCACAGGTGCTACCGACGACAAGGGCCCTACGTCCATCAGAATTTCCGTCAATAACTCCTCTACTTCCACCTCTGAATTCTCATCTTGCAGCACCAGTCAGCCATCAGTCAGTAGCTGGAAGCAGTGTAGCACTGCAGTGGGGAAGCGGCAACAGGCCGTGCTGAAACTAATTTGCTTAGGTGACAAACAGCACACTGCCGCAGAGCTGTGGCAGGGTTTAAGGGACCAGACTGAGCTGTGGCTCTCGCCACTCAACCTGCAGCCAGGCATGGTTGTGTCTGATAATGGCCGTAACTTGGTGGGGGCTTTTAGGCTCGGCAATCTCACACACATACCATTCCTAGCCCACGTGTTCAACTTAGTAGTTCAGCGGTTTCTCAAAACCTGCCCCAATTTGGCTGAGCTACTGGTAAAGGTGCACCGCATGTGTTCCCATTTCCGAAAGTCTTCTACAGCTGGCGCCGGTCTGGCAACTCTGCAGCAGTGCTTGAAATTGCCAGCTCACCGACTGTTGTGCGACGTGAGCATGCGCTGGAACGCCATGTTCCACATGTTGGCCAAGCTTTGTGAGCTGCAGAGGGCAGTAGTGGAATACAAACTGCAACATGGTCATCGCCTTTCTAGTCAGCTTCCGGTCTTCACAAGCGATGATGTGGGCATAGATGTCTGACCTCTGTGAGGTTTTATGTAACTTTGAGGAATCAACACAGATGGTGAGCGGCGATAACGCTATTATCAGCGTAACCATCCCACTTCTGTGTCTACTGAAACACTCGCTGGTCACAATGAAGGTGGACGTTTTGCATGTGGAATAGGTGGAAATGGGGGAAGACAGTACACAGGGTGATAGCCAGACCACCCTCAGTTCGTCTTCTCAGCATGAATTGGATGATGAGGAGGAGGAGCAGGAGACGGTTGCCTCCGCTACAGAGGCTAGTACCCATTGCAGGTTTATTCCATCTGTTTAGCGTGGATGGGCCGAAGAGGAGGAAGAGGATGAGGAGATTGAGAGTCATCCTCTTGATTAGGACAGCGAAGTCTTGTATGTTGGGACTCTGGCACACATGGCTGACTTTATGTTATGCTGCCTTTCCCGTGACCCTCGCGTTATAGGCATTTTTGCCAACACCGATATACTGGTTGTTTACCCTTCTCTACCCCCGCTACAAAAATAACTACTCATCTCTCATTCCTGTGGTGGAGGGGACTAGCAAAATGGGACAATACCAGAGGTCCTTGTGGAAAAATTGCTCTAAAAATCTCCAGTTGACAATGCTGGCGGAAGAGTACGTGGTTCCTTGGGCAACCGAGGAGGGGAGGGGAGGGGAACACACAGCAGTTCCAACAGAGGCAGGGCAACACTCTCCAAGGCCTGGGATAGTTTCATGAAACCCCGCCAGCACCTTCATCCTGATGCGCGGCCTTGTGTCACAAGGAGGGAAAAGTTTTGGAAGATGGTGAAGGAGTACGTAGCAGACCATGTCAGCGTCCTCAGTGATCCCTCTGTGCTTTACAACTATTGGGTATCCAAGCTGGACACGTGGCACGAACTTGCGCTCTATGCCTTGGAGCTGCTGGCCTGCACTGCCGCCAGCATTTTGTCAGAGCGGGTATTTCGTGATGCTGGGGGCATAATAACTGATAAGCGCATCCGCCTGTGAACTGAAAATGTTGACCGGTTGATTCTTATAAAAATTAACAAGGCCTGGATTGCCCCTGACTTCTCTACTCCACCAGAGGAAAGAGGCTAAACATAAAGGCACTTTGAATGTGGCTTTTATGGTGTATTGCAGGCATGCTCAACCTGCGGCCCTCCAGCTGTTGCAAAACTACAACTCCCATCATTCCCAGACAGCCTACAGAAGGGCATGGTGGGAGTTGCAGTTTTACTACAGCTGGAGGGCCACAGGTTGAGCGTCCCTAGTATATTGAATACACTGTATTCCCATGCACCCCTACACCACAAAAAAGGGTATATAGTTCAATCTTCCTTTTCTCGTCCTGCTCTTCCTCCTCCATTATATCAACATTCTTATTAGGCTGCCCTCGCTCCATATTTTTTAGAGGGTCATCTCAGCAGCAGACCCTCACCCCTAAAGTTTTAGATGGTCAGATCAGCAGCAGGCCCTTGCCCCTAATGTTTTTGAGGGTCAACAGTAGGCCATCAATCATAATTTTTCAAGGGTGTGTATGATGCCCTCCTTTATGTGTAATAAAGAGTGTATTGTAGTTCCGGTTCCTTGTAATTTCTGGCAGCCCTTTCACTTAGTGCATAGGCTTTATGAGTGTAGGAGTCCCACTATCTGAACAATTGTATCACAATGTGAATGAGGCCCTCCTTTATGTGATATACAGGTTGTATCGGAGTGCCTCTTCCTTGTAATTTTTGGCAGCACTTGCACTTTATATACAAGTAAATATACAGGATAGAATGTTTCCTAACAATTTATCCTCTAAAATCGATTTTATCTTTGGTTTTGTGCGTATGATTGTCAGTCTGTAAAAGTGGCGCACTACTTGGACAACATCGTTCCTAGCAGCGACCTAGGAGTCCAAAATGCATCCAGACATCCTCCCCATGCTGTTCCAGAATCATTTCGGTGGTGTTTCCATCAATTTCTGACCTTTTCCTGTGAACCAGACACCCTCCCCTCTTCAGAGCAGGGGGTGCCTGGTTTATTGCTCGGGTTCTCCCATTGACTTCCATTGTGCTCTGGTGCTCTGTAGATCACCCGAGCATCCCAAAGTGTTCTACTCGAGCACCAGAGCACCCAAGCACTTTGGTGCTCGATCAACACTAGTTTTTAGGTGACGAAAGCAGCTCCAGAGAGTTTGTACGGATGTGGAAAAATGCACTGTTAAAGCGAACCTTTCACCTCATTTTCACTTTTTAAACTATTAACAGTACGTTATAGATTACCTTTAGTGTGTTGTTATCCATGTTAGGTGCGCTTTCCTGCGCTCTTTATTCATCCAGAAATCGGCTTATAAAGTTTAAATTTTGTGCTGTAACAGTCAAGCAACAAGTCAAGGGGGTAGCCCTTTCCTCTCCTCTGGCCGTACCGCCCCTGCCCTAACGCCGCCTCTATGCCATGTAATTGACAGCAGGCTCACTCGCAGGGACGGCGCTTCTGAATCCTGCGCATGCGCCGTCCTCCTCATTCGCTGCTCGCTCCCGTCTTTCTTGCGGACACAAGCTCCGCTCCCGATGATCACTGGCTTGCAATCTGGTTACAAGTCTACAGTGATCACGTGGGGCACTTGGAGCATGAAGATAGTGGAGCGCGAGCACGGGAGGTAGAGAAGAGAAGCAGGCAGGAATCGCGTACGGCGCATGCGCTATTCTCTTACATGGTCGCGCTTGTGTCCGCAAGAAAGACGGGAGCGAGCGGCGAATGAGGAGGACGGCGCATGCGCAGGATTCAGAAGCGCCGTCCCTGCGAGTGAGCCTGCTGTCAATTACATGGCATAGAGGCGGCATTAGGGCAGGGGCGGTACGGCCAGAGGAGAGGAAAGGGCTACCCCCTTGACTTGTTGCTTGACTGTTACAGCACAAAATTTGAACTTTATAAGCCGATTTCTGGATGAATAAAGAGCGCAGGAAAGCGCACCTAACATGGATAACAACACACTAAAGGTAATCTATAACGTACTGTTGATAGTTTAAAAAGTGAAAATGAGGTGAAAGGTTCGCTTTAAATATAAAGTTTGAAAAAATAATAATATAAAGAAATGTAAGTAATTGTTAAAAGAAAGAAAATAGAAAGTAAAAAACATACTATTGTTGCCAACCCAAGTGTATTGATAGCCTGTACAAACCATCTAATACTACACTACTAAAGTCATAAATCAAAGTCACCAAAAGAAAACCAGCTTTTAGATTTTTTTCTAGTGTACATTTGTGAAATTTGTGAAATTAAAAAAGAAATAAAAATTAAATAAAATTACACAGTTTATATACCTTTTTTACCTTTTCATATGTCCCGAAAAAAAAGTCCACAAATAAAAAAATAACAAAATTAGGTCTGGTTAGAGACTTTAGAGGCCAAAAAAAATGTTTGTTAAGGGATTACGTAAATCTTTTGCCTAATATAAAAGTGCATACAATCTGCTAAACAGTTGTTAAAGTTTCAAGGTCATGAGAAGATTTAGGAAGTGGCCAGATTTATCGTAAGTAGGGGCCAGTCATATTATTAATGTGGCTTTCTGGTGAACTCTAAACTCTCGAGATGAAGACAGATGACAAGGATTTGGCAATGATTGACTATATTTCAGAAGTTTTGAGAAATCTTACTGGAAATCCAAATCATCTTATTTGTCCCTTTTGATCATTGAATTTCAAAAGTCACCATAATCTGTTTATAAAAACATTCAACTTTTCAATATATATTATTCATTTTCTTGTTGTTTCTTATACTATTCTTCCAAGCAACATGGTACAAGGTTAACTTTCTGCACTTATGATTTCCATTGTGGAGAAATTAATCCACTTTAGTAAAACTTGACACCAACATTTGTGCAACGTTAGTGCAAAAGAAGAAGACTCTTAAAGGCTCTATTACACCACACGATTTTGGGCCAATTATCGGGAACAAGCGTCTATAGTAATGCACGTTAATGCTACTTGGCCCGTATAAACAAGCAGCACGTTTGCTGATGGGCAATCTTCCATCATCTCCCTGTGTAATTAGGGATGCACTAAGAAAAATAGTGAGGAATGACTGCAGTAGCAACATTCCTCCCACATTCAAAGTTTGCATCAGCTGGTGTAATTAGGCCAGTGCAAACAAGCACCAATGCATGTGTCAGTATCCATCAGTGTTCGTACCACCAGAAGATTGGGCAGTCTAATACCACCTTTACACTAGGACTCCATGATATCACAGGAAACTTTGAAGGAGCATGCTTTTACTACAACTTATGGGCAACGCCATGTCTCCCATAGAAATTGTATTGCTTCATTTGCTTCAATTGAAATAATGCTTCCTGTTAAAGGTGATTTTTACTTAAAATGTTAAATTGGCCATATAGTAGTAGGTCAGAAGTTAAGTTGGCCATACCCATAAGATTATGAACAAAATGTAGATGGTCAACTGTCTGTTGGACCATTTTTATGAACAATCTGACCATCAACATTTCTCAATAAACTCAGCTAGTGTAAGGTGGGCAAGTGAAATACTGTATTTGACCGATCATGCCATAGTAAGTGCTGAGTGAATGGAAGTATCAGAAGTGGACTTTGATCCAAATTTCATGAAAAATTTGATTCGCCACAAAGCTGAAATTTCTCACGCTTCATAGTAACGAATCAATTTTGTGTGCCCAGAGTGATCTTGTGTTGGCATCGTCATGCTCACCACAGCTTCTTTGGCGGCTTTTCTTCAATCAAGACAGTAACAGACTGAAGTGGATGAGATGGGTATACTGTATATTTCTTTTAATGCCTGATTAACCCCATAGCAGCTGAATGTGAATCACAGATGCCGTGATCAGCATTGAATGCTGCATCCGAGGGGTTAAATGGGGGCACGCAATTGCCGTTCCCAATCATTGCGACTGCACCTTACAATGGAAAGCAATTTGTGACAAAGTAATTCGTAAAAAAACTAATTTCTTGTTGAAGTTTTGTGAAGCAACCAAATTTTTCAAAACTTAAGTATGTAACTTGGTTACATACTTTCAGTCTGTATCTGGTGAAAAATCTGGCCAGACAGATCACATTTATGACAATAATTCTCAAAATGGTGAAAATCAGCAATTTTCTCTCAGATATTAACCTAGCCTAAGTGGATGCCAGCAGTAATGTATATCTCATACTTGACTATCTGGATTAAAATCAACCAGTCAGGTGAAGCACCTAGATAGGATAGAGCAAACATTTCAAACATTTGGTCAACTGCAAAGCAAATAGGATTGTAGGATGTCATTGGATTTTGGGTGCTGGTTTTAAAGTGAGCAAACTGAACTACAATTTTTATGTAAATGCTGAAACCAAATAGTACATTTCTTTCACCTACATCCCCATAGCAAAAAAATAATAATCTGTAAGGAATTTGGTTGCGTGTCAGCCACAAATTCAGAGCAAAGCAAATGCTTCCACCTGAGGGTCTTATAGCCTGGAGGGACAAAGTATTAGGAATTGTCATTTTCGTAAACCTATTCTTAACTCGAAACCTCATTTGTACTGACAACGCTTCATATAAACATGGCCCTGCAGCACATAAAGCGAGTTAACAGCCACCCAATCTTCTTTATATGGTATGTGAAGCTAGCGCAAACTAGCGCTAGCATTGTATCTCCACGTTATTCATCTCCATTGTCTTGTAATCCCAACTGTCTTCAATTATTTCCAACCAGTTGTACAGAGAGCAGCAGATGAGTGTGCAGTAGCCAAGCATGATAAGCATACTTTTCATGCTGATCATGTGCGCACTGCTACTGTGCAGGATTGCAATGACAGATAACAAAGCCGGAGGCAAATAATAAAGCCGGACTCAGATAACACAGGATCCACGTGGACAAAAGGTGATGGTCACAGCTCACCTCCTCCCCCTCCCTGCACACTAACCTTTGCATACAATAGGTTATAGAGCATGCCCACAACACTCTCCCATAGAATCCTATCCTTGTATGGTTTTATTCTATCTGAGAGAAGCCATAGGTGTAATAATTATTATTATTCTATCATCTTTTCCTGTCCTGGAATCTATTGCTATTTCTAGCAAGAAATGTTAAAACTGGCAAATAAGGAAACACTAATATAAAAGGAAAATGGTTTGGCAGACGGTGATCTAATTTTAGACACAAGCTGTGAGGAAGGGGAACATTTTTGAAGCCATGTCTCCGATTTGTTGGTCTTCTTAAATGCCACCATATTGGATTTGCCCAAAAGGAGCAAAGTGAAGAACGGAAGTAGTAGTGGCTCTAGCAGTCAATCACCGCTTCAACCTTGTACCGATGTTCCCTAGGGTCAGGGTTGTGAAAAAAGGATACAACCTTTTTTCCCTAAGGGCACACCAAGATGGTGGGGATCCTGTCTGATGGTAGTTGGGGTGTTCTTGATTGTATAGGTTTGGTGCTGGTGCAAAACAGGAGGTATAGGGAGCAATGGGCAGCGTATGGTGCAGAAGTTAGTAACCAGGTAGAAAACAAATATCTCTCTTTACTAAAGTGCAAAATGGGAGATTTAGTACAGCTAATGGTATCAAACACAGTTCTTTCCTCTTTGTCTTCTCAAAGCCTCTTTCTGCAGAATCTATCACAGGCAACATTATTTCCACAATAATGACTGCAATTTCTGGGCTTAAGATATGACTGACCAGATCATGTCCAAGTGTGAAGAAGGGTATATCAGTAATGTCCCTCTCGAAGCAGTAAAGTCTGTATAGCTTTGAACAGCAAAAACCTTACTGGCTGACCCCAATCCTTGGCCATGTAGATTCTGGACCTTCTCAGTTCTTTTCTTTATCTCTCTCTCTTTCCTGAGTACTGTAGAAATGGTGAGATCTTTCCCTCAGTAGATAATCCTCAGAGAAGGTGATTTTCCGGATCTTTGGTCCAGTTTTGTGAGGAGTGCAGCATATGGAACTTGCTATCTCGTCTTCTGCTAACACACTACTAATTAGACTACAGGCGGAGCAAGATCCACAACCAACTTCCTGCAGGGGCTTTGCCAGAGTTGGTTAACTTCACCATTTTCATACATAACCATACTGGGAATATTTATGGCATAAAATGACATAGCATAAACTAACAAAACAATTTTGCAAGTACGCTGGCCTGGGGTTCTTCAGATTTAACTTTAGTTTTTTAAATGTTAAGGTTTGAAATTAATAGAGAATTTCATATGTGTGCTTCTTGTTAATGTAATTTTATCCTTTCCCATTTTAAAATAGTAATTTTTCTTCTGTACAGGTAAAGTATGGTATTTTCTCAAGCAGAACATGTTGACATTGTCTTGATTTCCAGTGAACAAAGCACACATGTCATCATAAAAGATACAATGCCACCTAGAGAGGTCTTCCATTACCTACGGTGCAGTTCCCAAACTTCTTGGTTTGGCAACTGCATTGTAGGCATTGGGTGCCCTGTTTGGGTGGCATTGATTGGTACTTTCTTCATGACAAGCATGCTTCGTTCATTACATTACCATCTGCCAAAGGTTTTTTTCTGTATTCAATTTATATTGGTGTTTCCTTACTTTTGAGACACCAAGTATAATATTAATCATTAATATATTATTGTACGTATGCCCTTGTGGTAATGTGAACAGTACTGGAAGGTGTGTTGTCCCACTTCAGGTACCTCAGATGCGTGAGACAGATAAAATCCAAAGAGTGGCAGTAGTCTCAGCAAAGCAAAGTTTGCTGAGACATTTTTGTATACATTTTCTGGGCTGGATTTTACTTGGACTGGTGGCTAGGCTTGGTAGAAGGAAGTTGCCAGTCCACACCCTTCCAGTACGGGTTTTCCTTTCTACCTGAGGTGATTGCAGGTGAGGCCTGCTGTAATCAGGCTGGCATAAAGCGCCTCAGAGTAGGTCAGTCTGGGGAGAGATACAAAGACCCAGAGCAGAGACTCTGTGCGTGGTCTCAGCTCGCCAGGCTAAGAGACCCTGGGGCACTGTGACAGCCCGAAGTTTGGAGAACACCGTGACGCCAGGATTCAAGGGTCACAAGGCCGGAGTTGGGAGGACTGTTGGGCCACACTTCCCCATACAGGTACGGGACTGATTACAGCCGGAGAGGCTGGGGAAATACGGGCTGAGAAAAAGTCGCATATGGGTTCCGTGTGTGAACAGGGTTCTGTAGCTGAGTCAGGGCCATGTTAGCAGGTGTAGTGAGAGCCCAGCCGGGCAGGTATTTGCTTTGTTTTTATCTATGTGGGAACCTCACCACCCCAGTGATTATTAACTGGACTGTTCTGTGTATGAAAAATGTCCCAATAAATGCAATGTTCGGCCCCAGAAAGCTGCGGTGGACGACAATTCTTATGAGAATGACCCCCCAAGTACAGCGATCCCTTACACCCTAAATATAGAAACAAAGCTGCATTCTTTTACAGTCTCTGAATATAGTAAACCTATGGTGTCTTTATACTAGGTATAAACAATGTATTGAAATACACATTTAAAATTTATACAAAATGATAAGAATCTTATGCCTAGGACTTGGTCACGAGGCTCAGGGATTTCTTCTGGCAATCACATTGCCAATAAGCGTAAACATCAGATACATGCATCTGAAAGTCTATATAATTTTTTTGGGGATCCTCAATATTGAAAAAGTGGTCAACTAGGATTTCAGCATATTTTGCATAGCGATAGGCACATCCAAGCAAATGTATATGCAAATGTATATCACAGTCTCATAGTCATCCATTGTATGATGATACATTACGCCATTTTCTATTAAATGTGTTTTCTGCATTATTAATGGTTTTCAATATCTTTTCTTCATGTCATTCAATAATTGTTTACTTCCAATGGATGCAAATCTATTGTTATCATATGATGAACACATAAGTGAATGGCTTGCTATAGATGTCAGAGCTAAGCATTTGTGTAACCATCACGTGACCAGGACAAATTTGCAGCAAGTAGAGATCTTTAAAATCGTGAAGACTTGATACGGAACCGTTTATCATACAGAGAACTACCTTGCACTAACCAATGCATTTCTTATGGAATAATGAATAATGTCAGTTTTTTACATTGCTTTAACCCTTTCTGGACTTCTGCCGTACATGTACGGCGGAAGTCTGGTCTTTAAAAATGGCACCCACTCGTAAGAGCAGCAGGCGCTATAGCCACTAGGTTCCTGTAGTTTTATACAGTACACACTCAGGGCTAATATCTGTGATTGGTGATAATGCCAATCTCAGACATTTAACCCCTCAGATGACATGGTCATCTGAGGTGACTTTCCCCAGGCTCCCAGGTCCTAAACAGTTTCCACAAGCGGAGATGAAGGAAGCTGTTCATTCTCTCATTATCTCACTGAAAAGTTTCAGGCTAATAGAGCTGTAGTTCCTAGTGAGCCCTGCTGGTGGGAGTCCATAGGAAAATAGCGCAAGTGGCTTACAATGCATTATTAATGTATTGCAATCTAAGTGAAAAGCGATCCAAGCATCTGATGTCAAAGACCCTCAAAAGGGCTTAATAATAGTGTAAAATAAAGCAATAATAAAATATATATATATATATATATATAAATATATATATATATATATATAAAAATTGAAATCAACTTCCTTTCCCCATAATTAGACATAAGCGAATTTCTTCAAAGTTCGATTCGGCGGATTCGCCAAATTTCACCAAAAGTTCGCTTTGTAATGAATTACTTCGTCACGAAGCACATTTTTTTTGTAAGTAGAGGATGCAATGACAGGGAGCTGCAATAGCGCCATGCCCGTCATTGTACCCCTCAGATGGCACATTCCTACATGATTGCGGCATCTGAGTGTAAAATTTACAATAATTTTATTTATTTTTTAGCAAACTTACCACCTCTGCTCGCAACAGGCCGGCCGTCGTCATGCTCTTGAAGATCTTGGCCGAAATCCTAAGAGGCGCGAGATTACTTCACCATGCCGACTGGCGTGGTGACATATGACGTCATCACGCCGGCCAGCGTGATGATTTTATCTTGTACCACACAGGATTTCGGCCAAGGTCTTCAAGCAAGATGGAGGCTGGCGACCCGTCACGAGCAAATGGAGGAGGTAAGTTTAAATTTTTTTAGTTTTTTACAGGTTAAATCGATTCGCTGGCACGAAGAACGAGGAAATCCCCTTCTAGGCGAATCAAATTTATCCTTTTAAAAAATTTAAGTAAATAAACAATAAAAAATTTAAGATCGTTTGCACTCTTGCAAGTACTATTAAAATATAAATGTATTTATCCCCTACATTTCCATATGTTCTGATATACAAAAAGGATATATAAGTGAGTCTAATTAAAGAAATAGTTAATCCACAGAAATTCTATATAAGACCCTTAAAACTGTAATGTTTAATATATCAATCTAAAACCTATTACCCAAACTATGATTGGATTGCGGTGCCAATCAATCACCCTGATAGTTAAAAAATACAAAAAATAAAGGTAGAAATAAAATATACATAATGGAACAGGCCAGGGTCCCGAGGGAGGGAAATAGACTTACCCTATATCACCCTACTGTACCCCTCAGCCCAGAGAAGAATCCCAATGGTGTAGACTCTCTGTCGGCATTCCTCGGCTAGATAGCCCAGAATTACCCTAAACCCAGATGCTTTTCCCCGAACAATGTAGGTTCCTCAGGGGTTCAGGATGTAGGGTGTGATCAGATACTTAACACATGATAACCAAATAATAAAGAATGAATAAAGATAACGAAATAATGAACAATACAGGTGGGTGGCAAAAATAGACAGAAAAATTATGTACATAAGAAAGATTTCAATATCTGTCTCACTGTTTGGAAGTCGACCAGAAGGATACTGGCTGCCTGATACTTGACCTCCAAACACCAGAAGCGTGCCACCCCCTATAAATGCCTCTATATTTATCCCCTACGGTGAACGCCATCATAGAAAAATGTCATCAACATGGACGATTTGGCATTTTTTCTTCACTATACCTGCCAAAAAAATAATAATCAAAATGATCAAATAGGCAAACACAGTCCAAAATGAGCCCTCATATAGCTTGTAGATGTAGATATAAAACAGGTCAGATTGTGATGAAATGGAAAAAAAAATTCCCAACTATTTTATTTTCTTTCAGTAAAAAAACACAAGAAAAACTATATCAATATGGCATTGCCGTAATATTACAGTCCCAGAGAATAAAACGAACAGGTCAATTTTACCGCATAGGTAACACCGAGGAAGCAAAACCCATAAAACTATAAAACTGTAGTGGAATTGCCTTTTTTTTTTACAATTCCATCCCACTTAATATTTTTTTCCAGCTTCCCACTACCTTGTATGCACTATTAAATGCCATTAGAAAGCACAACTAGTCCTGCAAAAAACAAGCCCTCATATGGCTATGTGAATGGAAAATTTAAAAAGTTATGGCTTTGGTAAGGCAGGGAAACGAAAAAACGAAAACGCAAAAAAAGAAAATTGCCAGGTCCTGAAGGGGTTAATATTAGTGACATTCATTATTTCGTCTCCAGATGTCACATATGTAGCAGAATCTTAAGGATGATCTGTTTTCTTTCACATTCAATTGATTTCTGCCCATAGACAAGAAAAAGAAATACAATTAAGCTGAATTCAAGGCTAATAGGATGGCAGTGCTTTTCTCTTCCTTACCTTAGCAGCTAATGAAGTGTTTCAGTACAATGTTTTATTACTCCCATAGAAATTAAAGAGAGTAGTTAATGATGCTATTTTTGCCTCCATCCCTTTGATGTCCATAAATATGCTATTAGTGTCACTCGGCTTGCTGAGGAATTCATATGTGCTTAGATGTAGCTGTAATCTCCATAATAGGAAATACTGTAGTAGAGTAAAGTAGTTTTAAGATATGAAAATGAACAATTGTTAATTAAAAGGGTTTTCCGAGATTTTTTTTTTACTGATGACTAGAGTTGAGCGAACACCTAGATGTTCGGGGAGTTCGGCCGAACTTTATCAAAAAGGTCGGGGTCGAGACCCGAACTTGATCCGAACTTGGACCCGAACCCCATTGAAGTCAATGGGGACCCAAACTTCACTTTATCATTTTCCGTTATAACATGGTTATAACGGAAAATAATAGTATTAGCTTTTTCAGATCTGAGTTTTCACGATCGTGAAAACTCAGATCCGACAGTATATTCTAACACAGAGGTGTTCCCATGGTGAGGGGGACGCTTCAAGTTAGAATATACTAAGAACTGTGTTCATAACTGCCCCCTGCTTCCTGGCAGCACCTGATCTCTTACAGGGGGCTGAGATCCGCACAATTAACCCCTCAGGTGCCGCACCTGAGGGGTTATTTGTGCGGATCTCAGCCCCCTGTAAGAGATCGGGTGCTGCCAGGCAGCAGGGGCCAGACCCCCCATCCCTCCCCAGTATTTAAATCATTTGTGGCTAGTGCGGCCCCCCTCTCTTCCTCCCCAGTATTAAAATCATTGGAGGCCAGTGCGGCCCCTCCACTATTAAAATCATTGGTAGTTAGTGCGCCACCCCCTATTAAAATCATTGGTGGCAGTGGCCACTGGCTCTCAGACATGGTGTAATAGTATACACTTGTAAGTGCTTCCTAAGTAAACTTTTTATGACTCTGTTGTATGTTGCTTGTCAACCTGCATAGCCATATACACAGATTTTGGAGCTATATAGCATGCAATGTCATGGGGTAACGCAATACCCTTTATTCTTGACTCCATAAATGCTTCAAAAGATGAGGTTTTCAATGCTGAGTGTGAGGGACTTTATATATTCATAAGAGAGATTCTGGCAAAGTTTAAACTACTATATTGCGGCCTCCCCTCTCCCCCCCCCCCCCCCCTAATTAAAATAATTGGTGGCAGTGGCCACAGGTTAACAACCCCCCTCCCCCCCATCATTGGTGGCAGCGGAGCGGCAGTTCCGATCGGAGTCTCAGTTTAATCGCTAGGGCTCCGATCGGTTACCATGGCAGCCAGGACGCTACTGCAGTCCTGGCTGCCATGGTTACTTCGCACTTTTAGCAGCATTATACTTACGTGCGCTGTCTGTGGCCGGCCGGCGCGCCTTCTACTGGTAAGTGACAGGTCTGTGCTATAAGCAATGCGCCGCACAGACCTTTCACTTACGAGTAGGAGGAGAGCCGGCCGAGGCACAAGTCTACCCGAGGAAATCGTCCAAAGGCCACAGACAGCGCATGTAAGTATAACGCTGCTAAAAGTGCTGCCATGGTAACAGATCGGAGCCCCAGCGATCGGAACTGCTGCTCCGCTGCCACCAATGACGGGGGAAGGGGGTTTGTTAACCAATGATTTTAATAGGGGGTGGGGGGGCCGCACTAGCCAAAAATGATTTTAATAGGGGGTGGGTGGGGGTGGGGGCCAAACTAGCCACAAATGATTTTAATACTGGGGAGGGAGGGGGGGCCGCACTGGCCACCAATGATTTTAATAGGTGTGACACCTGAGAGGTTAATTGTGCTGATCACGGCCCCCTGTAAGAGATCAGGTGCTGCCAGGCAGCAGGGGGCCATTATGTCCACAGTTCTCAATATATTCTAACTTGAAGCGTCCCCATCACTATGGGAACGCCTCTGTGTTAGAGTATACTGTCGGATGTGAGTTTTCACGATCTCACTCAAATCCAATGGTATATTCTAACATAGAGGCGTTCCTATGGTGATGGGGACGCTTCAAGTTAAAATATACCATCGGATTGGAGAAAACTCCGATCCGATGGTATATTAATATTACCCGAACACCGAACCTGAACTTTTACTGAAATGTTCGGGTTCGGGTGCCGAACACCGTAAAGTTCGGTACAAACCCGAACTTTACAGTTCGGGTTCGCTCAACCCTACTGATGACCTATCCTCTGGATAGGTAATCAGTATCTGATCGGTGGAGGTTCGACACCCGGGACCCCACCGATCAGCTGTTTTGAGAAGGCAGCGGCGCTTCTGTTCGCGCCACTGCTTTCTTGTAGCTCACCGAGCACAGTGTACATTGTATAGTGGCTGTGCTTGGTATGGCACTCAGCCCCATTCACTTTTATAGGGTGGAGCTGCTCCTAGGCCACGTGACCGATGAACGTGCCGTCAGTGCCTCAGCCTAGGAAAAACAGAGAGAAGGCTGCGGTGCTCACATGAGATACTGATGAGCTATCCAGAGGATACTTTATCAGTATAAAAATGTTGAAAAACCCCATTAAAGATAGTTATTTTCATAGTGAGCATGCTTGACATAACAGAAATGTATAATACAATTAAATCCCCTTAAAGGGAATATGTCACCAAATGACCTGATGTTTAGATCAAGTTTTTATATGAAATATATTTTTAAGAATTTTTGGTGGTTATTTTTAATTTTCCATATCACAAATTTAAAACAAAAAAAAATCCAGCAGTCTTTTGAGTGGCCCAAAAATATGCCAACACTTCATGTTCTGTAGAGATTATTTATTAGCAGTCATTTCATTATCATCACAGGCAGGAATATGATAATAGATAACACCTATATCTACAGAAGACAATACTGCACAATTCAAAAATAGTCATTGATATTTACAGTTTATCTACTCCCCTTACCTGCACAATAACCTCTGCACAACTCACACAGCATGCGTGGAAAACTCTCTCATAAAGTCATTAGACATCTTCTTTTTATGGCTACTGTAAAGTATATGTCTAAATGCAAAACAAATCCCAAATTCCTGCAGTTTTCGCAGTGGCCTAAAAATATGTCAAAACTTCCTGTTCTATAGAGATTATTTCTTAGTAGTCATCTCATTATCATCACAGATACCACCTATGTATAGATAACACAATACTGCACCATTCAAAAATAGTGACGGTTATTTACAGCTTATATACTCCCATTCCCTGCACAATAATCTCTGCACAACTCACAGAGTTCATGGCTTGAAAATTATCCTACAGAAGTCAATGGACATCTCTTGTTCATGTATCTAAATGCTAACAGTAGCTCAGGCAAGATGGTTGCCCCCATAAAGTATGGAAAATACAATAAAAAAATTTGTAAAAAGTAATAGGCTTCACTAGTCCTTAATAGTCCAGGACTACGTAATCTAGAATTTAATAGAAATTATGCAATATTACATAAGAATTGAAATGCTGATGGCCTAGAATCAGTAGAGGAAGGAACGTGGAAATCATTAAGGCAGAGGAAAGTTATCCGATATTCCCACAGACAGAAGCCTATAGTCTGGTGTAGGTCCCCCATGATGTTGCACATGGTAGGTAAGGGGCCACTGCAAACTAAATACAGCTATCTGCCTCTAAAACAGGGGTGTACAACCCTTATCAGTCTGAAGGCTGCATTGCCACATTGCTCTATTTCAGGGCTGGCCAACCTGAGGCTCTCCAGCTGTTGCAAAACTACAACTCCCAGCATGCCCAGACTGCCTACAAGTATCAGCCTACAGCAAAGCATGGTGGGAGTTGTAGTTTTACAACAGCTGGAGAGCCACAGGTTGGCCAGCCCTGCTCTATTTCAATGTGCAGCAAAAAAATAAAAATAAAAAATGTTGATCAGCGCTCGTTTGCATTGACTTATTATATGGGCCAATGCAAAGTGAATGGGGAAGAATGATCGCTACCATAGTCATTTCTCCCTCATTCAGTTCTATTGACTATTGGCAGCATGAAACAGAAGACTCATACTTACCTGCTCCCTGCCGCTCCGGTCTCCCACACCACCCCCACTGTCTCCATGTTCCAGTCCCCGCACTGTTTACATCTGTCTGACCATGGGCATAGTCGATGACTGGCTTCAGCAGTGATGTGGCCACAAGCAGCATGTCAACGCTGAAGCCAGTTATTTGCTGGAGCCATGCACATGACCATCCAAATGTAAACAGTGCGGGGACCAGAAGATGGAAACAGAGGGGGCGGCATGGAGCATGAAAGTATGAATGTTCTGTCTCAGGGGCCATACTGTGGGATCTTGTTAAAAAAAAATTACCAGAAAAACCCTGTCCTCTTTTCATAAATGAGCGCTTTCCTTCACTGCAGAGGATGGCGCTCCCTTGTTATGACCACCTTCTGCTTCCCAGTTATAGGTGCCCTGTGGTAACCAGTAAGCACGTTACCTCCCTAGCGGGGAGAGCGCTAACTGGTTAACCCTTTAATGACCAGGCCCGAAAAGGCCTTAATGGACAGACACTTCTTTGTGACTTATGGCAAGTGGTCCAAGTGGTTGTAATTTTTTTATTTGTTCGACTACCAAAACCATTTTTGCTACAATTATTTACATGACAAATAGGGCTTTATAATATATTTTTGGTTTTATTTGTAGGAAACTGTACAAAACATTTTTAAAAAGTCATTTTTTTTCAAACTATAGCTCATTATTCTTTAAATATGCAAACTGACAACAAAATACATTTTTAAAATTAGTTCCCTGTCGGTTTTGTAATAATATATAATATGTACGGTTTATCTGAATGAGGTGATAATGGTTTTAGTTGGTGTGGGTGTTTTTTCTTTTATGTACAGTATTCTATTATTTTTTTATTATTTTTTTTATATTGCAGCTACATAAAAAGTCCTAGAAAATGTCATAAAAAGACCTTTGGAGAACACTGACACTATCTTTTTTTTTTTTTACACTTTTCCTGACCCTGCAGCTCTGCACTCCTCTGCTCCGAGGCACCCAACGTTCACTTAATCGATAGTTCCAAACTGCATATCGCTCATTGAAAAAAAAAAAAACACCTAAAGGACTTCCAGACAGTGACAACAAATATTCTCTGGTTTGAAACTATGATCAAACTTTTTGGCCTCAATTCTAAGGCCCCTTTCACACGGGCGAGTATTCCGCGCGGGTGCGATGCGTGAGTTGAACGCATTACACCCGCACTGAATCCTGACTAGGGATGAGCGAACTCGAACTGTATAGTTCGGGTTCGTACCGAATTTTGGGGTGTCCGTGACACGGACCCGAACCCGGACATTTTCGTAAAAGTCCGGGTTCGGGTTCGGTGTTCGTCGCTTTCTTGGCGCTTTTGTGACGCTTTCTTGGCGCTTTTTGAAAGGCTGCAAAGCAGCCAATCAACAAGCGTCATACTACTTGCCCCAAGAGGCCATCACAGCCATGCCTACTATTGGCATGGCTGTGATTGGCCAGAGCACCATGTGACCCAGCCTCTATTTAAGCTGGAGTCACATAGCGCCGCCCGTCACTCTGCTCTGATTAGCGTAGGGAGAGGTTGCGGCTGCGACAGTAGGGCGAGATTAGGCAGATTAACTCCTCCAAAGGACTTGATTAACTGATCGATCTGCAGCTGTGGATCATTGAGCTGCTGATCCTCAATTGCTCACTGTTTTTAGGCTGCCCAGACCGTTTGTCAGTCACATTTTTCTGGGGTGATCGGCGGCCATTTTGTGTCTTGTGGTGCGCCAGCACAAGCTGCGACCAAGTGCATTTAACCCTCAATGGTGTGGTTGTTTTTTGGCTAAAGCCTACATCAGGGTGAAGCTGTCACACCAAGTGCATTTAACCAGCAATAGTCTGTTTATTTTTTGGCCATATACTACATCAGGGGCAAGCTGCGCCTGTCACCAAGTGCATTTAACCCTCAATGGTGCGTTTGTTTTTTGGCTAAAGCCTACATCAGGGTGAAGCTGTCACACCAAGTGCATTTAACCAGCAATAGTCTGTTTATTTTTTGGCCATATACTACATCAGGGGCAAGCTGCGCCCGTCACCAAGTGCATTTAACCCTCAGTAGTGTGGTTGGTCAAGCTATCACACCAAGTGCATTTAACCAGCAATAGTCTGTTCATTTTTTGGCCATATACTAAATCAGGGGCAAGCTGCGCCCGTCACCAAGTGCATTTAACCAGCAATAGTCTGTTCATTTTTTGGCCATATACTACATCAGGGGCAAGCTGCGCCCGTCACCAAGTGCATTTAACCCTCAGTAGTGTGGTTGGTCAAGCTGTGACACCAAGTGCATTTAACCAGCAATAGTCTGTTCATTTTTTGGCCATATACTACATCAGGGGCAAGCTGCGCCCATCACCAAGTGCATTTAACCAGCAATAGTGTGGTTATTTTTTGGCCATATCCCAGTCTAATTCTGTCACTAAATCCATACCGGTCACCCAGCGCCTAAATACTAGGCCTCAAATTTATATCCCGCTAAATCTCTCGTTACCGCTGTCCTGTTGTGGCTGGGAAAGTTATTTAGTGTCCGTCAAAGCACATTTTTTGTTCTGGGTTGAAATACAATTCCCAATTTAGCAATTTAAAAATTTAGTGGTTTCTGCTGTATCAGAGCTATTTGAAATCTATCCCTAAAAGGGTATATAATATTCAAGGTGCACATAGGGTCATTCAGAATAACTTCACACACCCGCTACTGTGCATTTCCAAGTCTAATTCTGTCACTAAACCCATACCTGTCACCCAGCGCCTAAATACTAGGCCTCAAATTCATATCCAGCTAAATCTGTCGTTAGTGCTGTAGCTGGGCGAGTTATTTAGTGTCCGTTCAAGCACATTTCTTGTTCTGGGTTGAAATACAATTCCCAATTTAGCAATTTCATAATTTAGTGGTTTCTGCTATATCAGAGCTATTTGAAATTTATCCCTAAAAGGGTAGATCATATTGAAGGTGCACATAGGGACATTCAGAATAACTTCACACACCCGCTACTGTGCATTTCCAAGTCTAATTCTGTCACTAAACCCATACCTGTCACCCAGCGCCTAAATACTAGGCCTCAAATTTATATCCAGCTAAATCTGTCCTTAGTGCTGTAGCTGGGCGAGTTATTTAGTGTCCGTTCAAGCACATTTCTTGTTCTGGGTTGAAATACAATTCCCAATTTAGCAATTTCATAATTTAGTGGTTTCTGCTATATCAGAGCTATTTGAAATCTATCCCTAAAAGGGTATATAATATTCAAGGTGCACATTAGGTCATTCAGAATAGCTTCACACACACCCGCTACTGTGTATTTCCAAGTCTAATTCTGTCACTAAACCCATACCTGTCACCCAGCGCCTAAATACTAGGCCTCAAATTTATATCCAGCTAAATCTGTCCTTAGTGCTGTAGCTGGGCGAGTTATTTAGTGTCCGTTCAAGCACATTTCTTGTTCTGGGTTGAAATACAATTCCCAATTTAGCAATTTCATAATTTAGTGGTTTCTGCTATATCAGAGCTATTTGAAATCTATCCCTAAAAGGGTAGATCATATTGAAGGTGCACATAGGGACATTCAGAATAACTTCACACACCCGCTACTGTGCATTTCCAAGTCTAATTCTGTCACTAAACCCATACCTGTCACCCAGCGCCTAAATACTAGGCCTCAAATTTATATCCAGCTAAATCTGTCCTTAGTGCTGTAGCTGGGCGAGTTATTTAGTGTCCGTTCAAGCACATTTCTTGTTCTGGGTTGAAATACAATTCCCAATTTAGCAATTTCATAATTTAGTGGTT
Source organism: Bufo gargarizans (assembly GCF_014858855.1). Taxonomy (NCBI): domain Eukaryota; kingdom Metazoa; phylum Chordata; class Amphibia; order Anura; family Bufonidae; genus Bufo; species Bufo gargarizans. Next base: position 428,345,090 of record NC_058084.1, read on the forward strand.
TCTGCTATATCAGAGCTATTTGAAATCTATCCCTAAAAGGGTATATAATATTCAAGGTGCACATTGGGTCATTCAGAATAACTTCACACACACCCGCTACTGTGTATTTCCAAGTCTAATTCTGTCACTAAACCCATACCTGTCACCCAGCGCCTAAATACTAGGCCTCAAATTTATATCCAGCTAAATCTGTCCTTAGTGCTGTAGCTGGGCGAGTTATTTAGTGTCCGTTCAAGCACATTTCTTGTTCTGGGTTGAAATACAATTCCCAATTTAGCAATTTCATAATTTAGTGGTTTCTGCTATATCAGAGCTATTTGAAATCTATCCCTAAAAGGGTAGATCATATTGAAGGTGCACATAGGGACATTCAGAATAACTTCACACACCCGCTACTGTGCATTTCCAAGTCTAATTCTGTCACTAAACCCATACCTGTCACCCAGCGCCTAAATACTAGGCCTCAAATTTATATCCAGCTAAATCTGTCCTTAGTGCTGTAGCTGGGCGAGTTATTTAGTGTCCGTTCAAGCACATTTCTTGTTCTGGGTTGAAATACAATTCCCAATTTAGCAATTTCATAATTTAGTGGTTTCTGCTATATCAGAGCTATTTGAAATCTATCCCTAAAAGGGTATATAATATTCAAGGTGCACATTGGGTCATTCAGAATAACTTCACACACACCCGCTACTGTGTATTTCCAAGTCTAATTCTGTCACTAAACCCATACCTGTCACCCAGCGCCTAAATACTAGGCCTCAAATTTATATCCAGCTAAATCTGTCCTTAGTGCTGTAGCTGGGGGAGTTATTTAGTGTCCGTTCAAGCACATTTCTTGTTCTGGGTTGAAATACAAATCCCAATTTAGCAATTTCATAATTTAGTGGTTTCTGCTATATCAGAGCTATTTGAAATCTATCCCTAAAAGGGTAGATCATATTGAAGGTGCACATAGGGACATTCAGAATGACTTCACACACCCGCTACTGTGCATTTCCAAGTCTAATTCTGTCACTAAACCCATACCTGTCACCCAGCGCCTAAATACTAGGCCTCAAATTTATATCCAGCTAAATCTGTCCTTAGTGCTGTAGCTGGGCGAGTTATTTAGTGTCCGTTCAAGCACATTTCTTGTTCTGGGTTGAAATACAATTCCCAATTTAGCAATTTCATAATTTAGTGGTTTCTGCTATATCAGAGCTATTTGAAATCTATCCCTAAAGGGTATATAATATTCAAGGTGCACATAGGGTCATTCAGAATAACTTCACACACACGCTTCTGTGCATTTCCAAGTCTAATTCTGTCACTAAATCCATACCGGTCACCCAGCGCCTAAATACTAGGCCTCAAATTTATATCCCGCTGAATTTGAATACAATACATTGGGCCAAATAATATATTTGTTGTTGTGGTGAACCATAACAATGAGAAAAACATCTAGTAAGGGACGCGGACGTGGACATGGTCGTGGTGGTGTTAGTGGACCCTCTGGTGCTGGGAGAGGACGTGGCCGTTCTGCCACATCCACACGTCCTAGTGTACCAACTACCTCAGGTCCCAGTAGCCGCCAGAATTTACAGCGATATATGGTGGGGCCCAATGCCGTTCTAAGGATGGTAAGGCCTGAGCAGGTACAGGCATTAGTCAATTGGGTGGCCGACAGTGGATCCAGCACGTTCACATTATCTCCCACCCAGTCTTCTGCAGAAAGCGCACAGATGGCGCCTGAAAACCAACCCCATCAGTCTGTCACATCACCCCCATGCATACCAGGGAAACTGTCTCAGCCTCAAGTTATGCAGCAGTCTCTTATGCTGTTTGAAGACTCCGCTGGCAGGGTTTCCCAAGGGCATCCACCTAGCCCTTCCCCAGCGGTGAAAGACATAGAATGCACTGACGCACAACCACTTATGTTTCCTGATGATGAGGACATGGGAATACCACCTCAGCATGTCTCTGATGATGACGAAACACAGGTGCCAACTGCTGCGTCTTTCTGCAGTGTGCAGACTGAACAGGAGGTCAGGGATCAAGACTGGGTGGAAGACGATGCAGGGGACGATGAGGTCCTAGACCCCACATGGAATGAAGGTCGTGCCACTGACTTTCACAGTTCGGAGGAAGAGGCAGTGGTGAGACCGAGCCAACAGCGTAGCAAAAGAGGGAGCAGTGGGCAAAAGCAGAACACCCGCCGCCAAGAGACTCCGCCTGCTACTGACCGCCGCCATCTGGGACCGAGCACCCCAAAGGCAGCTTCAAGGAGTTCCCTGGCATGGCACTTCTTCAAACAATGTGCTGACGACAAGACCCGAGTGGTTTGCACGCTGTGCCATCAGAGCCTGAAGCGAGGCATTAACGTTCTGAACCTGAGCACAACCTGCATGACCAGGCACCTGCATGCAAAGCATGAACTGCAGTGGAGTAAACACCTTAAAACCAAGGAAGTCACTCAGGCTCCCCCTGCTACCTCTTCTGCTGCTGCCGCCTCGGCCTATTCTGCTGCTGCCGCCTCGGCCTCTTCCTCCGCCTCTGGAGGAACGTTGGCACCTGCCGCCCAGCAAACAGGGGATGTACCACCAACACCACCACCACCACCTCCGTCACCAAGCGTCTCAACCATGTCACACGCCAGCGTTCAGCTCTCCATCTCACAAACATTTGATAGAAAGCGTAAATTCCCACCTAGCCACCCTCGATCCCTGGCCCTGAATGCCAGCATTTCTAAACTACTGGCCTATGAAATGCTGTCATTTAGGCTGGTGGACACAGACAGCTTCAAACAGCTCATGTCGCTTGCTGTCCCACAGTATGTTGTTCCCAGCCGGCACTACTTCTCCAAGAGAGCCGTGCCTTCCCTGCACAACCAAGTATCCGATAAAATCAAGTGTGCACTGCGCAACGCCATCTGTAGCAAGGTCCACCTAACCACAGATACGTGGACCAGTAAGCACGGCCAGGGACGCTATATCTCCCTAACTGCACACTGGGTAAATGTAGTGGCAGCTGGGCCCCAGGCGGAGAGCTGTTTGGCGCACGTCCTTCCGCCGCCAAGGATCGCAGGGCAACATTCTTTGCCTCCTGTTGCCACCTCCTCCTTCTCGGCTTCCTCCTCCTCTTCTTCCACCTGCTCATCCAGTCAGCCACACACCTTCACCACCAACTTCAGCACAGCCCGGGGTAAACGTCAGCAGGCCATTCTGAAACTCATATGTTTGGGGGACAGGCCCCACACCGCACAGGAGTTGTGGCGGGGTATAGAACAACAGACCGACGAGTGGTTGCTGCCGGTGAGCCTCAAGCCCGGCCTGGTGGTGTGTGATAATGGGCGAAATCTCGTTGCAGCTCTGGGACTAGCCAATTTGACGCACATCCCTTGCTTGGCGCATGTGCTGAATTTGGTGGTGCAGAAGTTCATTCACAACTACCCCGACATGTCAGAGCTGCTGCATAAAGTGCGGGCCGTCTGTTCGCGCTTCCGGCGTTCACATCCTGCTGCTGCTCGCCTGTCTGCGCTACAGCGTAACTTCGGCCTTCCCGCTCACCGCCTCATATGCGACGTGCCCACCAGGTGGAACTCCACCTTGCACATGCTGGACAGACTGTGCGAGCAGCAGCAGGCCATAGTGGAGTTTCAGCTGCAGCACGCACGGGTCAGTCGCACTACAGAACAGCACCACTTCACCACCAATGACTGGGCCTCCATGCGAGACCTGTGTGCCCTGTTGCGCTGTTTCGAGTACTCCACCAACATGGCCAGTGGCGATGACACCGTTATCAGCGTTACAATACCACTTCTATGTCTCCTTGAGAAAACACTTAGGGCGATGATGGAAGAGGAGGTGGCCCAGGAGGAGGAGGAGGAGGAGGAGGAAGAGGGGTCATTTTTAGCACTTTCAGGCCAGTCTCTTCGAAGTGACTCAGAGGGAGGTTTTTGGCAACAGCAGAGGCCAGGTACAAATGTGGCCAGCCAGGGCCCACTACTGGAGGACGGGGAGGACGAGAATGAGGAGGAGGTGGAGGAGGATGAGGATGAAGCATGGTCACAGCGGGGTGGCACCCAACGCAGCTCGGGTCCATCACTGGTGCGTGGCTGGGGGGAAAGGCAGGACGATGACGATACGCCTCCCACAGAGGACAGCTTGTCCTTACCCCTGGGCAGCCTGGCACACATGAGCGACTACATGCTGCAGTGCCTGCGCAACGACAGCAGAGTTGCCCACATTTTAACCTGTGCGGACTACTGGGTTGCCACCCTGCTGGATCCACGCTACAAAGACAATGTGCCCACCTTACTTCCTGCACTGGAGCGTGATAGGAAGATGCGCGAGTACAAGCGCACGTTGGTAGACGCGCTACTGAGAGCATTCCCAAATGTCACAGGGGAACAAGTGGAAGCCCAAGGCCAAGGCAGAGGAGGAGCAAGAGGTCGCCAAGGCAGCTGTGTCACGGCCAGCTCCTCTGAGGGCAGGGTTAGCATGGCAGAGATGTGGAAAACTTTTGTCAACACGCCACAGCTAACTGCACCACCACCTGATACGCAACGTGTTAGCAGGAGGCAACATTTCACTAACATGGTGGAACAGTACATGTGCACACCCCTCCACGTACTGACTGATGGTTCAGCCCCATTCAACTTCTGGGTCTCTAAATTGTCCACGTGGCCAGAGCTAGCCTTTTATGCCTTGGAGGTGCTGGCCTGCCCGGCGGCCAGCGTTTTGTCTGAACGTGTATTCAGCACGGCAGGGGGCGTCATTACAGACAAACGCAGCCGCCTGTCTACAGCCAATGTGGACAAGCTGACGTTCATAAAAATGAACCAGGCATGGATCCCACAGGATCTGTCCGTCCCTTGTCCAGATTAGACATTAACTACCTCCCCTTAACCATATATTATTGGACTCCAGGGCACTTCCTCATTCAATCCTATTTTTATTTTCATTTTACCATTATATTGCGAGGCTACCCAAAGTTGAATGAACCTCTCCTCTGTCTGGGTGCCGGGGCCTAAATATATGCCAATGGACTGTTCCAATGTTGGGTGACGTGAAGCCTGATTCTCTGCTATGACATGCAGACTGATTCTCTGCTGACATGAAGCCAGATCCTCTGTTACGGGACCTCTCTCCTCTGCCTGTGTGCTGGGCCTAAATTTATGAAAATGGACTCTTACAGTGGTGGGTGACGTGAAGCCTGATTCTCTGCTATGATATGAAGACTGATTCTCTGCTGACATGAAGCCAGATTGTCTGTTACGGGACCTCTCTCCTCTGCCTGGGTGCTGGGCCTAAATATATGCCAATGGACTGTTGCAGTGGTGGCTGACGTGAAGCCTCATTCTCTGCTATGACATGCAGACTGATTCTCTGCTGACATGAAGCCAGATTGTCTGTTACGGGACCTCTCTCCTCTGCCTGGGTGCTGGGTAGTGTTGAGCGCGAATATTCGAAAAGCAAATTGTTTTCGCGAATATCGCAACTTCGCGATTTCGCGAATATTTCGAATATAGTGCTATATATTCGTAAAAACGAATATTCGTTTTTTGTTTTTTCCCCCCCCCCCACAAAATTACAGTACACATATAATTGATTGTTTCCCAAAGGTCCAACAGCTCAGATCTTACTCACATTGCCTAGAAAGTGATTGAGGCGCGAATCTTCGTAAGGCGATTTTATTAGCGCACATGCGAATATCGGCACGTCCCAGAACAGAGGCAAAGGGCTTTGCATTCATACATTAGTGAATTGAGTTGCGAATCTTCGTAAGGCGATTTTATTAGCGCACATGCGAATATCTACACTTGTCCCAGAACAGAGGCAAAGGGCTTTGCATTCATACATTAGTGATTGAATTGAGCTGCGAATCTTCGTAAGGCGATTTTATTAACGCAAATGCAAATATCTACACTTGTCCCCAGAACAGAGAGGCAAAGGCCTGTGCATTCATATAGTAAAGCACCATATTCGCGAATACGTAGAACTTCGTAAAATTCGATTTACGAATATTCGTATTTTTTATTTTACTTTCCACCTTACAGATTACATTGATCTGTACTCTGTCAACTACTGTCATCACCCCCCACTGTATCTCGATTGATTCCCAAAAGTCTCACATTCCCTAGAAAGTGATTGAGGTGCGAATCTTCGTAAGGCGATTTTATTAGCGCACATGCGAATATCTACACTTGTCCCAGAACAGAGGCAAAGGGCATTGCATTCATACATTAGTGATTGAATTGAGTTGCGAATCTTCGTAAGGCGATTTCATTAGCGCACATGTGAATTTTGCATAGCATATGTATTATGCGATGCGAAAATTCGAATTATCGCATATGCGAAATAATAACGAATTTGAATAATCGCGAATATTTTACGAATATTCTTTCGAATATTCACAAAATTTCGCGAATTCGAATATGGGACATGCTGCTCAACACTAGTGCTGGGCCTAAATTTATGACAATGGACTGTTGCAGTGGTGGGTGACGTGAAGCCTGATTCTCTGCTATGACATGCAGACTGATTCTCTGCTGACATGAAGCCAGATTGTCTGTTACGGGACCTCTCTCCTCTGCCTGTGTGTGTGCTGGGCCTAAATATATGCCAATGGACTGTTGCAGTGGTGGCTGACGTGAAGCCTCATTCTCTGCTATGACATGCAGACTGATTCTCTGCTGACATGAAGCCAGATTCTCTGTTACGGGACCTCTCTCCTCTGCCTGTGTGTGTGCTGGGCCTAAATATATGCCAATGGACTGTTGCAGTGGTGGCTGACGTGAAGCCTCATTCTCTGCTATGACATGCAGACTAATTCTCTGCTGACATGAAGACAGATTCTCTGTTACGGGACCTCCCTCCTCTGCCTGGGTGCTGGGCCTAAATATATGCCAATGGACTGTTGCAGTGGTGGCTGACGTGAAGCCTCATTCTCTGCTATGACATGCAGACTAATTCTCTGCTGACATGAAGACAGATTCTCTGTTACGGGACCTCCCTCCTCTGCCTGGGTGCTGGGCCTAAATATATGCCAATGGACTGTTGCAGTGGTGGCTGACGTGAAGCCTCATTCTCTGCTATGACATGCAGACTAATTCTCTGCTGACATGAAGACAGATTCTCTGTTACGGGACCTCTCTCCTCTGCCTGGGTGCCGGGGCCTAAATATCTGAGAATGGACTGTTCCAGTGGTGGGTGACGGGAAGCCAGATTCTCTGCTATGGAACCTCTCTCCAATTGATTTTGGTTAATTTTTATTTATTTAATTTTTATTTTAATTCATTTCCCTATCCACATTTGTTTGCAGGGGATTTACCTACATGTTGCTGCCTTTTGCAGCCCTCTAGCTCTTTCCTGGGCTGTTTTACAGCCTTTTTAGTGCCGAAAAGTTCGGGTCCCCATTGACTTCAATGGGGTTCGGGTTCGGGACGAAGTTCGGATCGGGTTCGGATCCCGAACCCGAACATTTCCGGGATGTTCGGCCGAACTTCTCGAACCCGAACATCCAGGTGTTCGCTCAACTCTAATCCTGACCCATTCATTTCTATGGGGCTGTTCACATGAGCGGTGATTTTCACGCATCACTTATGCGTTGTGTGAAAATCGCAGCATGTTCTATATTCTGCGTTTTTCACGTAACGCAGGCCCCATAGAAATGAATGGGCTTGCGTGAAAATCGCAAGCATCCGCAAGCAAGTGCAGATGCGGTGCGATTTTTACGCATGGGTTTTAGGTGACAGTCTATTCACTGTATTATTTTCCCTTATAACATGGTTATAAGGGAAAATAATAGCATTCTGACTACAGAATGCAGAGTATAATAGTACTGGAGGGGTTAAAAAAAATAAAAAAGTTAACTCACCTTATCCTCTTGATCGCGTAGTTCCCGGTCCCTTCTTTACTAGCTGTGGGCTAAAGGACCTGTGGTGATGTCAGATCACATGCTCCATCACCATGGTGATGGACCATGTGATTGGAGTATGTGATCTCACGTCACCACAGGTCATTTAGCCCACAGTTAATAAAGAAGGGATCGAGAACTACGCGATCAAGAGGATAAGGTGAGTTAACTTTTTTATTTTTTTTAACCCCTCCAGTACTATTATACTCTGCATTCTGTAGTCAGAATGCTATTATTTTCCCTTATAACCATGTTATAAGGGAAAATAATACAATCTTCAGAACATCAATCCCAAGCCCGAACTTCTGTGAAGAAGTTCGGGTTTTGGTACCAAACATGCGCGATTTTTCTCACGCGAGTGCAAAACGCATGACAATGTTTTGCACTTGCGTGGAAAAATCGCGCATTTTCCCGCAACGCACCCGCCTCTTATCCGGGCAAAAATACTGACGCCCGTGTGAAAGAGGCCTAAGTGTCATGTTTAGAGGAAACCAGGCATTTCCCAATATCATCCCAGTATGGTGGTGGCATCATACCGTGGGGTTGTTTTGTCAGTGGCTAGAACATTGAGACTGGTCAGAGTTGAGGTAAAGCTTAACCGCCTCCAGACCGCCTAACGCAGGATCGCGTTCCGGAGGCGGCAGCGCTGCGTACAATCACGCATATACGCGTCATCTCGCAAAACGCAATATTTCCTGTGAATGCGCGCACACAGGCGCGTTCACAGGATCGGAAGGTAAGCGAGTGGATCTCCAGCCTGCCAGCGGCGATCGTTCGCTGGCAGGCTGGAGATGCGATTTTTTTAACCCTTAACAGGTATATTAGACGCTGTTTTGATAACAGCGTCTAATATACCTGCTACCTGGTCCTCTGGTGGTCCCTTTTGTTTGGATCGACCACCAGAGGACACAGGTAGCTGTGTAAAGTAGCACCAAACACCACTACACTACACCCCCCCTGTCACTTATTAACCCTGTATGAACCCCTGATCACCCCATATAGACTCCCTGATCACCCCCCTGTCATTGATCACCCCCCTGTAAGGCTCCATTCAGACGTCCGTATGATTTTTACGGATCCACGGATACATGGATCGGATCCGCAAAACACATACGGACGTCTGAATGGAGCCTTACAGGGGGGTGATCAATGACAGGGGGGTGATCACCTCATATACACTCCCTGATCACCCCCTGTCATTGATCACCCCCCTGTCATTGATCACCCCCCTGTAAGGCTCCATTCAGACGTCCGTATGTGTTTTGCGGATCCGATCCATGTATCCATGGATCCGTAAAAATCATACGGACGTCTGAATGGAGCCTTACAGGGGGGTGATCAATGACAGGGGGGTGATCAGGGAGTCTATATGGGTGATTACCCCCTGTCATTGATCACCCCCCTGTAAGGCTCCATTCAGACATTTTTTTGGCCCAAGTTAGCGGAAATTTTTATTTTCATTTTTTTTTTCATTTTTTTTTTCTTACAAAGTCTCATATTCCACTAACTTGTGTCAAAAAAGAAAATCTCACATGAACTCACCATACCTCTCACGGAAATCAAATGCGTAAAATTTTTTAGACATTTATATTCCAGACTTCTTCTCACGCTTTAGGGCCCCTAAAATGACAGGGCAGTATAAATACCCCACATGTGACCCCATTTTGGAAAGAAGACACCCCAAGGTATTCCGTGAGGGGCATATTGAGTCCATGAAAGATTGAAATTTTTGTCACAAGTTAGCGGAAAGGGAGACTTTGTGAGAAAATACAAAAAAAATCAACTTCCGCTAACTTGTGCCAAAAAAAATAAAAATTCTATGAACTCGCCTTGCCCCTCATTGAATACCTTGGGGTGTCTTCTTTCAAAAATGGGGTCACATGTGGGGTATTTATACTGCCCTGGCTTTTTAGGGGCCCGAAAGCGTGAGAAGAAGTCTGGGATCCAAATGTCTAAAAATGCCCTCCTAGAAGGAATTTGGGCCGCTTTGAGCATCTAGGCTGCAAAAAAGTGTCACACATGTGGTATCGCCGTACTCAGGAGAAGTTGGGGAATGTGTTTTGGGTGTCATTTTACATATACCCATGCTGGGTGAGATAAATATCTTGGTCAAATGCCAACTTTGTATAAAAAAATGGGAAAAGTTGTCTTTTGCCAAGATATTTCTCTCACCCAGCATGGGTATATGTAAAATGACACCCCAAAACACATTCCCCAACTTCTCCTGAGTACGGCGATACCACATGTGTGACACTTTTCTGCCGCCTAGGTGGGCAAAGGGGCACACATTCCAAAGAGCACCTTTAGGATTTCACAGGTCATTTTTTACACATTTTGATTTCAAACTACTTACCACACATTAGGGCCTCTAGAATGCCAGGGCAGTATAACTACCCCACAAGTGACCCCATTTTGGAAAGAAGACACCCCAAGGTATTCCGTGAGGGGCATGGCGAGTTCCTAGAATTTTTTATTTTGTGTCACAAGTTAGTGGAATATGAGACTTTGTAAGAAAAAAATAAAATAAAAAATAAATCATCATTTTCCGCTAACTTGTGACAAAAAATAAAAAGTTCTATGAACTCACTTTGCCCATCAGTGAATACCTTAGGGTGTCTACTTTCCGAAATTGGGTCATTTGTGGGTTTTTTCTACTGTCTGGGCATTGTAGAACCTCAGGAAACATGACAGGTGCTCAGAAAGTCAAAGCTGTTTCAAAAAGTGGAAATTCACATTTTTGTACCATAGTTTGTAAACGCTATAACTTTTACCCAAACCATTTTTTTTTACCCAAACATTTTTTTTAAATCAAAGACATGTAGAACAATAAATTTAGCGAAACATTTATATATGGATGTCGTTTTTTTTGCAAAATTTTACAACTGAAAGTGAAAAATGTCATTTTTTTGCAAAAAAATAGTTAAATTTCGATTAATAACAAAAAAAGTAAAAATGTCAGCAGCAATGAAATACCACCAAATGAAAGCTCTATGAGTGAGAAGAAAAGGAGGTAAAATTCATTTCGGTGGTAAGTTGTATGACCGAGCAATAAACGGTGAAAGTAGTGTAGTGCAGAAGTGTAAAAAGTGGCCTGGTCATTAAGGGTGTTTCAGCTAGGGGGGTTGAAGTGGTTAATGGAGAAAAGTACAGATATATTCTTAAAGAAAACCTGATCCAGAATGCTCTAGACCAGAGACTGGACCGAAGGTTTACCTTCCAACAAGACAATGACCAAAGCACAAAGCCAAGACAAGTCTGTGAACTCCCTTCAGTGGTCCAGCCAAAGCTCTGACTTGAACCCAGTAGAACAGCGCTGAAGAGACCAGAAAATGGCTGTCCCATGACAATCCCCTTCCAACCTGACAGATCTTGATAGGATCTGCAGAGAAGAATGGCAGAAAATACTCAAATTTTGTTTGTGTACTGCAAACCTTGTGGTATCATATCTAAGAAGACTGGAGGCTGTAATCACTGCTGATCACTACTAAGTACTGAGTAAAGGCTTTTGCATACAAACATCTTTTTGTTGGCATCCAATCTGCATTTATTAAAGGTCAGATATGGATCCATTCACTTCAATGGGGCCACAAAAGATGTGGCATCTGAAAAAATATGTCATGTTCTAGTCCACAATATGGACATGGATAGGAGGATTTTTATTTTTTTGCCCAAGACCACAAAATAACCAAAAATGTGAAATAAATGAAAGGGTCTGAACACACTGTATTTCCATAATTATCCCTCTCACTTGACAAGTTTGACAAATTAAAACCTCAAGCCACTTTTATAGACAGAGTACAATACTAAAGTCACCATTGTAGATTTGTACAGCCAAGCATTGAAAGCAATGGATGATAGCCTATGGTGAGAAGCTAGACATGAAGTGTCACATGTTTTGCTGATCCTGAGAGAAATGACGACTCCACAGATAGCTTCCATCTAGAATTACCTCAGTCAGTGCAGGTTTTATGTCTGATAATCACTAAGCTCTGCTTATGATATGCTTAGCGTAGACTTCTCATGCATCTCTCTTGTCTAGACCTGGTTCTCGGCTCATTCTCTGTAACCAGTATTGCATTGAGCCATGAAGAGACAATTTGTAATTTCAGTTAAAAGGGAACACTATGTAGTAAACAATTTTTATATTTTATACAACAGATCAACGGTAGCATACATTATTAGAAGTGTTTAGTTGCTATACACCGTGACATGTTAGCCGTGCATGCTGTTGTCAGGGGCAACATGTCGGTATGTCTGCATGTGTGTGCACTGCCCCTTATATCTTAGTTCCTTCCATGTCTGGTGCTGGAGGGGTTAACTTCCTGGCTGGGTGTGGCCATTTGGTGTTTATATTGCCTGTGGCTGGCAGGATGGAGTAAGTTGTCCTCCAGCCTTGACCCTGGGTTCACACCTGAGCGTTTTACAGCGCGTTCAAACGCGCTGTAAAACGCTTAAGACATGAAAACCAATGCTTCCCTATGGGAAGGGTTCACACCTGGGCGTTTTACAGCGCGTACGAACGCGCTGTAAAACGCCCGACGCTCAAACAAGTACTTGAGCTTCTTTGGGGCGTTTTGATGCGCGTTTGTGGCCATAGGACACTGCAGTCAATGACACAAACGCGCGTCAAACGCGCGTTTACTATTACAAAAAACGCGCATAAAAACGTGCGACAAAAACGCGCGTAAAACGCGCGTTTGAGGAACGCTCAGGTGTGAACCCAGGGTGAAGTGTGCTGGAGCTTGCTCTTTTCCAGCTTATTCCATCTTCCCAGTGCTTGAGGGCCACCTTGTAGAACATCAAAGTCTCAGCTATGTCTCTTCTATGTCATCCCGGTGTCTAATTCCCTTCACTACCCTGCTTTATGTGTGGTGTTGTTTGTATGGGTGGGTGTTATGTCTGGTCGTTGTTACATGTCTGGTGATGTTTGGTTTCCAGCATTTGTGCTAGACATTCCCATGTCTCTTGTTGTTACCTCCGGAAGGGGGTGTCAGGGTTCCCCGGAGGGGCAACTACAAGTCTGGATGCTGCTCTGCCTGGGGCCGCCATGCATATGTTTTGCATTGGAGTTTCCAGGCAGTAACTGGTGTGCTGGATACCTGGCTGTGGTTGTTTGTACTGTGTCCTGTATGGTGTGTGGGCACCAGTACTCATGCTCGGGTTCCAGTCGGTGTTGCTGCGGCAGGTAAGTGTGCTGTATGGTGTTCTCACCTGCCAATCCAGTTACTGTATTCAGTCTCCACTGTTTCCTTGCAGCTAGACCAGTGGAGACTCCTGTTTATCCGTGTCTGGGATGAACAGTTCATCTCCAGTGATGAGCGGCAGGGGCAATATTCGAATTTGCTATATTTCTCGAATATTTGGGCGAATATTCGTCATATATTCGAGAATTCGTGATCTCCAGTTATTATTTTCTTGATTGCAAAAATCAGCAATTGGAAAATTTGCGATACAAAAATTTGTGATCAACACTACTCCTAAAGTCAAAGATATTGCAGCCTTCTCATTGGCCCACAAGCAAGAAGCAGTGAGGGATCATGGGTACTGATGAAAAAAAATCTAGAATATTCACGATTACGAAGATATAGCACTATTTTCTAGATATTCTCAAATTCTCGAAGTGACAATATTCGCAATAAAAATTTGCAATTAGAATATTCCCCACCGTGACAGCTGCTTTGCCGAATTTCACAAAGAAATTCACTTAATGACGAATTACTTTGTTATAAAGGGCACAATTATGGGGAGCAATGATTGTGCCAACCCCCTGTCATTGAACCCCTCAAATGCTGCATTCATTGCTGATGGCGGCATCTGATGTAAAAATGGAGGCCTTTCAGGGGTTAAAAAAATAATACTCACCTTATCTATATGAGCGTGATGAGGCCGCCTCAGCCATCTTGATTGAAAATCCCATGCAAAATCTTGTTTTTGCTACAAAAAATTTGCAAGGTGTGCTTGAGGAAAAAATGTAGACCATGAATGTTAATCAGAAAACTGGTTACTGTAGACCAGAAATCTATGCCATTAGAGCCCTGCTGATTTGATATTGATGACCTTTTCCAGTGATGGCTAACCTCTGCCACTTCAGCTGTGGTGAAACCACGACTCCCAGCATTCTCTATTCATTTCTATGGGGCTCTGAGAACAGCCAAGCAAGTGTACATATTGGAAGTTGTAGTTTTACCACAGCTGGAGTGCCAGAGGTTAGCCATCATAGACCTATTCTGAGGATATTTTCTCAATATCATGAAACCAGACAGCCCCTTTAATAGGAGAGGGAATTTGTTGTGATACTATGCTGTCCTTGCATAACCCAGCATAATCTTTTAAAAAGGTGTTTAGCTTCTGAGCTAACTAATATTTAGACCTTTTTCTACACCTAAAATGTCCCCTTCCCTGCCCACGCCATGCCCACTTTTTTAGACCTGGCGTCAGCAGGGAGAAGTTGCATACCGCGGCACAACTAGCTGTTGCGCTGCAATCTGAGCCTGAAATTAGCTTAATTTAGGCGTATTTAAGCTTGATAAATGACCCCCAATGTTTGTATATTCTTATATTCTATATCAGGGATGGCCAACCTGCAGCTCTCCAGCTGTTGCAAAACTACAACTCCCAGCATGTGCAGACATGGGCGTCCGCAGGGGGTTGGGCAAGGTGGATCGGGGGGGGGGGGGGGGGCGGCATTAAAAAGGGGTATTTTATATGGGCTATCTGTACAGTACAATTTTATACTGGGACACATTATGGTGGGTACTATGGGGAAGGGGGGAGAGGAGTACTATGGGGTCATCTACCGGGGGCACTAAGAAGGGGTATTTTATACTTGCAAATTATGGGGGACACTGAGGGCATCTACTGGGGCATTTTATACTGGTACATTATGGGGGGCACTAGGAGGAAGGGGGGAGAGGAGCACTATGGAGGCATTTACTGGGGGCACTATATAGGAGTATTTTATACTGGGACATTATGAGGGCACTATGGGGACATTAGTTCAACTGGGGGCATTACAAGGGGGTATTTTTGCACTGTCACATTATAAGGAGAATTATTACTACGGGGGGGGGGCATTATGGTGGGCTTTATTACTCCCCCATGGTATGACCCCCTAGTAGCAGCACCAGCCTCTCCCTGCTCTGCTATCCCTCTGTCTCTTCTCCAAATCCTTATTATGAATTCTTTCTCATTAGGATAAAACACAACATCAGCTCCAACGAGCCCCTGGCCAAAGTGTGGAAGAGGTGTCCGAGATTCGCAAGGGTCAAGCGAGGTAATTGTAAGTTTTCATGTGAAATATGTTTGTTATACACATATAGCCTACACTGTGCCACACAATATACAGTATACCGCTACACTGTGCCACACAATGTACAGTATACCGCTACACTGTGCCACACAATGTACAGTATACCGCTACACTGTGTAGTCTGTTCTATAAGCACCATTGTTTTGTGGTGGCGGACAGAAAATAATCTTGAAGTGCCCCTCCTGAGATCGGGCTCTGGATCCGCCACTGAACAGCTCATGCGTTTTTATACTTTGTGATAATGAATATGCCCCTCCCCTTCATTACATTCTCAGAAACAAGCAGAGCATGGATGTCAATAAAATTAAGGGTACGGCCACACGGTCACATTTCCTTATGCAGTTTTGGAAGCCAAAACCAGGAGTGAATTCGAAGAGAGGAGAAGTCCTATTTGTCCTTTATACATTGTATCCTTTAATGATCCCCTCCTGATTTTGGCTTCCAAAACTGCATCAGGAAAACTGACCACGTGTCTGTACTCTAAATGTGTGTTAGGCTACTTTCACACTAGCATTTTTTGGCGGATCCGTCATGGATCTGCAAAAACGCTTTCGTTCAGATAATACAACCACATGCATCCGCCATGAACGGATCCGGTTGTATTATGTCTCCTATAGCCATGACGGGTTCGTCTTGAACACCATTGAAAGTCAATGGGAGACGGATCCGTTTTCTATTGTGCCAGATTGTGTCAGAGAAAACGGATCCGTCCCCATTGACTTACTTTGTGTGCCAGGACGGATCTGTTTGGCTCCGCTTCATAAGACGGACAGCAAAATGCTGCAAGCAGCCTCCAGAGCGGATTGGTGACTGGACGGAGGCAAACTGATGCATTCTGAGCGGATCCTTATCCTTTCAGAATGCATTAAGGCAAAACTGATCCGCTTTGGACCGCTGGTGAGAGCCCTGAACGGATCTCACAAATGGAAACCAAAACGCCAGTGTGAAAGTAGCCTTAGCCATGGGGTGGAATAGGAAAGTGTCAAGTTGCTGCAGGTTTGTCATATGTGCAGCATTTTTATGAATTAGGTGCAATTGTCACCATTTTAGGCAACTCCTAATGCATGAATCTCCAGGCATGACTGATACGTCTGCAGAGAAATGACACCTTCCTACAGATTATTCTGATGATGGAGCAGCCTTCAACCAGCATTCTGTAGTAGACTTTTCCATCCTCATAAACAAGTATGATGTCCATAAGAAGTAATGTCAGGGTGGATGTTAAATAGGAACATTTCTGCAGCTGCCTTTCCATCCCACACAAGTGCCTTTTAAAGAACCTTTTAATGACTTACATACATTAAAAGATTTTATTTATTTATTTATTTAACTGTAAGCATTTTAGTATAAAAAGGATTGATTCTTAAACTGATGCTGGACTTTGAAGATTGGAAACAATATATTGATCTTTGAATTAAAACTGTCTTCATTCTCGTAATGGAAGGTCCTGCCCTTTTTAGAATTTATCTGTGTGGCATTTGGTTTGGCGTCTGCTATTGCTGATCTATACGGTTATTATTAGATGAAATGAGAAAAAGACAGCATGGAAAGGTTTTAGAACGGGAGTAATAAGCCATTAGGTAGCCCCATTCCAGTACAATTGGATATGTTGTGCTTGGAAATGATGTACTGCTGATACTGTAAAAGTATATGAAGACCGGAGCGTAGTTTACCATTGGAAACTAGGTTGTGACTTATCACAAAACAGCCTCTTAAAGGGATTGTCCAGTTTGGAATTTTACAAACTCTGTTACAAAAGGCCATCCGTCAGCAGATTTGCACCTATGACACTGGCTGACCTGTTACATGTGCGCTTGGCAGCTGAAGACATCTGTGTTGGTCCCATGTTCATATGTGGCCGCGTTGCTGAGAAAAATGATGTTTTAATATATGCAAATGAGTCTCTAGGAGCAACGGGGGCGTTACCATTACACCTAGAGGCTCAGCTCTCTCTGCACCTGCCATGCCCTCTGAACTTTGACAGGGCCAGGGGTGATGATGTTTTTACTGCCTGGTCCTGTCAATCAAAGTAGAGACGTGGAGAGCATGTGAATATGCACTTTATGGATTGACTAATAAAGAATCAGTTTTAGGGCTCGTTCACACGACCGTGCCGTTTCTTGCGGTCCGCCAATTGCGGATCCCCAAAACACGGATGGCGCCCGTGTGACTTCTGCAATTTTCGGAACGGAACAGATGGCCTATTATAGAAATGCCTATTCTTGTCTGCAAAATGGACAAGGATAGGACAGGACTCCTAATTTTCGCGGGGCCACTGAACGGAGCAACGGATGCAGACAGCACTCTGTGTGCTGTCCGCATCTTTTGCAGACCCATTCAAATGACTGGTTCCATATACGGACCGTATGCGGAACGCAGAAAACGTCCCATATACGGAACGCGTGAACAAGCCCTTAATAAGACGCTGTGCTGGATTCTTCTCACACTTGCAACTTAGTACAGCTCGGAGGCCTATGAAGCCATAATACAGATATATACACGAGGCCTTAAAAAGAATATGTTGTCAGAAAATGATGAATTGTTTAAATCAAGTTTTAATGTTAAAATTATTTTTTTGAGAATTTTTTAAATCTTTAAAAATTCTTAATTTTCACATGGCCACTAAGCATCATACGCTGGAACTTCCTGTTCTGTGAAGATCACATTTCAGTAGTCATCTCATCATTAGTGACAATTTCTTTGTAAGTAGAGGGTGCAATGACAGGGAATAGCTATTGCGCCGCTCCGCTTCATTGCACCCCGCAGATGCTGCGTTCATTGCTGATTGCGGCATCTGAGTTTAATATTAAAGTGAATAACAAAAAAATTAAATCATACTTACCTCATCCTTTTGATTGCGAAGAGTTGCTTGCTACCATCTTGATTAATGATCCAGCACGAAATCTTGCGAGGCCCGTGGTGACGCCAAACCTCACCACACACAGGATTTCGCACGGGATCTTCAATCAAGATGTCGGCGGCCAGTTCTTCTCGCTCAAACAGATGAGGTAAGTATGATTTATTTTTATTTTTTTACCCATTTCAGGTAAAATCGATTAGTTACCATGCAGCACGAGGAAATTCATCTTCCCGGCGAATCAAATTTTCCCTGAAATACGGATCGAAGTCCAAAGTGGACTTTGATTGACTCAACACTACTCATCATCACAGGCAGAATTACAATAAGTGATGATAGCTTATCTACTCTCCCTCCCTGTGCAATGAGAACTGCACTGAAAACTCTCCCATAGAAGGTAATGAACAGCTCATGCCCATTGTTTCTATGATTGATTTGGATGCTTTAAAGTATCTCTAAATGCCTTTAAAGGGGTTATTCAAGACTAAAAAATGCCTCCCATATGCCCGAGCCCCTCACACTGATTCTACTTACCTGGCTCCCCGCATCACTCCTGGTCCCCGCTCGGCCGCAGCTGCTTCTCCCTCTGAAAACATCCAGTGTCAAGGGGGGGGAGCAGCCAATGGCAGGCAGTGACGGGGACGAGCCTCCCTAGCATCACCTGCGATGCTAGTGTGAGAGGCCAGGGTGCTTGGGAGGGACATTTTTTAGTCTCAGATAACCCCTTTAACACTAGCTCAGGCAAGATAGCCACCCCAAAATAATGTACAGTATATAAAATATATATGTGACACTTTCCCTTTAAATGTGTTTGTTTCTCAAGTATAAAGGATGCAGTTTCTTGATAACATTTTCTAACGTCTCTTTCAAAGATTTCTTATGTGTTATTCTGCACATAAGCAGCAAACAATAATTTCTTAAGGGACAAACCTTATCAGCAAAATACAACATTTCCTGGTAAACACACAGTATGAATTGAAAAGTCAAAGCTTTTTTTATTTACAGTTTTTTGTTTGACTAAAGCAGCAGAAGATTCCTTCAGTTCAAGGAAGATGAAATGTTTCTAATGTGCAGTTATTATGTGGCCACTGAAAACAGTCCAATTACTATCCGGATACATTACAGCATTGTGGACCGTGTTAGTGCCACATCACAACATTTAATGGGGGACATTTATCAAAAATGGGGCAAAGGAAAACAAGCTTAGCTACAGGGATGCACTGGGAACATAAAGGAATTCTGTCATGAGATTTTAGCCCTATAAGCTATACATATGCCCATGTCTGTACTAATAACATAAATCCTAAACTGGCCTTATTTAACCTGCTTGTGGCTCTATTAGCCCAAAAATGGTTTTTATACCCTGTCAATCGCCTACCTAAGGTGCCCAAGGGGAAGTCAGTTAATACAGGGTGCCCGGCTGTCTGGTGCCCAGCCCCTCCTTCCCAGTCTTAATCGCCGCCCTCCTCACCTCAGTGCCGCCTCCGTCAGATCTGGCCGGCCCTCTGCCAGATCCGACGCCTGCGCACTATGCTCAGCCTGATGCGCCGCGGACTCCTGGCAGCAGCTTCGTTGAGAAAAGTGCGCATGCGCCGCCTGAGGTGAGGAGGGCGGCGATTAAGACTGGGAAGGAGGTGCTGGGCACCAGATGGCCGGTCACCCTGTATTAACTGACGTCCCCTTGGGCACCTTAGGTAGGCGATTGACTGGTTATAAAAAACCTTGGGCTAATAGAGCCACAAGCAGGTTTAATAAGGTCAGTTTAGGATTTATGTTATTAGTACAGACATGGGCATATGTATAGCTTATAGGGCTAAAATCTCATGACAGAATCCCTTTAAATTGGCCCTGAAAAAAAATCTTAAGTCTGGTCCCAGGTGGTAGGAGGATCCAAATTGACAGAAGGCAGGGCAGCTTAAGTAGGCAGGGTCAACGCAAGAAGGCAAGGGCCACAGAAGTAGGCGATGACAGTAAAAACATAGTGCAGCACAAAATACTGCCTTCCCCACTGCAGTATTCAACTATAGGTAATACAACTGAATTCAAAAGGGCATCAGTAGCTGCCAGCCAGGTGCATAAGTACCTGATACTCCTACCATTGATTAACCCCTTAAGGACCCTGCCATATTTCACCAAGGCCATTTTTTGGAAATATGACATGTGTCACTTTATGTGGTCATAACTTTAAAATGCTTTTACTTATCAATGCCATTCTGAGATTGTTTTCTCCTCACATATTGTATTTCATAACAGTGGTAAAATTAAGTTAAAAAAATATTTTAATTATAAAAAAATACCAAATTTACCAAAAATCTGGGAAAATTTTCATATTTTAAAATTTCAATTTCTCTACTTTTATAATAGACAGTAATACCTCAAAAAATAGTTATTACTTTACATTCTCCATATGTCTACTACATGTTTGGATCATTTTGTGAATGCCATAAATTTTTTTGAGGACGTTAGAAGGCTTAGACGTTTAGAAGCAAATCTTGAAATTTTTCAGAAAATTTCCAAAACCCACTTTTTAAGGACCAGTTCAGGTCTGAAGTCACTTTGTAAGGCTTACATAATAGAAACCACCAAAAATGAAAACTACACCCCTCAAGGTATTCAAAACTGATTTTACAACTTTGTTAACCCTTTAGGTGCTCCACAAGAATTAATGGAAAATGGAGATTTAATTTCAGAATTTCACTTTTTTGGCAGATTTTCCATTTTAATCAATTTTTTTTCCACTAACAAAGCAAGGATTAACAGCCAAACAAAACTCTATATTTATTGGCCTGATTGTGTAGTTTACAGAAACACCCTATATATGGTCGTAAACTGCTGTACGGGCACACGTCATTGCGCAGAAGGAAAGGAACGCCATATGTTCCATTTGAAGTCCCCCTCATACACCCCTAGAGTAGAAACTCCAAAAAAAGACCCCATTTTGGAAACTGTGGGATAAGGTGGCAGTTTTGTTGGTACTATTTTAGGGTACATATGATTTTTGGTTGCTCTATATTACACTTTTTGTGAGGCAAGGTAACAAAAATTTTTGTTTTGGCACTGTTTTTATTTTTAGTTATTTACAACATTCATCTGACAGGTTAGATCTTTGGTATTTTTATAGAGCAGGTTGTTACGGATGCGATAATGCCAAATATGATTAGAAAATTCCGAAAGCCGTATTTTTTTTATTTTTTTGGGCGACTGTCTTGTGTAGGGGCTCATTTGACAGTTTGGTACTATTATAGGGTGCATATGAATTTTTTGATTGCTTGCTATTACACTTTTTGTGATCTAAGGTGACCAAAAATTCCTTTTTTGGCACATTTTTTTTTTTTTTTACGGTATTCACCTGAGTGAGGGGTTAGGTCATGTGATATTTTTATAGATAAGGTTATTACAGATGCGGCGATACCTAATGTCTACTTTTTTTATTTATGTAAGTTTTACACAATGATATTATTTTTCAAACAAAAAATACAATCATGTTTAAGTGTCTCCACAGAAAAAACTGTATGACAAATATATGTGTGGATGTCCCTGCCACATTCATTCATGAAGAAAAAAAAAAATATCACAGAAATAAGGTAATAATACAGGTAATAAAATAGATGCAAGCATTATATATGGACAAAGTCCTCACTCTGATATGATAAAATCTGAGACATTTAGCCAATATATTTTGATCAAAACACATCTGTGCCCGCCTACCAAGTGCCAAGGTGGTCTTGGGTCAGGCGGGTCCTACGCTAAACCTACCTAAGCCATTGGCCTTCTATGTTCAGGAGCGCAGACCCCACATATATGGTGTGCTGCTCCTAGTCACCTGCATGTGCATCAAGCAACCAATGGGAGGAGGAGCAAGCACAGCCATATATACCACCTAATCAAGGCGGTCTTTGAGATAGGAAGGGCAAAAGGTGCAAAAGAATGCTACTCCCAAGATAAAATAGGAGCACATTCACACTTGAAGGTGCCACTCCCTCAAGCATATACTACATAAACAAAGTTATTGCAGCCTTCTCATTGGCCCACAAGCAAGAAGGGAGGTTACTGATGAAGAAAAATCTAGAATATTCGCAATTACGAAGATATAGCACTATATTCGAACTCTTTGCGAATTCTCGAAGTGCTAATATTCGCGATAAAAATTTGCAATTAAAATTTTTGCAAACACTACTCCTCAACTGGTTACCGCCACACACGCTTGACACCATTTAAACCGAATAAGTTTATCTTGGTCTCATCAGACCACAGTATATGGTTCCAGTAATCCATGTCCTTAGTCTGCTTGTCTTCAGCAAACTGTTTGTGGGCTTTCTTGTTCATTATCTTTAGAAGAGGGTTCCTTCTGATGCGACAGTCATGCAGAACAATTTGATGCAGTGTGCGGCGTATGGTCTGAGCACTGACAGGCTGACCACCCACCCGTTTAACCTCTGCAGCAATGCTGGCAGCACTAATACAACCTCTGGATATGACACTGAGCATGTGCACTCAACTTCTTTGGTCGACCATGGCAAGGCTTATTCTGTCTTGTGGAACCTGTCTTGTTAAACCGCTGTATGGTCTTGGCCACCGTGTTGCAGCTCAGCTTCATGGTGTTGGTAATCTTCTTATAGCCTCAGACATCTTTATGTAGAGCAACAAGTCTTTGTTTCAGATTCTCAGAGAGTTCTTTGCCATGATGTGCAATGTTGAGCTTCCAGTGTCCAGTATGAGAGAGTGTGAGAGCGATAACACCAAATTTAACACACCTGCTCCCCATTCACATTTGAGATCTTGTAACACTAACGAGTCACATGACACAGGTGAGGGAAAATGGCTAATTGGGCACAATTTGGCCATTTTCACTTAGGAGTGCACTCACTTTTGTTGCCAGTGGATTAGACATTATTGGCTGTGTGTTGAGTTATTTTGAGGGCTCATCAAATTTACACTGTTCTACAAGCCATACACTGATTGTATAAAAGTGTCAGATCTTCAGTGTTGTCCCATGAAAAGATAGAATAAAATATTTACAAAAATTGAGGGGGGTACTCACTTTTGTGAGATACTGTAGATGGATAACATGTTTGGCATAGGCCTTTGTGAATATTGCTTTACAGTCATTGCCCTGATTGTGTAGTCACAGTAGCAGTGCCTGATGAACCGAATAGTGCCTGCAGCATAATGGTCATATGCCAGAAAAAGGTAAGGGGACTGTCTCACAATGAGACCCCCCTGTCTTATGTCTTATTGCATTTGCAAACCTGTTGTGTCCATATACAGATGGAGCAGTTCTAAAGTTGATTGTGATATCACAATGATTGTGATTGTCACAAAAGCCATTGAAAAAGTCAATTAAAAGTATCTTGCTATTGTTTTTTTAAAAGGGTTGTCTGCGATTTAGATATTGATGGCCTATCCTTTGACTCCCAGCATCCCCACCAATCAGCTGATTGAAGCATTATGGCCTCTTCCTAGCCTAGTGACGTCACGTTGTTCATCACATTTCCCAGACACAGCTCAGTCCCATTCAAATGAATGGGCCTGAGCTGCAAAACCAAGCACAGCCACTACACAATATACAGCACTGTGTTTGGTAAGCTGTGAGAAGGCCGCAGCACTGCGGCCTCTTCTAACAGCTGATCGGTGGGGGTGCCAGAAGTCTGACCCAGTATAGGCCATCCATATCGAAATTCTGTAAAACCTCTTTAACGCATTGAGAATCAAGATGAGAATGGCTACATCTGTATATAATGTTGTACCATTTCTGACCTGCTTGTACTACTACCCTACAGCAGGGTGAGCAATGAGACGACCTACTGTTGGTAGATTCACATTTGTTCTGCTTTGGACAAATCTTTTTGATTCTTTCACAAAACAGTATGAGTTCCTGATTGCGGTACCTTTAGTGTAGTGTATAGTCTCTGAAGATGGTCGCCAGCAATATAAGACTATGTGAGTGTTGCACCTGAGCCATAGCGGGCTTAACTACCATCGCGGCAGATCATGCGACTGCTATGGGGCCCAGGGCAAGAGGGGGCCCATTCTTAGTTGGGATTATCTCGTCTTCTACTGGAGGTGAAAACTTGGTCAAGACTCTACCCTCTAAAGCAGGCATCCTTAAACTGTGGCCCTCCAGCTGTTGCAAAACTACAACTCCCAGCATGCTTGAACAGCCTACAGGTATCAGCCTACAGCAGGGCATTGTGGGAGTTGTAGTTTTACAACAGCTGGAGGGCTGCAGTTTGAGGATGCCTGCTCTAAAGAAACAACTTTTAGCAAATAAGGCAGTATAAAAATGGCCCAAGGGCTATTGAAAAGGGTTTAGGCCGAAACCCTTCTGTCCTGTGTGGGGGGGGGGGGGGGGCTGGTTTGATCCTTGCTATGGGGCCCTTACTTCTCTATGTACACCATTGACCTGAGCCATTACTATAAGTAGTGGCACATGCTGAATTCTATCTATACTAATAAAAGCCCTGTGTACGTGGTGTCCGTGCGTGTGTGCCGATTTGTTAAGCGCGCATGCGCGGCTCGCTGGCCAATCGGCACGCACGTACGGACACCGCCTTCAGTCTCTGTGAGTGGAGGTGAAAGGCCATATCAGTGGGCAGTTCTGATCGGAGTCCCAGCAGTGTAATGCTGGGGCTCCGATCGGTTACCATGGCAGCCAGGAGTCACGCTACTGAAGTCCTGGCTGCCATGGTATGTTAGTGAGCAGAGAGCAGCATTATACTCACGTGCGCCGTGGCCGCCGGTCGCTCCTTCTTCTGTCTGTGCGGCGCATTGCTAATGCTTATAGCATTAGCAATGCGCTGCACAGACCTATGAGAAGAAGGAGCGCCCGGCGGCCACGGCGCACGTGAGTATAATGCTGCTCACTAACATACCTTGGCAGCCAGGACTTCAGTAGCGTGACTCCTGGCTGCCATGGTAACCGATCGGAGCCCCAGCATTACACTGCTGGGACTCCAATCGGAACTGCCCACTGCCACCAATAATGGGGGGATGGAGGGGGACCCTGTGGCCACTGCCACCAATGATGGGGGGAGGAGGGGGACCCTGTGGCCACTGCCACCAATGATTAATACTGGGGAGGGGGGGTGGGTTTGAGTTACCAGAGGGGGCTGCTGATGGGTCCCTGCACCGCGCATGCCCACTATAACAAACGGCACACAGACAATTTTATGTGATGGGGCTGGAGAGTAATCTTACATAATAAAATCCCTGTGTGAGTGCCCTGTGTGTGTGTGTGTGTGTGTGTGTGCGCGCGCGCCGTTTGTTATACTGGGCATGCATGGCGTGGGGACCTATCAGCACACAGCGCTCCACACGCCGCCCGCACCTGCGCCCAGCTCCGCCGTGACTCCTCCTCCCCTTCCAGCTTCATCTGCAGACGCCTTACACCCCAGGATCCCCAACATTATACACATAGTACACTCTAACCCCCATCATTACACACATATTACACTCCAACCCCCATCATTACACACAAATTACACTCCAATCCCCATCATTACACTCCAATGAGGGTTGTAGTATAATGATGGGGGTTGGAGTGAAATACATGTGTAATGCTTTCTGCCTGTGATCGCTTCCCTCACTTGCTACTGTGCGGCCATTTCCTGACTTTGGTGGACGGGGTTAGGGTGAGATAGGAGCGAGTAGGATGCGGCCACTGCGGAGACTAACATGTGCCCCCTGTGCTGACAGATACCCGGGGTCCAGAATAGGAGGTCCCCATCCCCAGTGCTCCCAGCTTGGTCCTCCCAGGCTCTTTGGGAGTTCTATGAACTCCAGTATGCAATGCTGCAACAGGTAAGGCCACTCTCTGCCCTGTGTGCAGGTGTGGGCAGTGCATAAGGGCATACGGGTTTCGGTGAATGATACGTTGTGGCAGGCGGCGGTTGCGATCCCGGGGTGTCAGTCAGCTGCAGAGGAAGTCGGAGGGGGAGGAGGAGGCACGGTGCAGCTGGGCACAGCAGCGGGCCGATGCGTAGGGGTGGGCGGTGCGTGCGGAGCGCCGTGTGTTGATTGGCCACCGCTCATGCGCACTTAACTAATCGTCACACACGCACGGTCGCACATGCACACAGGGACTTTATTCTAGAGGATAAATATCTATACTAATAAAAGCCCTGTGTACGTGCTCAGGGCTGGTGTCCGTGCGTGCGTGTCGATTATAGAAGTGTGCATGCGCAGCGGACGGACACACACACAGGCTGCCCCCCCATAACAGTGCCATCCACAGGTACCCCCCATAACAGTGCCATCCACAGGTACCCCCCCATAACAGTGTCATCCAAAGGTACCCCCCCATAACAGTGTCATCCACAGGTACCCCCCATAACAGTGTCATCCACAGGTACCCCCCATAAAAGTGTCATCCACAGGTACCCCTCCATAACAGTGTCATCCACAGGTACCCCCCATAACATTGTCATCCAAAGGTACCCCCCCATAACAGTGTCTTCCACAGGTACCCCCCCATAACAGTGTCATCCAAAGGTACCCCCCCATAACAGTGTCATCCACAGGTACCCCCCATAACAGTGTCATCCACAGGTACCCCCCATAACAGTGTCATCCACAGGTACCCCCCATAAAAGTGTCATCCACAGGTACCCCTCCATAACAGTGTCATCCAAAGGTACCCCCCATAACAGTGTCATCCACAGGTACCCCCCATAACAGTGTCATCCACAGGTACCCCCCATAACAGTGTCATCCACAGGTACCCCCCATAACAGTGTCATCCACAGGTACCCCCCATAACAGTGTCATCCACAGGTACCCCTCCATAACAATGTTCTAGCGCCCGTTATTGTAACGGGCTTAATGTCTAGTTACTCAATAAATATGAACCCAGAATCGTTATGGATTGCGGCACAATCAACAAATTAGGGTTCGTATTAGTTGTGTATGGGCCGCAACAGATCCCATACTCTATAATAAAGGTACAGCAATTGGGAACTCATACTGTTTAGTGAAAGAATCAAAAATATTTTGATTCGTCCAAAACAAGGTAAATCCGAAAATACCAAACACTAAGACAACCCAAGGGTGGCTGCTCACAAAGAGTAATAAATGCTAAACTCTACTCTGAGAGCATGCAACAAGTAACAGCAGTGTGATTTCAATGAATTTTTTGCTTTTTATATGATATGAATGTAAAAACACAGACAATCCTCTCTCCTCCTGGATATGTACTGCATGTTGCCGTTGTGCCTGTTAGATTTCAGCAGATGAGAAAGATGATGGCTGAACATGGAACAATTTATTAGAAGAAAGTGATTTCTTGTCCAGACAGCAACTTGTTATTTTCCTGCACGAAAAAACACCCGTAAGAAGCAAATAATACGAATCAGAAGTCAAGATGAATTCTAAGCTGTCAATCTGTCAGTAAGATTGCTATATGAAACTTGGGACTGATCGGAAATCTTCTTCCACCGTAATAGCACATTGCCTACAATGCTGTGTGGAGATGGATTTTTAGGCTGGAAGATGAACTCTTTCTCAACATCGCACACAGGCAAATAAAAATGTTACGAGAGATTTATGTAAAGTTAGAAGACCTGCGGCTCTTCAGCCACTGTCCAGTTACAACCCCAATAACTCAGAGTTATTCACAGTCTGGCACAAGATTGACAACAGCTAAGAGGTGTCTTTAGAAGTTTTACAGCAGTCTTATAAGAAAAATGGGTATGTGGCCTGGTCTCCAAATTAAAAACCATTAAAGGGCTATAATAAAATATTAAAAACAAATGAAAACATGGTTGCTTTATTCCAAAAACAGCAGCGCTGGGCTGTGTCGAGTATTGCATCTCTAATCACTTCTATAGAGGTGAGGTGCAATATCAGACACAGTCCGATATTGCAGACTGTGAAGAGAGATGAACTCATAGCAATACACATATGAGGAGAGGGCACTTGGGTAAAACATTGACGCGTTTCGGAAAGTCTACATGTCCTTAGTCATAATGAAATAAAATGATTCTGCCAACCCCTTTAAATAAGTTGTCCAGATATGTGGGGAAATAGATTAAACCTGGACACCAGATCCACAGCCCATAAGAACATACTATTCTGAAATATGCCTAAATTAGGCGCATTTTAGGTGCAGATGGTGGCACAACGCTTAGTTGCTCTGCTATCTGCAACTTCACCCCGCTCACGAGAGGTCTAAAATTGTGCGTGGTGTGGCCGCGGAACAGGTAGGACTGGGAGGCCCGTCTCATTCATCATTTTCTACCACTGTTATAGGCATAGAAAATGGTCTAAATGTAAGACAGCTCAGAAGCTTTCTTACATTTAGACTGGCGCTGGATGCGCCAAAGTTATGGAGAGACCGGCACCCTTTTCAGCGGATTCACCGCCAGCTATAGGCCCTTATTAAGACCAGCGTCTAAAACGCCAGTCTTAATAAATGTGACCCATAGAATAGCAAATAATCTGTAATGCTGCTGCCATGGAAAATAGAATACAGACATTTTCTATGTATGGAAACAAGGTGTTTCCGAATATGTGCCGCAAGAATACAGATAAAAAAGCATGGTATGAATACCAACAGTACAAAGGCAAAACCAACTCATATTAAAGTATAAGCTATGATCTGTAATGCTGCTGAGACTAAGAAAACAAACATATACAGTACAGACCAAAAGTTTGGACACACCTTCTCATTCAAAGAGTTTTCTTTATTTTCATGACTATGAAGGCATCGAAACTATGAATTAACACATGTGGAATTATATACATAACAAAAAAGTGTGAAACAACTGAAAATATGTCATAAAACTAGGTTCTTCAAAGTAGCCATCTTTTGCTTTGATTACTGCTTTTCACACTCTTGCCATTTTCTTGATGAGCTTCAAGAGGTAGTCACCTGAAATGGTCTTCCAACAGTCTTGAAGGAGTTCCCAGAGATGCTTAGCACTTGTTGGCCCTTTTGCCTTCACTCTGCGGTCCAGCTCACCCCAAACCATCTCGATTGGGTTCAGGTCCGGTGACTGTGGAGGCCAGGTCATCTGGCGCAGCACCCCATCACTCTCCTTCATGGTCAAATAGCCCTTACTTTCAAAGTTTTCCCAATTTTTCAGACTGACTGACCTTCATTTCGTAAAGAAATGATGGCCACTCGTTTTTCTTTACTTAACTGCTTTTTTCTTGCCATAATACAAATTCTAACAGTCTATTCAGTAGGACTATCAGCTGTGTATCCACCTGACTTCTCCTCAACGCAACTGATGGTCCCAACCCCATTTATAAGGCAAGAAATCCCACTTATTAAACCTGACAGGGCACACCTGTGAAGTGAAAACCATTTCAGGTGACTACCTCTTGAAGCTCATCAAGAGAATGCCAAGAGTGTGCAAAGCAGTAATCAAAGCAAAAGGTGGCTACTTTGAAGAGCCATGACGGATCCATCATGAACACCATTGAAAGTCAATGAGGGACTGATCCGATTTCTATTGTGTCAGAGAATATTTCAGCTGTGTCACACTTTTTTGTTATGTATATAATTCCACATGTGTTAATTCATAGTTATGATGCCTTCAGTGTGAATCTACAATTTTCTTTAAATGAGAAGGTGTGTCCAAACTTTTGGTCTGTACTGTATATAAAAAGTATATATTTTACTATGCAAACAACATTTTTAATCATTATTTACCAATTTGAAATGAATAATTAACATAAGATACATAACAGCAGTACAGATAAAACCACAAAGTATAAATTGTAACCAAATTGAGTAATATCATATAGCTAATATGCAAAATATGTACAAGATCAGGAGATTACCAAATTGAGTGCTACACAGGTGCTTGTTAGCAGCATTATTAAAAAGTAATTCAATTGCAGTTTCTAAAATTGAGGATTAAAAACTAAGGATGAATTGACATTTGCGTTTCACAGTTCACCAGCTCCAGCCTAGCCAGATACTGCTGTTCACAGTTGAACCCTATAATGGGCAATCTGAAAGCACCATGTTATAGAGCAGAAGGAACTGAGAAGATTGATATATAGTTTTATGGGAAAGGCATCTTTCACATTAGCTTTTTTTGCGGATCCGTCATGGATCTGTAAAAATGCTTCCGTTACAATAATACAACCGCATGCATCCGTCATGAACGGAACCGATTGTATTATGTCTTTTATAGCCATTACAGATCCATCATGAACACCATTAAAAGTCAATGGGGGACGGATCCGATTTCTATTGTGTCAGAGAAGACGGATCCGTCCCCATTGACTTACATTGTGTGACAGGACGGATCCATCTTGCTCTGCACCACATAACAAACAGAAAAACGCTGCTTGCAGTGTTATTCTGTCCGTGATTTTGGTGCATTCCGTTTCGTTCAGTTCAGTTTTGTCCCCATTGACAATGAATGGGGACAAAACTGAAGAGTTTTCTTCCGCTATTAAGATCCTATGACGGATCTCAATAGTGGAATTGTAAACGCTAGTGTGAAAGTGGCCTTATTTACACATTTATATGTTTTGCTGTGTCCTGTGAAGTACTATCTGTTATCAGTGACTGATAGCAATGTGTGTATAATTGTGCATAGAGAGATAGCTGTCCGTCACTGATAACACCTCACTCCTGTATGGATGCTGTTCACGTGAATTAAAAAAAAGCAGAGATGTAAATGTATAAATTACAGGTTTTACAGAATTTTTTCCCCACAAAAATATCTATTTATCTGCTCAGCTCCTCCTGCTCTATAACATGGTGCTGTCAGATTGCCTTTTTCTTTCTAATGACAGGTTCCTGTTTAAGTACGAGTTTTCGGCTGGACAAAAAACGCTGCAGGATAACAGCAATTATATTACATTAATCTGAACGATATGTGCATGGGAACTTTATTTGTCAGAAACATTAGTTCTTGCAGGGCTGTTCATGTAAATCAGGCATCCTCAAACTGCGGCCCTTCAGCTGTTGCAAAACTACAACTCCCAGCATGCCTGAACAGCCTACAGGTATCAGCCTACAGCAGGGCATTGTGGGAGTTCTAGTTTTACAAATTTGTTTTTGAATTTACATTTCTCAACTCAAGGTTACCTTTATTGTATTAGATCTATCCTTTTTTTTAACTGTAAATAAGAATAAGGTATTTATTGTGACTACCTAACCCTGCCCCATGGGCATACATACGTACCCTAATGTTAGAGGGGTTGAGGGGCACACATAAGGTTGGCTACTTAATTTGGGTAGAACCAGTCCTCCTGGCCGGGGTTCAGGGTGTGGCTGTGTCTCTTCTTGGATACTGTCATAGAAAGAACTGTTGACGTTCTTGATGTTGATACGTGTCAATAAAATGGCAATCCTATAGTTAAAGCTAAAAACAACTAGACTTTTATGCTTGTGTCTTCAAAATAGAATATATATTTTTGTATAGTCCTGACATATTCCATAGCGTTGTACAGAGATTGTCATCTCATCACTTACATTGGTTCCTGTTTCCAATGAGGCTCACAATCTAAATTCCATAAACCTATCAGGATGTTTTAGAATGATGGAAAACATACAAACTCCATGGAGATGTTTCATTTTGTGGGATTTAAACCCAGGACCATAGCTCTGCAAGGCAACAGTGCTAACCATAGAGCCTGCTGCAATTTAAAAAAAAAAAAAAAGAAAAGAAAGAGAAAGCAGGCAACTATCATAAAAGAAGCTCTAACCAATAGCATGACCTCCAAGTGATTAAAATCTCAAGTGGAAAACCACAAAAAAAGTTAATTGGCCCTGTCGTAGACTGATACACTATGCAAAAACCCACAATGATTATTAACATAAAATCTCTGGTTCTTCTTGGAAACAGTCACTGGTCCACATGAGGCATTAAAAATGGGAACATCAAAGGAATCACTTAAGAAAAAACACATTGCAATTTGAGCATTGGCTAAACATTTATTAGAGACATATGCACCGTGCACGAGGCACAAGAAGAGAATGTCAGAAAAAAAGGATTATTAGCATTTTCTCTTAGTGATATATGGTAAAACTGAATTATCAGGAATACTATATACGGTATAGTCAGAAGAAGGAACTTCAAGCCTGTAATGCCCATCGACTACTATCTTCTCACTTTACAGTATGGGGCTCATTTATCCACTGATATACTTCACTTGTGTGGCGTATACCAGTTGCTTTTCATTTTCCAACAAAATCTGCAACTTTTCCCCACTCACACCACTTTTCCGACAGTTTGGGAAAAGGGGGCAAGGTGTGGGCGGGGAATAGGCAGCCGCTTCAATTGTCATTTTCTATACCAGTTTGCTTGTATCTATGCCAACAAGGAATCTGGTGTAGATTTAAGTTTGTCGCACGGCCTCCACCTTCACATAACTTTGGCACTTCTTCCAGCAGAACAGAGGCACTTAAGACCGGCGTGTAAGTAGATGTTCTTAATAAATGAGCCCCTATATGTATAGGAGCATTTAGTTACATAGGGAGACTTTAATAAACAGAATGTTAAAGGTAATATAAAAGAGACAGAATTAAAAGAGGCAGAACCAATCAGTTCTTCAAAATACTTTTACAATACATCACTATCCCACAATGTATTTTAACAATGCTTTTATGCAAAGAGTTCTAATTGGATTTGAATTGGACCATTTCCCCCAATAAAATTTTGCCTGATTTTGCTTCCTTCACCCCTCGAGTTCTAATTGGCCACAACACAAGTTAGTCTCCAAGCTTCACCTACTACCATGAGACAGCAGAAATTACCACTGTGCTTGTAATTCAATCCTCATTAGCATATATATTTTTCTTACACTCCAAGAGTACATGAAAACTACACGCACCAGTAATTATGTAGTACAAACAATTACTATTGCTGCGTAGAGCTTTTAATTAATTATCGCTATAACGACAACTTTTAAATTTGATTGTAAAGTGATGGTATGTATGTGCGAAAGAGCCATGAAATTGCCCTGGCACAGTATGGTGTTTACTACATAATTAAATTGTCTATAATTGCAAAGAGATTAGATAGAATATCTAGTTTCTAAATTATAGTGATGCTGTTTTATTTAATGTAGTGAAGTCATAATGAAGAGTTTAAAGATACTTTTAAATTGAACTTTTCCTCTATATAAAAATAGATATGTAATTATGGACAGTACTGCTAAGTGGAATATGAAGTAAGGGATTCAATCGGCAAATTTCTAAACAGTTTTCACAATGTTAGTACATCCAGTAATATACTCACTTGGCTAACTGTAGATATGGTCCAAGATAAGGTAACCACGCTAATCTGACATGTCACGTTATGTGGAACACTTTTACTTATCCAAGCCATTCTGAGATTGTTTTCTCGTGACACATTGTATCTGATATTACTGTAGGGGAAAGCTTGGGATCTAGTGATCACCAGTCAGTGTGGTTTACTATAAGTACAGTGACTGAGTCACACCACACAAAAACAAAAGTTTCCGATTTTAGAAAAACTGACTTTTCTAAAATTAGATTAGTGGTATACGAGTCCCTATCAGACTGGAACAGTTTTATTGGAGTGCAGGAGAAATGGGACTACTTAAAAGTGGCACTATTGAAGGCAACAGAAAATTGCATTAGGCTTGTCAGTAAAAGCAAAAAAAAGAAGAGACCACTGTGGTACTCAGCAGAAGTGGCCAAAATCATTAAAAACTAAAAGATAGCATTTAGGAATTATAAAAAAACAAAAAACGAGGATGACAGACAAATTTATAAGATTAGGCAGAGAGAGGCCAAACAAGTTATAAGAGCTTCTAAAGCACAGACAGAAGAGAAATTAGCTCAGTCAGGGAAAAAAGGCGATAAGGCATTCTGCAGATACATAAATGAAAAAATGAAACTAAAACAAGGAATTACCAAATTAAAAACAAAAGAAGGAAGGTATATGGAAGAAGATAAAGAACTAGCTGACTGCCTCAATGAATACTTCTGTTCAGTTTTTACAAAGGAAAATGAAGGAGAAGGACCTCAGTTAGGAAAAAAGACTAATGAATCTTTTGATGCATGTGTCTTACAGAGGAAGAGGTTCTAAGTCAACTGTCTAAAATTAATACAAATAAGTCACAGGGGCCTGATGGGATACACCCAAAGCTATTAAAAGAGCTCAGCGGTGAACTAGCAAAACCATTAACAGATTTATTTAACCAATCACTGGCAACAGGAGTCGTCCCAGAAGATTGGAAATTAGCAAATGTTGTGCCCATTCACAAGAAAGGTAGTAGGGAGGAATCAGGCAACTATAGGCCAGTAAGCCTGACATCAATAGTGGGGAAATTAATGGAAACCATACTTAAGGAGAGGATTGTGGAACATCTAAAATCCCATGGATTGAAAGATGAAAAACAGCATGGGTTTACTTCAGGGAGATCATGTCAAACTAATCTTATTGATTTTTTTGATTGGGTGACTAAAATAATAGATGGAGGAGGTGCAGTAGACATCGCTTATCTAGACTTTAGTAAGGCTTTTGATACTGTCCCACATAGAAGGCTTATCAATAAAGTGCAGTCTTTGGGCTTGGACTCCCATATTGTTGAATGGATTAGGCAGTGGCTGAGGGACAGGCAACAGAGGGTTGTAGTCAATGGAGTATATTCAGACCAAGGTCTTGTTACCAGTGGGGTACCTCAGGGATCTGTTCTGGGACCCATATTGTTTAATATCTTTATCAGCGAAATTGCAGAAGGCCTCGATGGTAAGGTGTGTCTTTTTGCTGATGACACAAAGATTTGTAACAGGGTTGATGTTCCTGGAGGGATACACCAAATGGAAAAGGACTTAGGAAAACTAGAGGAATGGTCAAAAATCTGGCAACTAAAATTTAATGTTGATAAGTGCAAGATAATGCACCTGGGACGTAAAAACCCAAGAGCAGAATATAAAATCAGTGATACAGTCCTAACCTCAGTATCTGAGGAAAGGGATTTAGGGATCATTATTTCAGAAGACTTAAAGGTAGGCAGACAATGTCATAGAGCAGCAGGAAATGCTAGCAGAATGCTTGGGTGTATAGGGAGAGGCATTACCAGTAGAAAGAGGGAGGTGCTCATGCCGCTCTACAGAGCACTAGTGAGACCTCATTTGGAGTATTGTGCTCAGTACTGGAGACCATATCTCCAGAAGGATATTGATACTTTGGAGAGAGTTCAGAGAAGAGCTACTAAACTGGTACATGGATTGCAGGATAAAACTTACCAGGAAAGATTAAAGGACCTTAACATGTATAGCTTGGAAGAAAGACGAGACAGAGGGGATATGATAGAAACTTTTAAATACATAAAGGGAATCAACAAGGTAAAAGAGGAGAGAATATTTAAAAGAAGAAAAACTGCTACAAGAGGACATAGTTTTAAATTAGAGGGGCAAAGGTTTAAAAGTAATATCAGGAAGTATTACTTTACTGAGAGAGTAGTGGATGCATGGAATAGCCTTCCTGCAGAAGTGGTAGCTGCAAATACAGTGGAGGAGTTTAAGCATGCATGGGATAGGCATAAGGCCATCCTTCATATAAGATAGGGCCAGGGGCTATCCATAGTATTTAGTATATTCGGCAGACTAGATGGGCCAAATGGTTCTTATCTGCCGACACATTCTATGTTTCTATGTTTCATGACAGTGGTAAATTTTAGTCAATGTATTTCACCTCTATTTATAAAATAATTAAAAAAATGAAAAATTTTAAAAATTTGGATTTCTCTGCTTTTAAAACAGAAAGTGATACCTCATAAAATATGCATTACTTAACATTCCCCATATGTCTACATTATGTTGGCATAATTTTGGAAATGTCATTTGTTTTAGGACTTTAGAAGGCTTAGAATTTTAGAAGCAATTCTTAAAATTTTTAAGAAAATTTCCAAAATCCACTTTTTAAGGCCCAATTCAGGTCTGAAGTCACTTTGTGGGGCTTACATAGTAGAAACCCCCATAAATGACCCCATTGTAGAAACTACACCCCTCAAGTTACTCAAAACAGATTTTATAAACTTTGTTAACCCTTTAGGTGTTCCACAAGAATTCTAAGAAAATGGAGATAACATTTCAAAGTGTAACTTTTTGGGAAGATTTTCCATTTTAATCAATTTTTTTCTTTAACACATCGAGGTTTAACAGCCAAACAAAACTCAGTCTTTATTAACCTGATTCTGCGGTTTACAAAAACACTTCACATGTGCTCGTAAACTCATGTAAGGGCACACGGCAGGGCGCAGAAGAAAAGGAGCGCCATATGGTTTTTGGAAGGCCTATTTACCTGAACTGGTTTTTAGATACCATGTCCCATTTGAAGCCCCCCTGGTACACCCTTACAGTAGAAACTTCCAAAAAGTGACCCCATTTTGGAAACGAG
Source organism: Bufo gargarizans (assembly GCF_014858855.1). Classification (NCBI taxonomy): domain Eukaryota; kingdom Metazoa; phylum Chordata; class Amphibia; order Anura; family Bufonidae; genus Bufo; species Bufo gargarizans. The sequence continues at coordinate 428,381,490 of NC_058084.1, forward strand.
GGGATAAGGTGCCAGTTTTATTGGTACTATTTCGGGGTACATATAATTTTTAATTGCTCTATATTACATTTTTGTAAAAAATGGCTGTTTTGTCAGTTTTTATTTTTTACAACATTCATCTGACAGGGTAGATCATGTGCTATTTTTATAGAGCAGGTTGTTACGGATGCAATGATATCAAATATGTCTACTTTCTTTGTTTGTTTCAGTTTTACATAATAAAGCATTTTTGAAAAAGAAATTATGTTTTTGTGTCTCCATTTTCTGAACGCCATATTTTTTTTTTTCTGCCGATCGTCTGGTGCAGAAGCTAGTTTTTTGCAGGAAGAGTTGACGTTTTTATTGGTACCATTTTCGGGTGCATATGATTTTTTGATCATTCATTATTTCACTTTATGGGGCAAGGTGACCAAACAATTATTTGTTTTGGCACAGATTTTATATATTTATTTTTACAGCGTTCACCTGAGGGGTTAGGTCATGTGACATTTTTATAGAGTAGATAGTTACGGATGTGGCAATACATAATATGTATTCTTTTTATTACCGTATTTTTCGCTTTATAAGACGCACTTTTTTCCCCCCAAAAGTGGGGGGAAAATGGCCGTGCGTCTTATAAAGCGAATACTTAGCTGGCCGCTATGCTGCACAGCGCGGCCAGCGAAGTATCAGTGACAGTGTGGAGGGAGGAGGTGGGGCCCGGTGCAGTGACTCTACTCTAATACACCGGGCCCCGCAACTGTTAAACATTCAATCTGATCTATATCTAATAGTATATGCTCTGTACGGCTCTTACTGTAGTACCGTAAGTATAGCGCAGACCGGCATCTCTCTCGGTCATGCGCCGCTTGCCGCACCTCCTTCCTCATGCGCCGTCTGCTCCAGCTCCCTCTGTCATGCGCCGCCTGCCCCAGCTCCCTCTGTCATGCGCCGCCTGCCTGTTCATTCATAAAATGAGATAAGCAGGCAGGCGGCGCATGAGGAGGGAGCTGGGGCAGGCGGCACATGACAGAGGGAGCTGGAGCAGACGGCGCATGAGGAGGGAGCTGCGGCAGGTGGCGCATGACCGATGGAGATGCCGGTCTGCGCTATACTTACGGTACTACAGTAAGAGCCGTACAGAGCATATACTATTAGATATAGATCAGATTGAATGTTTAACAGTTGCGGGGCCCGGTGTATTAGAGTAGAGTCACTGCACTGGGCCCCGCCATGAGTGTCTCCGCCTCCTCCCTCCACACTGATGCATCTGATGGGGGATCTGTAGATGACACTTAGGGGGATCATCCACAGAGCCCCATAAGTGTTATCCACAGATCCCCCATCAGTGTCATGCACAGATCCCCCCTCAGTGTCATGCACAGATCCCCCTCAGTGTAATGCACAGATCCCCCCTCAGTGTAATCCACAGATCCCCCATAACAGTGCGTCATCCACAGATCCCCCCATAACAGTGCGTCATCCACAGATCCCCCCATAACAGTGCGTCATCCACAGATCCCCCCATAACAGTGCGTCATCCACAGATCCCCCCATAACAGTGCGTCATCCACAGATCCCCCCATAACAGTGCGTCATCCACAGATCCCCCCATAACAGTGCGTCATCCACAGATCCCCCCATAACAGTGCGTCATCCACAGATCCCCCATAACAGTGCGTCATCCACAGATCCCCCATAACAGTGCGTCATCCACAGATCCCCATAACAGTGCGTCATCCACAGATCCCCCCCATAACAGTGTCATCCCCAGATCCCCATAACAGTACATCATCCACAGACCACCTTTAGTTCAAAAGCTACCAAAAGCACACCTTTTGGTTTAAAATATTTTTTTCTTATTTTCCTCCTCAAAAACCTAGGTGCGTCTTATCATCAGGTGCGTCTTATAAAGCGAAAAATACGGTATTTATTTAAGTTTTACACAATAATAGCATTTTTGAAACCAAAAAAAATATGTTTTAGTGTCTCCATAGTCTGAGAGCCATAGCTTGACCGATTGTCTTAGTTAGGGTAAATTTTTTGCAGGACTAGGTGACAATTTGATTGCTACTCTTTTGGGGGACATACGCCTTTTTGATCGCTTGGTGTTGCACTTAATGTGATGTTAGGTGACCAGAAATGGTTTATTTGGCACTGTTTTTATATATATTTTTTTATGGTATTCATCTGAAGAGTTAGGTCATGTGATATTTTAATAGAGCTGGTTTTTATAGATGCGGCGATACCTAATATGTTTATTCCTTTTTTATTTTTTTCACTTTAAAACAATAATAGCCGTTTTGAAGAAAAAATATATATATTTTTGTGTCTCTGTTGTCTGAGAGTCATATTTTAATTTTTTTTTGACAGATTGTCTTAGATAGGGTCTAAATTTTTGTGGGATGAAATTAATGATTGGTACTATTTTGGGAGGATTTTTGATCGCTTGGTGTTGCAATTTTTGTGATGTAAGGTGACAAAAAATAGCTTTTTTTGGTGCTGTTTTTTTTTTTCTTTTTACGGTGTTCATCTGAGGGTTTAGGTCATGTGATATTTTTATAGAGCTGGTTGTTACAGACGCGATGGTACCTAATATGTCTACATTTTTTTTATTTAGTTCACTTTAACACAATAGCAGCATTTTTGAAACATGGTCTGAGAGCCATAGTTTTTTTAATCTTATGTAGGGGCTAATTTTTTTCAGGACGAGGTGTCGGTTTTATTGGTACCCTTTTGTGGGACATACGCCTTTTTGATCACTTGGAGTTGCACTTTTTCTGATGTAAGGTGACAAAAATGGCTTCTTTTGACAGTTTTTATTTTATTTTTATGGTGTTTATCGGACAGGGTGGATCATGTGATAAATTTATAGAGCTTGTTACGGACACGGCAAAGCCAAATATGTCTATTTTATTTATTTCTATTTTTAACACTTTATTAAATTACTTAATTGGGGATATTTTTTTTTACATGTGAAACCTTTTTTTATTTTACACCTTGCGTCCCCCATAAGGTTCATACAAGACCTCTGGGTGACATTTACCTTCACTTTTTTTTACCATTAATTTCGCCTGTAACTGGGGCTGACATAGTAGTATAATGTGTGTGTGTATATATATATATATATATATATATATATATAATACACGCCCCAGAGAGGCTGTACAGCAGAATACAACGCTGTACAGCCTTAGTGCATGGCTGATCGAGGTCTGTAGAAGACCCGACAGCTCTTGCACTCTCCCGGCCGAGGCGGTCACATGACAGCTGAGCGCTGTGTATGCACCAATCTAGAAGGCAGGGAATCCTGGGAACTGTCCTTGCCTTCTCTCTGGGTTGCCCTGCTTTCACTGACATTAGCATTCAGCTGCCATCTCTGAATGGACGTTCCAGAACGTCCATTCAGAGATAAACATCCACCAATAGGTTGTTTATATCCTATGGGCAGATGTAAAGTGGTTAAAAGTAGGTAAATGTGAACAAGGCTCTGGGTCCAGATGGATTACACCCAGGACTGCTTAAAGAGCTCAGTTCAGTCATTGCTGTACCCCTGTTTATAATTTTTAAAGATTTTCTAGGTACTGGTACAGTGCCAAGTAATTGGCGCATGGCAAATATGGTGCCCATATTCAAAAAAGGATCTAGGTCCTCCACAGGTAATTATACAGGTGAAACTCGAAAAAATTAGAATATCGTGCAAAAATCCATTTATTTCAGTACCGTATATGCCGGCATATAAGACGACCCCCAACTTTTACACTGAAAATATAGAGTTTGGGATATACTCGCCGTATAAGACTACCCCTTTTTCAACACACACCAAAGAAAAATTTAAAAAGCATTAGATCTGATTTCAATATGGTAATTTTAATTCAAATAAGTATGACATGCTGTTTGTCATCAAACATGTAAAAATAAAACAGTGCAAGTGGATTAAACTTTTCCTAATTCACTCTTAAGCTGAAAGGAAGGGAAATACAATAAACCCATGGGAGCTGCCATGCTGTCAACCAAACTGGAACTGATAGTGATAGGAGGAAGATAACGAACAATACAGAAAGAGCAAGTCCCTGGGAGTTAGCAACGCCATCATAACTGCTGGCATGACAGATTCCTTTTAAAATCCTTCAAAATCCTCTTGTTCTTCATCTGATATTATGAGTACATCAATGACATCTTGTGATACATTTGTAAGGCAGTCATCGTATGGATCGAATTCAGTATCAGATGGTGTGGTCTCAGCTTCAGCTTCCTCTTCATCTTGCCACAAGTAGTCGTCCTCCATACCATCTAATGAATTTGATATGACACACTTTTTGAAAGACTTGATTACTGTTTCTGCATCAATATCATTCCAGGCTTTTATGACAAACTGGCACAAAACATCTAACTGTGGAGCACGCATGTTTCCTCCTTTTGTGAATGACTTTTCGCCACTATCCATCCATTCATTCCACTGTTCTCGAATGCGATCTTTAAATGGCTTGTTTAGGCACACATCCAGTGGCTGTACCAACGATGTCAATCCTCCAGGAATAACTGCTGCATCTGTGTTTAGTCTTGCAAGCCTTTGCTTAGTGCTGGGGGTTAAATGAGCCCTGAACATATCCCACACCAGTAGACTACGTTTTTGAATAAGTCCACCTGGTCGCCTGCTCCATACATTATCGAGCCATAGCTTTACCCCTTCTTCATCCATCCATCCTTTTTCATTCACATGTACAAAACAACCAACAGGGAACTTAAGTTTCGGCATTGTTTTGCGTTTAAAAATAATCATTGGTCTCAGTTTGGCACCATCAGCTGTGCATCCTAGTCCCACTGTAAAACTGGACTTCTCATGTCCTGTTGTTTTAATTAAAACAGTTTTTTCACCTTTTTGATGGACAGTTTTACTTCCAACCATATCAAAATTATTGGAGTTTCATCCATATTTCCAATACTACTGTCATGGAACCATGAACCAGACGTACAACAAGAGATAAGTGGAACTAAGAAGGCTTTATTGAAAGTCAAGCTGTAAGCAAAAGTCCAAACGGATGGCTAAACCGAAGCAGGGTCTTGCGTAGACAGGGGTCAGGAACTAGAAGGGTAGTCAGACGAAGCCTGGATCAGGAACCAGCAGGGTAGTCAGACGAAGCCAGGATCAGGAACCAACGGGGTAGTCAGACGAAGCCAGGATCAGGAACCAACGGGGTAGTCAGACGAGGCCAGGATCAGGAACCAGAAGCAGCAGCAGTCTTAGAAGCATGTGAACACAGGAGGACCAAGCAAGGAACTGAAGCCACAGACCTCCTATATATATGAGCTAGGCATCCAGCTCCTCCCAGTGGGAAGGAGAAGCCGCAGGGTGGGAGGCTACAAGAAACCCAGAAACCAAGATGGCCGCCAGCACATGTCAAACGAAGGAGAACAGTAAGAAGGTAAGACCATGACAACTACTTAACGCATAGCCATGTTTAGTGCGCTGTTGTATGATGTATCGATGGAAGCTATTTACTTTGCTATCAAGATCTGCAGGTAATTTTTGGGCAATTTTTGTCTTTTGCCTCAGTACCATATTATGTCTTGCCATGAATCTACTGCACCAGGATGCAGTGGCCTTAAAGCTGTTGCTCTGATCTTGGTTAGATTTGGCCCACTGAAGTGCAAACAAACGTATTTTATTTCTTGTCACTACATAACCATTTTGGCGATGCTCATTCACCATGTCTGCTACATGTTTATCGAGTTCGGTGCCTCTTCTTAATGCACACTTACCCCTTGGCATACTCTTTAATGCTTTTTCATTTGCTTTCCAGTCCCGAACTATCTTTTCTGTCACTCCATAGTGTCTTGCAGCAGCGCAGTTATTATGTTCCATGGCAAAGTTTACAACTTTGAGTTTGAAACTGGCTTCATATTTCTTTCTTCTTGCTGGTGCAGCCATGATGGGGTTTTGACTGTTGGACATTTTTTTTACTATACTTTATGTACTAAGACTGTATGAACAGGTACAGATGCTGGTGTTGTACTGTATGTGGTACCCAGGGATGGTGGTGGGATTCAGGGATGGCAGTGGTACCCAGGGATGGTGGTGAGATGCAAGGATGTACTGCTCTTGGAGACAGGGAGGGCTGGGCAGGCAGGGAGAGCTGACCAATCCAAGCAGGATTTGTATACAACAAACAGCCAATCACTGGTAAGGTACTGTACTGTACATCACTTGCCCTGATTGGTTGGGCTGGTTGTTGTATACAAAGCCTGCTTGGATTGGTCAGCTCTCCCTGCCTGCCCAGCCCTCCCTGTCTCCAAAAGCAGTACATTACTGCATCCCACCACCATCCCTGGGTACCTCTGCCATCCCTGAATCCCACCACCATCCCTGGGTACCACTGCCATCCCTGCATCCCACCACCATCCCTGCATCCCACCACCATCCCTAGATACCACTGCCATCCCTGCATCCCACCACAATCCCTAGGTACCACCGCCATCCCATGGTATCACCACCATCCCTGCATCCCACCACCTTCCTTGTCCTCCCTCCCTGCCTCCCAGACCCTAAACATGTTCCACCTATACCCTGAACATGTTTTTGTTATGTTATTCTTCATATTCACATTCACATATGCACATCTGCGCCGCACTTAGATACGCCGCACGGAGATCTCGCACATGCGCAGGAGCGAGATGCGAGCGGCCGTGAGGATCCCGTGTATCCACGCTCGCCGCATGAAATCTCGCACATGTGTAGGAGCGAGATGCGAGCGTCCGGGAGGATGGCGGTACAAGGAGCATACAAGGTACAGAGCAGGGGGGAGGCATACAAGGTACAGAGCAAGGGGCGGTATACAAGGTACAGCGCAGGGGGGGCATATGCCGTGGGTTACATCGCAGCTCTCAGCTGCTGGAGATACAAGGCAATAGCCCGGGCTCTCTCTGTTGATAATTCGGGCGTCCCGGCACTGCAGCGCCCGCCATACCCGGTGTATAAGACGACCCCCCACTCTAGAAAATATTTTCTAGGGCTCAAAAGTCGTCTTATACGCCGGTATATACGGTAATATAAATTAAAAGAAATTGCATTAATGCAGCTGAAAATTAGAATTTTGTGAAAAGGTTCAATATTCTAGGCTCAAAGTGTCACACTCTAGTCAGCTAATTAATCCATACCCCTTGAGCAAAGTGTACCTCAAAATTGAGACTTTGGGGTTTCATAAGCTGTAAGCCATAATCATCCAAATTATAACTAATAAAGGCTTGAAATATCTCGCTTAGCATTTACTGAGTCTATCTAATATACAGTGCTGCCCATAATTATTCATACCCCTGGCAAATTTTTACTTAAAGTTACTTTTATTTAACCAGCAAGTAATTTTTTGACGGGAAAAGACATAGGTGTCACCCAAAAGATAATAAGATGATGTACAAGAGGCATTATTGTGGAAAAAAAAAAACATTTCTCAGCTTTTATTAACATTTGAGCAAAAAGTGTCCAGTCCAAAAATATTCACACCCTTCTCAATAATCAATAGAAAACCCTTTTTGGGCTATTACAGCAATCAAACGCTTCCTATAATTGCACACCAGCTTTTTGCATGTCTCCACAGGTATTTTTGCCCATTCATCTTTAGCAATGAGCTCCAAATCTTTCAGGTTGGAGGGTCTTCTTGCCATCACCCTGATCTTTAGCTCCCTCCACAGATTCTCAATTGGATTCAAGTCTGGACTCTGGCTGGGCCACTCCAAAACGTTAATGTTGTTGTGTTCTGCTAACCATTTCTTCACCAGTTTTGCTGTGTGTTTTGAGTCATTATCATGCTGAAATGTGCCCAAGGCCAAGTTTCTCTGCAGACTGCCTGATGTTGTCGTTGAGAATCCTTATGTATTGCTCTTTTTTCATGGTGCCGTTTACTGTGATTAGGTTCCCTGGTCCATTGGCTAAAAAACACCCCCAAAGCATTAGGTTCCCACCACCATGTTTGACAGTGGGGATGGTGTTAGGTTGAAGGCTTCTCCTTTTTTACGCCAAATGAAGGAAACATCATTGTGACCAAACAATAAAATTTTTGTTTTATCTGACCATAACACAGAAGAGCAGAAGTCTCCTTCTTTGTCCAGATAAGCTTTTGCAAAGGCCAAGCAAGCTTTTGTGTGCCTGGTCTGCATCTGTGGAACCCAGCAGTGTGCAGTGTCCATTGGATTGTCTGCCTTGAGACATTGCCACCAGAAGAGCCCAGATTCACCAGGATGGCCTTTGTGGTGATCCTTGGATTCTTTTTCACCTCTCTAACTATCCTCCTGGCCAGCACAGGTGTCACTTTTGGCTTCTGACTATGTCCTCTGAGATTTTCCACAGTGCAGAACATCTTGTATTTTTTGCTCAAATGTAAATAAAAGCTGAGAAATGGTTTTTTTCCACAATAATGCCTCTTGTACATCGTCTTATTATCTTTTGGGAGACGCCTATGTAATTTCCCTTCCAAAAATTACTTGCTGGTTGAATAAAAGCAACTTTAAGTAAAAATTTGCCTGGGGTATGAATAATTATGGGCAGCACTGTATTAGTTTCGCCTTTTAAGTTGCATTACTGAAATAAATTAACTTTGCACAATATTGTAATTTTTCGAGTTTCACATGTAGACCAGTTAGTTAGACTTCTGTTGTGAGTATGTGACTGTAAATAACATTATTAATATATATTATATATTATTTTATTAAGTGATAACCAACATGGGTTTACCAAGGACAGAAGTTCTCAGACTAACCTTATTTGTTTTTATGAGGAGGTTAGTAGAAGCCTGGACAGGGGGGCGGCTGTGGATGTAGTGTTTCTGGATTTTGCGAAGGTTTTTGATACTGTCCCTCATAGACATTTAATAGGTAAATTAAGGTCTATAGGCTTGAAAAGTATAGTTTGTAATTAGATTAAAAACTGGCTGAAGGACCCTGTCCAGAGAGTTGTTATCAATGATTCCTATTCAGAATGGTCCTGGGTTATAAGTGGTGTACTCCAAGGTTCAGTGCTGGGCCCTCTATTATTTAATTTATTTATTAATGATATCGAGGACGAGATTAATAGCACCATTTCTATTTTTGCAGATGACACTAAGCTATGTAGTACTGTACTGTCTATGGAAGATGTCCATAAACTACAAGCTGACTTGAACACTCTGAGTGATTGGCATCAACTTGGCAAATGAGGTTTAATGTGGACAAATGTAAAGTTATGCATCTTGGTAGTAATAATCTCTGTGCTTCATATGTCCTAGGTGATGTAACACTTAGGCCCCTTTCACACGGGTGAGATTTCCGCGCGGGTGCAATGCGTGAGGTAAAAGCATTGCACCCGCACTGAATCCGGACCCATTCATTTCTATGGGGCTCTGCACATGAGCGGTGATTTTCACGCATCACTTGTGCGTTGCGTGAAAATCGCAGCATGCTCCTCTTTGTGGGTTTTTCACGTAACGCAGGCCCCATAGAAATTAATGGGGTTGCGTGAAAATCACAAGCATCCGCAAGCAAGTCCGGATGCGGTGCGATTTTCACGCACGGTTGCTAGGTGACGATCGGGATGGGGACCCGATCATTATTATTTTCCCTTATAACATGGTTATAAGGGAAAATAATAGCATTCTGAATACAGAATGCATAGTACAATAGGGCTGGGGGGGGGTTAAATTTTTTTTAAACTCACCTTAATCCACTTGTTCGCGCAGCCGACATCTCTTCTGTCTTCTTTTGTGAGGAATAGGACCTTTGATGACGTCACTACGTTCATCACATGGCCCGTCACATGATCCATCACCATGGTAAAAGATCATGTGACGGACCATGTGATGAGCGTAGTGATGTCATCAAAGGTCCTATTCCTCACAAAAGAAGACAGAAGAGATGCCGGCTGCACGAACAAGTGGATTAAGGTGAGTTCAATTTTTATTTTTATTTTTTTAACCCCTCCAGCCTTTATTGTACTATGCATTCTGTATTCAGAATGCTATTATTTTCCCTTATAACCATGTTATAAGGGAAAATAATACAATCTACACAACCTTGAACCCAAACCTGAACTTCTGTGAAGAAGTTCGGGTCTGGGTACCACATTCAGCTTTTTATCACGCGAGTGCAAAACGCATTGCAGCTGAACAACGGAACGCGATAACAGCTGAACAACGGAACGCAATCGCAGTCAAAACTGACTGCAATTGCGTACCTACTCGCGCAGGTTTTCCACAATGCACCGGGACGCATCCGGACCTAATTCGGACACGCTCGTCTGCAAGGGGACTTAGGGAGTCACTTATAGAGAAGGATGTGGGTGTCCTTGTGGATGGTAGATTAAATTACAGCATACAATGTCAATCAGCTGGGCAGGGATGTAATATAACCACTTTACAAAGGTTTGGTGTGGCCTCATCTGGAATATGCCGTTTAGTTCTGGGCAGCAGTCCATAGAAAGGACGTACGGCAGCTGGAAAAAGTACAGAGGAGAGAGACTAAACTGATAAGGGGCATGGAGAGTCTTAGTTATGAAGAAAGATTAAAATAATTAAATTAATTTAGTCTTGAGAAGAGACGTCTAAGGGGGGACATGATTAACCTATACAAATATCTAAATGGGCCATACAAAAAATACGGTGAAAGACTGTTCCAAGTAAAATGCCCTCAAAAGACAAGGGGGCACTTCCTCCTACTGGAGAAGGAAAAGTTCAGTTTCCAGAAGAGTCAAAGCTTCTTTACTGTCAGAACTGTGAATCTGCAGAATAGACTTCCTCAGGATGTGGTAACAGCAGGAACAGTGGACAGTTTTAAAGAGTGTTTAGATGAATTCTAGTGTTGATTGACCACCAAAGTGCTCGGGTGCTCTGGCCGAACACATCGGGATGCTCGGGTGCTCGGTAGAGTATAATAAAAGTCAATTGGAGAACACGAGCATTAAACCAGGCACCCCCTGCTCTGAAGAGGGGAGGGTGCCTGGTTCATAGGAAAAGGTCAGAAATTGATGGAAACACCAAAAAATGGTTTAGGAACAGCATGGGAAGGATGTCTGGATGCATCTTGGACTCCCAGGTCGCTGCTGGGAATGATGTTGTCCGAGTAGTACTTTTACATACTGACAATATTGCGCACAAAACCAAAAATAAAATAGATTTTAGAGGAAACATTATTTCCTGTATATTTACTTGTATATAAAGTGCAAGTGCTGCTAAAAATTACAAGGAAGAGGCACTCCGATGCAACCTGTATAGCCTATGCACTAAGGGAAAGGGCTGCCAAACATTACAAGGAACCGGCACTCCAATACACCCTTTGTTTCACATAAAAGAGGGCATCATTCACAGCCTTGAAAAATTATGATTGATGACCTGCTGGTGACCCTCAAAAACATTTGGAGCAAGGGCCTGCTGATCTGACCATCTAAAACATTATGGGAGAGGGCCTGCTGCCGCTTTGGTGACTCTAGATAACCTGGGGCCGATTGTACGTCCCATGTGATGGCGACGATCCATTTGGATGTCTGCCCTATCAACTTTCGATGTTATTTTCTGCACCTACCTTGATGACCATGTTTAACAGGGAATCAGGGTTCAATTCCGGAGAGGGAGCCTGAGAAACGGCTACAGCTACCACATCCAAGCAAGGCAGCATGTGCGCAAATTACCTATTAGGTATAATTAGGCGAGAGCCTGCTGGTGAGCTTACCCTCTAAAAAATTGTAGGTGAGGGCCTGCTGGTGAGCTGACCCTGTAAAACATTATATGAGAGGGCCTGCAGGCGAGCTGACCCTCCAAAAAATTATATGCAAGGGCCTTCAGGTGAGCTGACCCTGTAAAAGATTGTAGGTGAAGGCATGCTGGTGAGCTGACCCTGTAAAAAATTATATGCGAGGTCCTGCTGGTGAGCTGACCCTTAAAAAAATGATATGCAAGGGCCTGCTGGTGAGCTGACCCTTTAAAAAATTATATGCGATGGCCTGCTGGTGAGCTGACCCTCTAAAACATTATATGTGAGGGCCTGCTGGTGAGATGACCCTGTAAAACATTGCAGGTGAGGGCCTGCTGGTGTGCTGACCCTCTAAAAAATTATATGTGAGGACCTTCAGGTGAGCTGACCCTGTAAAAGATTGTAAGTGAAGGCATGTTGGTGAGCTGACCCTGTAAAAAATTATATGTGAGGGCCTGCTGGTGAGCTGACCCTCTAAAATATTGTAGATGAGGGCCTGCTGGTGAGCTGACCCTCTAAAATATTGTAGGTGAGGGCCTGCTGGTGAGCTGACCTTGTAAAACATTATATGTGAGGGCCTGTAGGCGAGCTGACCCTCTAAAAAATTATATGTGAGGGCCTTCAGGTGGGCTGACCCTCTAAAACATTGTAAGTGAAGGCATGCTGGTGAGCTGACCCTCTAAAAAATTATATACAAGGGCCTGCAGCTGAGCTGACCCTGTAAAACATTATATGCGAGGGCATTATATACGATGAATAAGCATGTTGATAGGATGGAAGAGGAGAAGGAGGATGAGAAAAGGAAGATTCAACCATATACCCTTGTTTGTGGTGGAAGGGGTGCATGGGAATACAGTGTATTTTTTACATTATAAACAACACATTTAAAGTGCCTTTAAGTTCATCAGCTTTCCTCTGGTGGAGTCGAGAAGTCATGGTCAATCCAGGCCTTGTTCATTTTTATAAGAGTCAACCTGTCAGCATTTTCAGTTGACAGGTGGATACGCTTATCTGTTATAATGCCACCAGCAGCACTAAATACCCGCTCAGACAAAACGCTGGCGGCAGGGCAGGCCAGCACCTCCAAGGAGTAGAGCGCCAGTTCGTGCCACGTGTACAGCTTGGACATCTAGTAGTTGTAAGGCACTGAGGGATCATTGAGGATGCTAACACAGTCTGCTACGTACTTCTTCACCATCTTCCAAAAATTTTCTCTCCTTGTGGCAGTAGGCCGCACATCAGGGTGAGGGTGCTGGAGGGGTGTCATGAAACTGTCCCAGGCTTTGGAGAGTGTTTCCCTGCCTCTGTTGGAACCTCTGTGTGTTCCCCTCGGTTGGCCAAGGAAGTACGGACTCTGCCGCCAGCGTTGTCAGATGGAAAATTTAGAAGCAATTTTTCAACAAGGATCTTCTGGTATTGTACCATTTTGCTCGTCCTCTTCACCAGAGGAATGAGAGATGAGAAGTTCTCTTTGAAGCGGGGGTCGATAAGGGTAAACAACCAGTAATCCGTGTTGTCTAAAATGCGGGTCGCTGGAAATGCAGCCTAACGTGAAGTCAGCCATGTGTGCCGGAGTACCAACAGGCAAGACTTCGTTGTTATCATCAGGAGGATCACTCTCAATCTCCTCATTCTCCTTCTCCTCTTCTGACGCAGAACAGGTGGAATTAAACTTCAATGGGTGCTACCCTTTGTAGCGGAGGCAACCGTCTTCCTGCTCCTCTTCATCGTCCAATTTGCGCTGAGAAGACGAACTGAGTGTGGTCTTGCTATCACCCTGTGTAATGTCTTCCCCCATTTTCACCTCTTCCACATGCAAAGCGTCGTCCTTAATTTTAAGCAGCGAGCGTTTAAGTAAACACAGAAGTGGGATGGTTGCGCTGATAATAGCGTTATCGCCGCTCACCATCTATGTTGATTCCTCAAAGTTTCCTAAAACCTCACAGAGGTCAGACATCCATGCCCACTCCTCACTTGTGAATAGCGGAAGCTGACTGGAAAGGTGGCGACCATGGTGCAGCTGATATTCCACTACTGCCCTCTGCTGCTCACAAAGCCTGGCCAACATATGGAACGTCGAGATCCAGCGCATGCTCACATCACACAACAGCCGGTGAGCTGGCAATTTCAAGCGCTGCTGCAGCGTTGACAGACCAGCTGAAGCTGTCAATGACTTGCAGAAATGTTCACACTCGTGGCACACCTTCACCAGCACCTTAGGCAAATTGGGGTAGGTTTTGAGAAACCACCGAACCACTAAGTTTAAGTTGTGGGCTAGGCATTGGATGTGTGTGAGCTTGCCGAACTCCAAAGCCGCCACCAAGTTACAGCCATTATCAGACACAACCATGCCTGGTTGTAGGTTGAGTGGCGAGAGCCACAGCTCAGTCTGGTCTCTTATCCCCTGCCACAGCTCTGCGGCGGTGTGCTGTTTGTTCTCTAAGCATATCAGCATTAGCTAGGCCTGTTGCGGCTTCCCCACTGCAGTGTTTCATTGCTTCCAGCTACCGACTGATGACTGACTGGTGCTGCATGCGGATAATTCGGAGGTGGAATTGGAGGAGGAATCGGAGAAGGAGAAGTGGGGTTGGAGCCACTAAAGTAGGTGGTGGCGGAAACCCTGATGGAATTAGGGCCCGCAATCCTTGGTGTCAGTAGAACCTGTGCCATCCCAGGGTATGACTCGTTCACCCAGTGTGCTGTCAGGAAAATGTAGTGTCCCTGGCCGAATGCACTTGTCCATGTGTACGTGGTTAAGTGGACCATCCCATTAACATCGTTGGTCAGGGCACGGCACACCTTCAAAAAAAGTGGCGGCTGGGGACTGCGTAACGCGGGACGGCCGCCGACATCAGGCTGCGGAAGGCCTCAGTGTCCACAAGCCTAAATGGCACCATTTCCAGGACCAGTAATTTGGAAAGCGCTGAAGGTGCTTGCGAAGGTACAGGTGCAGGGCAGGAGGCATCCGGGCCTGCGCCTTCGACAGGGGATTGGCCATCACGTAACACAGGGGGAGAGGAGGCAGTGGTGTGACCCGCAGACATAGATAGTGGAACCAGGTGTTTGTCGCACTTATTACGGTGCTTGGATGCCATGTGGTGAATAATGCTGGTGGTGGTGAGGTCGCTAGTGTTCACGCCCCGGCTCATTTTGGTACAGCATAGGTTGCAAACTACTATTCTTTTGTCGTCTGCACCTTCCTCAAAAAAGCGGCATACTGCGGAACACCTACCCCTTGGCAAGGGAGATTTCCGCAAGGCGGTCCTCTGTGGAACAGTTGCGGGCCTGTTTGGTGCGGCCCGCCTTCTCCCTTTTGCCACCCCACTGCCTCTTCCAGCCTGTTGCGGTGCAGCAATTCCCCCCCCCCCCGTACTGCTGTCCTTGCTCGGCTTTCCACCTTCCCAGGTTGGGTCAGTAACTTCATTGTCCACCACCTCCTCCTTCACTTCCTCACTCTGCTCATCCTCCTGACTTGTTGACCTTACGACTATCTCAGTGATTGACAACTGTGTCTCATACTCTTCTCTTCATCAACCTCTTGAGACAGTATATGCCATTGACTTATTGGCAACTGTGTCTCATCATCATCCACCTCATTAAACAGTAATTGCCGTTCCGCACCGTCATCTTCTTGTGATTGTGGATTCTCAAGAGTTTGGGAATCAGGGCACAAGATCTGTCCCTCTTCAAGCATGTTTGACGAGAGGGCCAAATCAAGGAATGGCAATGAAAAGAACTCCTCGGAATATCCGAGTGTGGAATCACTTGTTTGCCCAGACTCTCCATGGTGGGAGGAAGGAGGATCAGGGGATGATTGGGTTGAGCAGACTCTTGGCTACTGAGACTGGACATGGTGGAAGAAAGGGTGGTGCTTAACCGACTGGAAGAATTATCTGCTGCAATCAAACCGACCACCTGGTCGCACTCGTCTGACTTCAAGAGTGGTGTCCTGTGCCGCCCTGCAAACTGGGACATGAAGTTAGGTATCGTGGATGATTGTTTTTCTTGTGCTCTGGCAGCAGGCAGTTTCAACAGGCCCAGGGCCACGGCCTCTGCGTGCACCATCAGCATCACGGCCACTCCCACGTCCCTTACTGCTCGCCTTCTTCATATTAAATGTTATATATGATTGAAAGTATGTCACACCTACAGTAGCGTAGGATTTGAAAGTGTATGCGCAAACAAATTTAAAAAGGTATTTGGGATGTGAAAACGTCACAGTGGAGATATCCTGCAGATAATATCAATGCTGTCACCAGCGGCTAATGAAAAATTACAGGGAATGTAACAGGTATTTGGGATGAGGAAACGTTATACAGGAGAGGTACCACCGGTAATGTCACTGTCCGCAGGGTCTACGCAAAAAAGTACACTGTATGTCACAGATACATTTTTGAAGTGCACACGTTACACTGCAGATGTGGCCCTGGTAATGTCACTGTCAGAAGCGGACACAGTCTATTGACAATGTTGACACAGGAGATGTGGCGCAGCTAATGTCACTGTCTGCAGCGTACACTGTCTACGGAAAAAGTACATTGGATGTCACAGATATTTTTTGGATGCGCTTACTTTACACTGGAGATGTGGCACAGCTAATGTCACTGTCTGCAGCGGACACAGTCTACGGAAAAAGGACACTGGATGTCACAGATACATTTTTTCAGCGCACACGTTACACTGCCGATGTGGCGCAGCTAATGTCATTGTCAGAAGCGGACACCATCTATTGAAAAAGTACACTGTATGTCACAGATATTTTTGGGATGCGCACACGTTACACTGGAGATGTGGCGCAGCTAATGTCACTGTCCGCAGCAGACACCGTCTACGGAAGAAGTACACTGTATGTCACAGATATTTTTGGGATGCGCACACTTTACACTGGAGATGTGGAGCAGCTAATGTCGCTATCTTCAAAGGCCTAACTATTGCACGCTATTTAGTGCAGGAGGTGCACTAGGAGGTGGGTCTGTAAAATTTAGCTATTTAGCGCAGTTTGCTCTAAAAAAAGATATTGCTGCTGCCACACACAATAGTCCCTAAAAGAACTTTTGGGTCTGTAAAGTTTTATCAATTGAGCGCAGGTTACGCTAAAAATATAGATTGCTGCTGCCATACACAATCATCCTTAAAAGGACTTTTGGGTCTCTGAAAAGTTTTGGTGGTAAAAATATTCTTAAATCACTCCCCACACTGTCTGTCCCTTCCTGAGCACAGCTCTCCCTGACTAAGAATTAGCCGAAAATTCGTCATCGGGTGCTATATAGCACCCGATGACGCATTCCGGCCAGCCAATCACTGTAATGCCAGCAGCCAACATGGCTACGGCATTACATTGAGAGGCAGCACTAACCTGCACATTTATTGGCTGGTTAGCAGCCAAGAAACGTTTGGGGCGGATACTCTAGCATTGACTCGAGCACATGCGGTATTCGGCCGAATACCGCCATGTGCCGAGCATCGAGATGCTCCAGCCGAACTGGTGTTCGGCCAAGCATGCTCGATCATCACTAATGAATTTTTCCTGGTCATCAGCCTGTGTGAAACAGCCTTAAAAGGGTATTCCGTAAAGTATCTTAATAAAAAAAAATAATAATAATGCATTAAGGCTGCAAGCTGTGACCCAACCAGAACCCATACCTATACATGTAACCAGAGTTTTAGTTTACCTTGCAATCCATTTGTCTAGCTCCTGTGTGAGCCTGCAACACACAGAGTATCATGGCGCCTGATCTCCCCTCACAGACTACAATCCCCACAATCCCTAGCTTTCCTGCTGTGAGTGTTAATGTCTACTGATTGGCTGCCTGATATACAGTCCGGTCACGCCCCCTCTGCTCAGTAATCAGCTGCACACTAAGAACTGATAGCAACACACTGAGCATGCTCGACCTTATAAAGGTTCAGAACTACAGGTCGATGCCATAGAAATTTATGAGGAAACACAATGGGTAGCAGAGGAAGAAAACTACTTTTATAACTGCTGAACGGTAAATATGTGAAATTGACATTATATTCTTGATGATGAATTAGTCTAAAAGTTATGTTTATGGTAACTGTAACACCCCTTGTCTTACTTAAGCAAGTGGTATTTATTTTGTAGAGAAAGTTAATAAAAGGCACTTACTAATGTATTGTGATTGTCCATATTGCCTCATTGGTTGTAACTAGGCTTGAACGAATTGACCTTTATGTAATAAATCCAAAGTTGATTTGTTTAAATACTAACATTTTAATGCTGTTTCCGTACAGCATTAAAATGTATTAGCTCCGTGAAGTCTAAGTTCGTTTTGCCAAAAGTAACGCAATATTTTGGTGAATACCTACAGTATGCCTATCTTTGCTTACAGTATGCATATTTGAAATTTTTTTTCAAAACGCAGAAATGCATACAGTAGGAATTTACTGAAGACTCGTGCAACTTTGGGCAAGAAAAACTTTGGCTCCATGGAGCCAATACATTTTAACATTATAAGGATACACCATTAAAATGTATTTGAACAAATTGACTTCAGATCTATGATATGAGGCTACTGGTGGCTAATCTCTCATTCATATTACGTATTAAACTATTCCGTATATTTACTGAGGATTTTGGATATTTAACCCATTGACAACCAACACCGTACATGTACGATGGAAGATGTTACTCTAAATATGGCACCCTCTCACGATAACGCAAATTGCAGGCATTTCACCCCCAATTGGCATCCGAGTGGTTAAAATCCAAGAGCATTGCGCTCCAGTACCTGAGGTACTAATGCCTATCACAGGTATATTCCACTGTAGGCCTGCAGTTGGCAGCACTGTATTGGAATAAACAGAATTTTCTATTCAGCAGTGCTTTAAATCCTATTGCTAAATAGAAATGACATTGTGATCATTGCATGTTGGAAGGCCCTTGGGGGGGCCTGAAAAAAAAAAAGGGGAAAAAATAGTTTTTAAAAATCATAAAAAGTAAACCTAAAATTGAACAATAGAAAAAAATCATTGGTATCACCGCGTCCCAAAATATTAAACTATAAACCTATTTATCCTGAACGCCAAACTCCGCCACCGGAAGAAAACCCGAAATGCAGTTTTTTGTTGCTTCTCCTCCCCAGAAAATTGAAAAGAAAGTGATCAAAAAGTCATACACACTTCAAAATGGCAACAATAAAAAGAACAGTTTGCACCACAAAAAATTAGCTTCACACAAATCCGTATACTTAACTATAAAAAAGCTATGGGGGTCAGAATATGGCGGTGCAAATAAATATTTTTTTTCCAAAGTTTTTATTTTTATTAAAACACAAAAAAAAGATACAAATTTTGTATCTCTGTAATCGTACTGAACTGGTGAATGACGGTAACAAGTCAGTTTTACCACATGGGCAATGCTGTAAAAACAATATCCATAAAACTGTGGTGGAGATGCATTTTTTGATTTTTTTTCCAGCTTCCCACAACATTGTATGCAACAGTAAACATTGCCATTTTAAAGTCCAACTTGTCCTGCAATAAACAAGCCCTCATACTCCTATATGAATGGAAAAATAAAAAAGTTATGGCTCAGGGAAGGCAGAGAGGAAAAACAAAAATGCAAAAATTAAAAAGCTCTAGTTCCTTCGAGGGTTAAAGATGGGGTCTGGTCAAGAGGTGAACAGGCACCATAGCCAGTGGGTGGCTGCTGTTTTACATAGAAGACATCTGCCAGCAGAGTCTGTGATCAGAGATAATTACTGACTTTTAACTCCTTAGATCCCATGGTCAATTGCGACCACATCATCCTCCGGATAGATCATCAGTATCTGATCGGCGGGGGTCCGACACCAGCAGCGCCGCTGCCTTCTCACTGTTTACCGCCGGCCCAGTGACGTCACGACTAGTATCAACTGACCTGAATGGAGCTTAGCCTCGCCCAGGCCAGTTGATACTAGTCGTGATGTTACTGGGCCGGCGGTAAACAGTGAGAAGGCCGCGGCGCTGCTGCCTTCTCAAACAGCTGATCAGCGGGGGTCCCGGGTGTCGGACCCCCGCGGATAGATCATCATTTTAACCACCTCCGGATCGCGTCCGGAAGGTGGTTTATTCATTCCTCCTGGACGCATCCGTGCGTCATCTCGCGAGAGCCGAGATTTCCTGTGAACGCGCGCACACAGGCGCGCGCGTTCACAGGAACGGAAGGTAAGCGAGTGGATCTCCAGCCTGCCAGCGGCGATCGTTCGCTGGCAGGCTGGAGATGTGATTTTTTTAACCCCTAACAGGTATATTAGACGCTGTTTTCATAACAGGGTCTAATATACCTGCTACCTGGTCCTCTGGTGGTCCCATTTGTTTGGATCGACCACCAGAGGACACAGGCAGCTCAGTAAAGTAGCACCAAACACCACTACACTACACCCCCCCTGTCACTTATTAACCCTTTATGAACCACTGATCACCCCTGATCACCCCATATAGACTCCCTGATCACCCCCCTGTCATTGATCACCCCTCTGTCATTGATCACACCCCTGTAAGGCTCCATTCAAAGGTCCGTATGATTTTTACGGATCCACGGATACATGGATCGGATCCGCAAAACGCATACGGACGTCTGAATGGAGCCTAACAGGGGGGTGATCAATGACAGAGGGGTGATCACCCATATAGACTCCCTGATCACCCCCGTCATTGATCAACCCCTGTAAGGCTCCATTCAGACGTCCGTATGATTTTTACGGATCCACGGATACATGGATCGGATCCGCAAAACGCATACGGACATCTGAATGGAGCCTTACAGGGGGGTGATCAATGACAGAGGGGTGATCACCCATATAGACTCCCTGATCACCCCCGTCATTGATCACCCCCGTCATTGATCACTCCCTGTAAGGCTCCATTCAGACGTCCGTATGATTTTTACGGATCCACGGATACATGGATCGGATCCGCAAAACGCATACGGACGTCTGAATGGAGCCTTACAGGGGGGTGATCACCCATATAGACACCCTGATCACCCCCCTGTCATTGATCACCCCCCCCTGTAAGGCTCCATTCAGACGTCCGTATGATTTTTACGGATCCACGGATACATGGATCTGATCCGCAAAACACATACGGACGTCTTAATGGAGCCTTACAGGGGGTGATCACCTCATATACACTCCCTGATCACCCCCTGTCATTGATCACCCCCCTGTCATTGATCACCCCCCTGTAAGGCTCCATTCAGACGTCCGTATGACTTTTACGGATCCACGGATACATGGATCGGATCCGCAAAACACATACGGACGTCTGAATGGAGCCTTACAGGGGGGTGATCAATGACAGGGGGGTGATCACCTCATATACACTCCCTGATCACCCCCTGTCATTGATCACCCCCCTGTCATTGATCACCCCCCTGTAAGGCTCCATTCAGACGTCCGTATGTGTTTTGCGGATCCGATCCATGTATCCGTGGATCCGTAAAAATCATACGGATGTCTGAATGGAGCCTAACAGGGGGGTGATCAATGACAGAGGGGTGATCACCCATATAGACTCCCTGATCACCTGATTTCTTACAAAGTCTCATATTCCACTAACTTGTGTCAAAAAATAAAATCTCACATGAACTCACCATACCCCTCACGGAATCCAAATGCGTAAAATTTTTTAGACATTTATATTACAGACTTCTTCTCACGCTTTAGGGCCCCTGAAATGCCAGGGCAGTATAAATACCCCACATGTGACCCCATTTCGGAAAGAAGACACCCCAAGGTATTCCGTGAGGGGCATATTGAGTCCATGAAAGATTTAAATTTTTGTCCCAAGTTAGCGGAAAGGGAGACTTTGTGAGAAAAAACTAAAAGAAAAATCAATTTCCGCTAACTTGTGCCCAAAAATTTTTTTTATATGAACTCGCCATGCCCCTCATTGAATACCTTGGGGTGTCTTCTTTCCAAAATGGGGTCACATGTGGGGTATTTATACTGTCCTGGCTTTTTAGGGGCCCTAAAGCGTGAGAAGAAGTCTGGGATCCAAATGTCTAAAAATGCCCTCCTAAAAGGAATTTGGGCCGCTTTGCGCATCTAGGCTGCAAAAAAGTGTCACATATGTGGTATCGCCGGGAATGTGTTTTGGGGTGTCATTTTACATATACCCATGCTGGGTGAGATAAATATCTTGGTCAAATGCCAACTTTGTATAAAAAAATGGGAAAAGTTGTCTTTTGCCAAGATATTTCTCTCACCCAGCATGGGTATATGTAAAATGACACCCCAAAACACATTCCCCAACTTCTCCTGAGTACGGCGATACCACATGTGTGACACTTTTTTGCCGCCTAGGTGGGCAAAGGGGCACACATTCCAAAGAGCACCTTCAGGATTTTACAGGTCATTTTTTACACATTTTGATTTCAAACTACTTACCACACATTAGGGCCCCTAGAATGCCAGGGCAGTATAACTACCCCACAAGTGACCCCATTTTGGAAAGAAGACACCCCAAGGTATTCCGTGAGGGGCATGGCGAGTTCCTAGAATTTTTTAATTTTTGTCACAAGTTAGCGGAAAATGATGATTTTTTTTTCTTTTGCCCACCTAGGCTGCAAAAAAGTGTCACACATCTGGTATCACCGTACTCGGAAGAAGTTGGGGAATGTGTTTTGGGGTGTCATTTTACATATACCCATGCTGGGTGAGAGAAATATCTTGGTATAAGTCAACATTTCCAATTTTTTTATACAAAGTTGGCATTTGACCAAGATATTTCTCTCACCAAGCATGGATATATGTAAAATGACACCCCAAAACACATTCCCCAACTTCTCCTGAGTACGGCGATACCAGATGTGTGACACTTTTTTGCAGCCTAGGTGGGCAAAGGGGCACACATTCCAAAGAGCACCTTTCGGATTTCACCGGTCATTTTTTACAGATTTTGATTTGCAAACTACTTCTCACGCATATGGGCCCCTAAAATGCCAGGGCAGTATAACTACCCCACAAGTGACACCATTTTGGAAAGAATACACCTCAGGGTATTCCGTGAGGGGCATGGCGAGTTCCTAGAATTTTTTATTTTTTGTCACGAGTTAGTGGAATATGAGACTTTGTAAGAAAAATAAAAAATAAAAAATAAATCATAATTTCCGCTAACTTGTGACAAAAAATAAAAAGTTCTATGAACTCACTATGCCCATCAGTGAATACCTTAGGGTGTCTACTTTCCGAAATGGGGTCATTTGTGGGGTGTTGGTACTGTCTGGGCATTGTAGAACCTCAGGAAACATGACAGGTGCTCAGAAAGTCTGAGCTGTTTCAAAAAGTGGAAATTCACATTTTTGTACCACAGTTTGTAAACGCTATCATTTTTACCCAAACCATTAGTTTTTTTACCCAAACATTTTTTTTTAATCAAAGACATGTAGAACAATAAATTTAGTGAAAAATGTATATATGGATGTCGTTTTTTTTGCAAAATTTTACAATTGAAAGTGAAAAATGTCATTTTTTTGCAAAAAAATCGTTAAATTTCGATTAATAACAAAAAAAGTAAAAATATCAGCAGCAATGAAATACCACCAAATGAAAGCTCTATTAGTGAGAAGAAAAGGAGGTAAAATTAATTTGGGTGGTAAGTTGCATGACCGAGCAATAAACGGTGAAAATAGTGTAGTGCAGAAGTGTAAAAAGTGGCCTGGTCATTAAGGGGGTTTCAGCTAGCGGGGTTGAAGTGGTTAAACAAAGTGCAGAACCCCTTTAAATATGGTCTGTACACAGACAGTGAGATGCTTCCTACCTTATATCTGTATCCTTTCTGCTCTTGAAATAGACAGCTTATTAATATTACAGAGACTGATGATAAGGTCCCCGCGGTATCTGGTACATTATTTAGGGCTGCCCTATTTTTCTGTGTTTATTTTGCATCTATAAATAGAAGGACTCAGGGGTACCATGCACAAAGGTAATTATCAGGCAAAAATGACACTAATACATTTGTTTTCAGTTTACGCTTACTCGCATCAGTAGATCAAAATCTTTGTTTTTATATGTAATGTATCATGGTCAGGGTAAACCTCATCTAATCTCACAAGAGCGTTCCTCCTTATACTGAAATTAAATGTTTTCAAATTTAAATGATATCCTAATAAGATCTCATCATCGTCTACAATACATACCATAGAGACAACTGCAATGAAGTCCAAAGCAAGCCCTGGGCTTAGTCTAAGGCTTTCCAACTGGCGATCTGAACCGGCACACTTTATCACAATCATTGAAACAAGCGGAGGTGAGTAATTCTGCCTTCCTACAAGGGATGGGCTTTTGGAATACTAAAAATGTATGTTTTTTTCTTTGCAATTTGTTGAGTTATTATTTGGAAACAATTGTGTTTATTGCACTGTATTTATTTTACATTGTTTGATATTTTACTTAAATTGTATTTGTTTTTGTACATCTCTAAGTCCAGTTAGAGGACTTTTATTTTATAGGGAACCTGTCACCTGTACAATGCTGCCCTCACTGAGTATAGTTTAGTGACAGATGTGCTGATTTCAGCGGGCTGGTGCATTTGAGCTGGCAGTCAGTACTTTTATAGTACTAACATGCCAAACCTCACAGCGTCCAATGAGTCCAATGAGACTTGATATCCTGGTCCTTCCCCTGTCTGCTGACCATGACTGGCAGGTTTAGTTCCTATGCTTACCAGGAAAAAGCCAGTCATGGTCAAGAGGCGGGGGAAGTGGGACCAGTGAGTCTCATCTGACTCATCTCAATCACAGCACTGGTATGTGCTTCCAGGTTCATCATGTCAGTACTATAAGTGACAGCCCACTG
The DNA here is from genome assembly GCF_014858855.1 of Bufo gargarizans. Lineage (NCBI taxonomy): Eukaryota > Metazoa > Chordata > Amphibia > Anura > Bufonidae > Bufo > Bufo gargarizans. The sequence continues at coordinate 428,405,984 of NC_058084.1, forward strand.
AAATCCGCATGTCTGTCACTATAGTGAGGTCAGCATTGTACAAGTGACCGGTTCCCTTTAAATATAACTTTTGCTGTAATGTAATATATTTTATATCATATTATATTAATGCCTGTGGGTGCAAAAAGCACAGGCAACTAGTGGCACATAGTAACAGGAACTAATACTAGAGAGCTGTTATAACGGAAAATAATAAAAAGTGAAGTTTGGCCCCCATTGACTTCAATTGGGTTCGGGGTGAAGTTCGGGTCCGGAACGTGAACTTTGACCTGAAGTTCGGCCGAACCCGGCGAACTCGAACTCCCACAGATCCGCTCATTCCTAGTTATGAATTACTTCATTATGAATTGCATTCGACTGTATGTAGCAAGTGCAATGGCAGAGAACGGCGATCGGGCCACCCTCGTCATTGAACCCCTCAGATACCATGTTCATCGCTGATCGCTGTATCTTCGTACGAGCGCTGCCTTCTTTGGTCTGTTTAGTGAGCAGGTGTAATTACAGTATGGCGTCCCCATTCACTTCTATGAAACGATTATGAAAATCTCTCACCACCACAGAATGCGGTAGCGTCACAAGTGACAACATAATTATTATATAAATGACAATCATATTATGCTTGCACAGCACAGGAGAGATTTTAGTTCAGAACACAAAAACTGTTTGCAGATTGCAGCTCCTATTACCTTACCGTAGAACATTTTGTGCCAAATCAATGTAACAGCATAATTTAGAGCAGTTCAACATTTTGTATATAAAGTAGAGACTGTGCAGATTTCATCCCAGCACAATGAAAATAAAAAAAAGTTCTAGTTTTAATGTTTTCATTTATTATATAAAAGTTTCTCTGAAATAATGTAATATAGTGTAATGTATATAATGTAATAGAGCATATCTGACCTTGCACGTGTGGTGAAGTCAGCCGGGGTATCCTTCGCCCGTGGCAAAAATAGAGTTAGGCCTCTTTCACACTACTATATGGCTATTTCAGTGTTTTGCGGTCCGTTTTTCACAGATCCGTTGTTCCGTGTTTTTGTTTCCGTTGTGTTTCCGTTCCGTTTTTCCGTTTTGTTTTTCCCTTCCGTTTTTCGGTAAGGCATATACAGTATACAATAATTACATAGAAAAAATTGGGCTGGGCATGACATTTTCAATAGATGGTTCTGAAAAAACGGAACGGATACGGAAGACATATGGATGCATTTACGTATGTGTTCAGTTTTTTGCGGACCCATTGACTTGAATAGAGCCAGGGAACGTGATTTGCGGGCAATAATAGGACATGTTCTATCTTTCAACAGAATGGAAAAACTGAAATACGGAAACGGAATGCATACAGAGTACATTCCGTTTTTTTTGCGGAGCCATTGAAATGAATGGTTCCGTATACGGACCGTATACGGAAAGCAAAAAACTGCCCGCAAAACTGAAAAAAAAAATGGTAGTGTGAAAGAAGCCTTATACAGCATATTTAAACACCCTCATTTGGGCAAAGTGGCTTGTTGGCTCCCGGTACCTGGGCCACATTCCCTACTATTTCCTTTCCCCCAAGAAACCTCAGACCTCAGCATTCAGTACCTTTCACTTAACTAATATCTCCTATCTCAAAGGCTATTTATCTTATTTTTTTTATTATTATTATTATTATGGTACTGCTTTTTCCAGCACTGAGCTGTGGATTCAGATCAGACCAGTGGCAACATTTGCATGGAGTTTGTATATTCTCCCTGCTACATATCTTATTGTGCCCCACACACCAAAAATGTATCATTAAGATATTAGGTTTCAACAAAAAAGATATTAAAGTAAGAATAAACCTAGAAATGATTGATAAAAGCGCACTAAACAAGAAATATAGTCATCCTCAGGGTTGTTCAGTCTGAAGCACTTTGCACTTCGCAGTCTTGTATAAATCCTCCAAACCAACAAAGGGGTTATTCTTCTGCTGAGCTGCTCCATCTTAGGCTGGAGACAGACAGATGGGGAGGAGCTTACCCAAGAGGTGGGCCTTAATAACCTATTTGCCCTACTGCAGATCGTGCAGGGAAGGAAAGGCCTTGCTGTAGCCAAATACAGGACAATGAGGAGAAGGGGGGACATGGCTGATCTCTAGAGACACAGAGATAACATTTTTTGATATAATTCTCGGTTTAACAATCCATTCGGAAAGTCTTCAAACCCTTTCACTTTTTTCATGTTTTGTCATGTTTGCCTTGTCCTAAAATAAAAATAAAAATCTAGTTTTGCTCCATCATCATTCTGCACTCAAAACCACATAACGAGAAAGTGAAAACAGAATTTCAGAAATTTTTGCTAATTTATTAAAGAGAAAAAAATAAGCATTAAAATGTTTCTACACTTTGATTGGAGTCCACATGTGGTAAATTCAGTTGACTGGACATGATTTGGAAAGACACAACCCGGTGTATATAAGGTCTCACAGCTGGCAATGCATATCAGAGCAAAAACCAAGTAATGAGGAAGAACTGCTTGTAGAGCTCAGGGACAGGATTGTGTGGAGGCACAAATATAGGCAAAGATACAAAAGCAATTTTACTGCAATTAAAGTTACGATGAGCACAGTGGCCTCCATAATTTTTAAACGGAAGAAGATTTGAACAACCAGGACTCGTTCTAGATCTGGCCACCCAACCAAATTAAGTAATCATGGGAGAAGTGCCTTGGTAAGAGAGGCGACCAAGAACCCAATGGTCACTCTAGCTGAGCTCCAAAGATCATGTGCGTTGATGGGATAAACTTGCAGAAGGTTAGCCATCACTGCAGCTCTCTGCAGCTCTGAAAGAAGAAGAAAGCCCCTCTTCAGTAAAACACACCTAATAGATTGCCTGGAGTTTGCACACAAAACAACACCTAAAGGACTCTCATACTGATAGACCACATTCTCTAGTCTGATAAAACCAAGACTGAACTTTTTGCCTCAATTATAAGTGCACTTTTGGGAGTAAACCAGGCACTATCCCATACCACCCGTACAATGAAGTATGGTGATGGCAGCATCATGCTGTGGGAGTGTTTTTCAGCAGCTGGGAAACTGAATCTGGCTAGGATTGAGGCAAAGCTGAATGGAGTGGGGTATAAAGATATTTGTGATGAAAACCTGATCCAGAGTGCTCTGGACCACAGACTGGGCCGAAGGTTAACATCCAACAAGGAAATGACCATAAGCACACAGCTAAGACAACATAAGAGTGCCTTGAGTGGCCAAGCAAGAGCCCTGACTTCTGGAGACCTCAAAATTAGATATGGACGAAGTTATCAAATATTTGGCTACTTCGCCAAAGTTCACAAAGAAATGTTTTTCATTACGAATTACTTTGTCACAAATCGCAATCTATTATAAGTAGCGGGTGCAATGATGGGGAACGGCGATTGCATTGCTACTCTCATTGAACCCCTCATATGCCACGTTCAATGCTGAGCACGGCATCACATTAAGGCCCTTTAGGCATTAAAAACATACATACTCACTTCATCAATTTGAATGCAAAGAGGCTGTCGCGGTCATCTTGTTATAAGAAAACAAGTCAAATCTCACACACGCTGACGCGATGCAGTTACTGATCACCGTTTATGTCACCGCCGTACATGGTGACGTCACACGTCAGGGAGCATGAGATTTGGAGCATTTTCTTCAATCAAGATCTCCGTGAGCAAATGGATGAGCTGAGTATGTTTTTTTTTTTTTACCACCACTTCAGGAAAAATGTATTAGTTATCACAAACCGCCAGGAAACTTACCTTTTACGGCGAATCTAATTTTACCTGAAATTCGTATAGAAGTTAAGTTGTTCGCTCATCACCATTTAAAATGACTGTCCACCAACAGTTGTCATCCAACCTGACAGGGAAGAATGGCAAAATATTCCCTAATCTAGGTGTGCAAACCATGTAGCATCATACTCAAAAGACTGACGGCTACCAAAGGTGCTTCAGCGAAGTACTGTCTGAATACTTATGTCAATAGAAGATTTTAGTTTTTCCTTTTCAATAAATTAGTGAAGATTTTGAAGATTCTGTTTTTATTTTGTCATTATGATTCCGAGTGCAGAATGATAAGGAAAAACTTTAATTTTTTTGTTTTAGCACAAGGCCTCAACATAAACAAATGTGAAAAAGTGAAAGGGTCTGTAGACCAAATGCATTATATCCGTAATATGGGACAAAATAGGACCAAAGGAAAAGGTAAGATGAAGAGCCTAGATTTTTTTGTTTGTGATTTTTTTGTGCGTCTATAAGGACATTAGTGTAAGAACTAGGGATGCCCGATGCAGAGGTTTAAGAACACTTTTTTTAATCCAGCCCTCGGTGCCTAAACTATGTTTTTCTCTATGGAGCATGCATGTTTTGTTTGTGCATGCCACATTCATGGGTATATGTACAATTGTGTCTCTCTGCCATGCTATGGCCACTCTTCGGAGATTCACATATGAAGAGAAGGCATGGTGCCATGTCTTCCATCCTGACTCCTGCTTTTTCTCCTCAGAGTCATGATCTGCTGTGTCCTGCTGTGAGCCAGGTCCTTGATGAACTTGAGAGAAGAGGAAATTCATGGCACTCTGTATATCATGAAAGTGCTTGTAGTATGTTCCCAAACTGGTAAAACAATTGAAACCTCTGCACACTCCAAACTTATGTTTTATACATTTGTTGGTTTCTTATTTTTAAGAACGAATCAGATATCAAGGCTCTCTGTTTAAATCCCTTCTTGGCCATACACAATTGCCAGTGATAGTCTTGTTTGGCTCAAAAGCTATGTTCCATGTTCCCTGTTCCTGCATTTGCGTATATTGATCCCTCTGTGCTTCTGAACTCGCATGTCTTCTGACCACCCTCTGTCTCTCATTTGGTACTGTGCAGCCTGTCTGGTTCTGACCTATTACCGTATGACTCTGCTTTGGTGTTTGTCTGTTGGTGCTAATTTAGAGCAGAGACCATCATCCAGTTGGGGTTCTGCCAAATAGGACTTATATAGAAAGTAGGTAGGAAAAGTGGGCTGGGTTCTAGGTTAGGGTTCACTGTCCTTGTCTGTCCCTACCCACAGATGTTACAGATGTCCAGTGCGGAGTATGCATGTCCTGTGAGTTAACCAATCTGGAATGTGGCCTGGTGGTTATCTGTCACAGAACAATAGCTTTGTATATGTTATCTAACTCTCCCTAACTACCTACATTGCAAGGAATATAGAAGATACTATAATAATTACAGGGGACAGAACCAATCAGCATTATTTATGTATTTAAAAATTCCTTCTGCACAACTGTCCATACAGTGAGACATGAAGAAAGCATAGATATGCAATCACAACAGGAGTATTATCTCCTCAATGGGTTCAATGATAGATGTTTTTTTGACCACTGATGATGGTGAAACATCTGGCAGCTTTGGCAAGACTAATGTCATTGTCTCTCCTATGACAGAGGTCAGAAGATTTAAGAGACTGGCTGCTCATGATGTGATCTGACAGCCTCTTTGGTTTCACTTGTTTCAGTGTTGTTGCTGGTGATGACCACACCTCTGTCTCAGGTGTAGCTTAAGTGGTCATTCCAACTCCTGTATTTAGTCTGGTCTCAACCATCATGCTATGTGGTTGATAGATCCTTTCTGGTTGTGGAAGTGCTGGTGTTTGGTTCTCCACTGAGTTCCTGCTCGTCCATGTACTTCGTAGTCAAGTGTCTTTTTCCTATTTCTAGTTTGTTTTATTACCCTATCTTTTGGTATTAGGCCTGAGGGAGTCTCCTGTCCCTTCAGCTGGGAAGAAACAGGTCACCTTTTGTCCTGACACTATTTCCAGGGCCCTTTAGGGTCAGATATGGCTCTAGGTTCCTGTTTATGAATATTCCTACCATCGAGGTCTGTTTATACTGGTAGTAGTCAGGGCTCGGTTTAGGGATTCACTAGGTGGTGACCTCTCCCTAGTTTCCAGGCCTAGTACCTTTTCCCTTCCCTCCTGTGTTCGGTGTGGAGTTTACCACCCACACCGCGCCGTGACAACTAAAGATCCCTCCGTAGTTGGCCTTTATGACTTTATTGTTCAACCCAGTTCAACAATAAGGCTGAGAATACTGCTACATAAGGTGGATAATAGCATTCCAATAAGCGGAAATATATGATTTCATGTAAAGAGGTTTTACCTACTATGAATGGACAGATACTTCAATGACTTGTATACCTGCATTTTAAATATATTTCTATTTAGGTTCAGCTACTTAAAAAAGCAAGTTAATTTTTAATAGCACCCCAGGGTGGAGCTCAGATATAACAATAGCACAGAGAGCAGACTTTAATTAGTGTCAAACAGAGAAAATGACAGAGGATCATGGCAGGTGTCATGACAGAACATAAAAGAAGATGGGCACTTGTCAGTGTTGGTCTATGTGCTTGGATCTAACTCAACCTGTGGACCATTATGTCTGGTGAATAAATTGAATTCTTCATATTGCCATGCTGGTCTCTACGGTTCCTTTAGAGTTCTTTGTCAGTTTTTGTCATAATTAGTCTGTGCTTTTCGATGAGACTCTTTGCATCGCTTTGAGTGTAAGTGTGTGAATATGGGTCTATTCCTTACCTATTCTGTCAATGTGAGTCTGTACATGTCACTATTATGTTGGATGGACCTGTATATTTCCAGTGCTTCTGGTGATAGAGCTACTTTGGGACAGGGTATGTCGCTTTTCGAAAATCCAAAAAATAGGTCATCAATATAAAAATCCAAGACAAGCCCTTTAAATAAAATTATACTTGCCTGTAGCCACCACTAGGGGTAGCTAAGGAGCTAATTGCATACCTCTTGTCTTATGCCTTGAATTCAACAATACAAATAGCAAAATAAGCAGTGGTGTCCCAGGTGGCAAAAAGGGGGCTTGTAAATCAGCTGAATGCAGAAAGCAAGGAGCACTTCACAGTGAAACTCCACTATCAGGTCATTTGCTAAATGTTTATTTGACTTGCACACCCCAGCCCCTACCTAATGCTGTCAGTAGTTTTGCATGGTAACACTGCTCATAAATTCTCTTTAGATTGTATGAATTTGATCCTTTAATGTCACATCTATAAAGGGCATTTGGAGCTTTTTATCATAAAAGCAAATCTCCATGCTTTAAAGATATATTAAACTGCAGATAATGAAGTGCACAATGTTTAAAGGGGTTTTCCAGGCTTTTAATATTGATGATCTATCCTCAGGATAGGTCATCAATATCAGATTGGCTGGGGTCCGACATCCGGCAACCACACCGATCAGCTATATGAATGGAAAGTACATAGACATAGCAGCAGCGAGCAGGAAGAGAGAAGGGAGACTGCAAGTGCGCACTGTGCGTGTCTTCCCTTCATACAGCTGTCCAGCGGTGGTGCCGGATGTCAGACCCCCGTCAAACTGATATTGATGACCTATCCAGAGGATAGATCATCAATATTTCCGTGTCCATTCCGTTTTTTTGTGGACCGTATGCAGAACCATTTACTTCAATGGGTCTACAATAAAAACAGAAGTTACTCTGTGTGCATTCCATTTCCGTATGTCTATATTCCCGTTCCGCAAAAAAATAGAACAAGTCCTATTAGGTTCCATTCACACATCCGTAATAATGGGTCTGCATCCATTCCGCAAATTGCGGAAAGGTTGCGGACCCATTCATTCTCTATGGGGACGGAATGGATGCAGAAAGCACACTATGTGCTCTCCGCATACGCATTTCCAGAGCACTCCCCCAATTTTCCGGTCCGCGGCTCCGGAAAAAAATAGAACATGCCCTATTCTTTGAGGACAAGAATAGGCATTTCTATGGGGGTGCCAGCCGGGTGTATTGCGGATATGCAATACACTACGGATGTGTGAATGGACCCTTAGGACTTTTGCACACAAACGTTTTTTTTTCCGCTTCCATTCCGTTTTTTGCATTCTGTTTAGGAACTATTCATTTTAATGGGTCCGCAAAAAAAATGGAATGTACTCTGTATGTACTCCGTATTTCCGTTTTACCGTTCCATTCAAAAATAGAACATGTCCTATTATTGTCCGCATAACGGACAAGGATAGTACTGTTATATCAGGGGCCAGCTGTTCCGTTCCGCAAAAAATGGAATGCATACAGACGTCATCCGTATTTTTGGCGCATTGGTTTTTTGCGGACCGCAAAATACTGAAAAAGCCATACGGTCGTGTGCAAGAGGCCTTATTGTCCGTATTACGGACAAGGATAGTACTGTTCTATGAAGGGCCAGCTGTTCCGTTTAACAAAATACGGTATGCACATGGATGTCATCCGCATTTTTTGCGGACCGCAAAATACATACGGTCGTGTGCAAGAGGCCTAACTTAATGGGAATGTGTCATCAGAAATGACCTATTGTTTCAATCATGTTTTAAAGTTTAACATATTTTTTAAGAATTTTTGATGATGTTATATATTTTTTTCCATGTCAATATCTATATTTAAACAAAACCATAAAATCCTGCAGTTTTTGCACTGGCCACTGAGCCTAATGATAGGCACCACTTCTTGGTCTGTACAGATCACTTTACTGCAGTTATCTGCTTATCTGTCATTCTAATCCTGCCTGTAATAATATCACCTCTGCGTATAGATCAGACAGGATCCACCATTCAGAATTGGCGATTGTCAGAGCTTATCTATTCTTTTCTCTGCACAGGTCATAGAGCATGCCTAGAAAACTCTCCCATAGAAGTCAATGAGGTCCCCTCCTGTCTATTGTGTCTATGGCCCATATGGCTCTCGTAAAGCTCATTTTTTAATGCTTTGTAAATGCTGTTAACAATAGCTCAGGCAAGATGGCCGTCCCCATAAGCATGTTCAGGAAATAGAATAAAAAATACCTGCAATCAGAAAATAAAATCAGATTATCTGGTTTTAAGTCCTCATGCACACGACCGTTCCATGCATTGGAGACTGCAATTTGCAGTCCCCAATGTACAAGCAACATCCGTGTGGTGGTCGGGATGGAAACACATTCAACTTGAATGGGTCCGTGATCTGTCCGCACTGTAAAAAAATAGAACACGTTCTATTTTTTTTCCGGTGCGGAGGCACGGACAGAAACACCACGAAAGTACTCCATAGTGCTTCCGTGGGGCTCCGTGCCTCTGCTCAGCTCCGGATTCCGGACCCATTCAAGTGAATGGGTCCGCATCCATGATGCAGGAAGAACACGGTCAGTGCCCGCATATTGCGGACCAGTTGTTTTCGGACCGCAATGCGGCCACGGCCGGGCAACGACTGTGTGCATGAGGCCTAACTGGCAGATAAATTTTTTGGTGACACATTCCCTTTAATGATTTTTTTTTCATTCTATTCAGGATGTATCCCATCATGATAACGACTTCCATCTTGGGAAAATCGTCTGTTAAATTTCACACCTCCATATCTTCCATTATATCAATTAAGGAACTCATTACACAGAACCTTTATTAGATTAGATTCCCGTATCTATTATATTTGCAGCTGTTCTACATTTAAAAAGACTCTAGAACAATGTTATTGGACTGGATGAATTTCTTTTTTTTTTTTGTGCATAATTTTAACATGTAAACTGACGAACCGTGACTAATTTATATACTGCGGGGCAAACAGACTAAACTGGAATGAAGTTGTTTTTAGACGTAAAATATATGCATGTATATACAGATATCACACATGCTTTTATTTTACGGAGCTGAATTATTGGCAGGTGTTGACCAGATGTACAGCCGAGGCCAAAATTCCAGTATATGGGCTTGATAACTATGTGTTGCGGTTGACTGCACTGAGGCTTTAGGTTAGAAAGTAAAATTATCCACAAGTACACATATACTCGGCAGCCAAAATAAATACAATATCAGCAACATGTCACAAAAGGTCTATATTAATTTTCAGAAAAAAGTGTTCAGAAATTTCATTTTTTTCCCTTAACCCCTTAAGGACTCAGCCCTATTTCACCTTAAGGACTTGGCCATTTTTTTTACAAATCTGACCAGTGTCACTTTAAGTGCTCATAACTTTAAAACGCTTTGACTTACCTAGGCCGTTCTGAGATTGTTTATTCGTCACATATTGTACTTCATGACTCTGCTAAAATTGAGTCAAAAAAGTTTTATTTTTTGCATAAAAAAATAAATTTTTTACCAAAATTTTTGAAAAATTAGCAAATTTCAAAGTTTCAGTTTCTCTACTTCTGTAATACATACACTACATGCAGAATTATTAGGCAAATGAGTATTTTGACCACATCATCCTCTTTATGCATGTTGTCTTACTCCAAGCTGTATAGGCTCGAAAGTCTACTACCAATTAAGCATATTAGGTGATGTGCATCTCTGTAAAGAGAAGGGGTGTGGTCTAATGACATCAACACCCTATATCAGGTGTGCATAATTATTAGGCAACTTCCTTTCCTTTGGCAAAATGGGTCAAAAGAAGGACTTGACAGGCTCATAAAAGTAAAAAATAGTGAGATATCTTGCAGAGGGATGCAGCACTCTTAAAATTGCAAAGCTTCTGAAGCGTGATCATCGAACAATCAAGCGTTTCATTCAAAATAGTCAACAGGGTCGCAAGAAGCGTGTGGAAAAACCAAGGCGCAAAATAACTGCCCATGAACTGAGAAAAGTCAAGCGTGCAGCTGCCAAGATGCCACTTGCCACCAGTTTGGCCATATTTCAGAGCTGCAACATCACTGGAGTGCCCAAAAGCACAAGGTGTGCAATACTCAGAGACATGGCCAAGGTAAGAAAGGCTGAAAGACGACCACCACTGAACAAGACACACAAGCTGAAACGTCAAGACTGGGCCAAGAAATATCTCAAGACTGATTTTTCTAAGGTTTTATGGACTGATGAAATGAGAGTGAGTCTTGATGGGCCAGATGGCTGGATTGGTAAAGGGTAGAGAGCTCCAGTCCGACTCAGACGCCAGCAAGGTGGAGGTGGAGTACTGGTTTGGGCTGGTATCATCAAAGATGAGCTTGTGGGGCCTTTTTGGGTTGAGGATGGAGTCAAGCTCAACTCCCAGTCCTACTGCCAGTTTCTGGAAGACACCTTCTTCAAGCAGTGGTACAGGAAGAAGTCTGCAAGATAAGAAAAACATGATTTTCATGCAGGACAATGCTCCATCACACGCGTCCAAGTACTCCACAACGTGGCTGGCAAGAAAGGGTATAAAAGAAGAAAATCTAATGACATGGCCTCCTTGTTCACCTGATCTGAACCCCATTGAGAACCTGTGGTCCATCATCAAATGTGAGATTTACAAGGAGGGAAAACAGTACACCTCTCTGAACAGTGTCTGGGAGGCTGTGGTTGCTGCTGCACGCAATGTTGATGGTGAACAGATCAAAACACTGACAGAATCCATGGATGGCAGGCTTTTGAGTGTCCTTGCAAAGAAAGGTGGCTATATTGGTCACTGATTTGTTTTTGTTTAGTTTTTGAATGTCAGAAATGTATATTTGTGAATGTTGAGATGTTATATTGGTTTCACTGGTAAAAATAAATAATTGAAATGGGTATATATTAGTTTTTTGTTAAGTTGCCTAATAATTATGTACAGTAATAGTCACCTGCACACACAGATATCCCCCTAAAATAGCTAAAACTAAAAACAAACTAAAAACTACTTCCAAAAATATTCAGCTTTGATATTAATGAGTTTTTTGGGTTCATTGAGAACATGGTTGTTGTTCAATAATAAAATTAATCCTCAAAAATACAACTTGCCTAATAATTCTGCACTCCCTGTAGTAATACCCCCAAAAATTGTGATGACTTTACATTTCACATATGTCTACTTCATGTTTGTAGCATTTTTGGAATTATATTTTATTTTTCGGGGATGTTACTAGGCTGAGAAGTTTATTAACCCTTTAGGTCTACCACAAGAGTTAATGGCAGATTGAGAAACAATTTAGAAATTTCTATTTTTTGGAAAATTTTCCAATATAATCAATTTTTTCCAGGAGTTAAACAAGGGTTAACTGCCAAACAAAACTCAATATGGGTTGCCCTGATTCTGTAGTTTGCAAAAACACCCCATATGTGGTCGTAAACTACTGTTTGGCCAAACGGGAGCACATAGAAGGAGGGGAACACCATATGGGTTTTGGAAGGCAGATTTTGCAGGACTGGTTTTGTTTATACCATGTCCCATTTGAAGCCCCCTGTTGCACCCCTAGAATACAAATTTCAAAAAAGTGACTCCATCTAAGAAAGTACAGGTCTCACCCCTGGGGATAGGTACCTGGAGGGGGTAGGCAGGGAGGCCGCGTTGATTTTTCTGCACGGTACCACAAGCGAACGTGGATCTGGCGGCAAGGGACCTGAACAAGGGAATGCTGGTATAAAAGTTATCCACGTACAAGTGGTAACCGTTATTCAGCAGTGGGTACATAAGGTCCCACACGAGTTTCCCACTAACACCCAGAGTGAGGGGAAATTCTGGGGGTTGAATACGGGAATCTCGCCCCTCGTACACACAAAATTTGTAAGTGTACCCTGAGGTACTCTCACAAATTTTGTATAGCTTCACGCCATACCTCACCCGCTTTGTGAGAATATATTGGCGGAAACTGAGTCTCCCCTTGAACGCAACGAGAGACTCATCTACCGCGACCTCCCTTTAACCACTTCAGCCCCGCTAGCTGAAACCCCCTTCATGACCAAAGCACTTTTTACACTTCGGCACTACACTCTTTTCACCGTTTATCGCTCGGTCATGCAACTTACCACCCAAATGAATTTTACCTCCTTTTCTTCTCACTAATAGAGCTTTCATTTGGTGGTATTTTATTGCTGCTGACATTTTTACTTTTTTTGTTATTAATCAAAATGTACCGATTTTTTTGCAAAAAAATGAAATTTTTCACTTTCAGCTGTAAAATTTTGCAAAAAAAACGACATCCATATATAAATTTTTCACCAAATTTATTGTTCTACATGTCTTTGATAAAAAAAAAAATGTTTGGGCAAAAAAAAAAATGGTTTGGGTAAAAGTTATAGCGTTTACACACTATGGTACAAAAATGTGAATTTCCGCTTTTTGAAACGGCTCTGATTTTCTGAGCACATGTCATGATTCCTGAGGATCTACATTGCCCAGACAGTAGAAAAACCCCACAAATGACCCCATTTCGGAAAGTAGACACCCTAAGGTATTCGCTGATGGGCATAGTGAGTTCATAGAACTTTTTATTTTTTGTCACAAGTTAGCGGAAAATGATGATGATTTTTTCTTTTTTTTTTTTTCTTACAAAGTTCCATATTCCACTAACTTGCGACAAAAAATAAAAAATTCTAGGAACTCGCCGTGCCCCTCACAGAATACCTTGGGGTGTCTTCTTTCCAAAATGGGGTCACTTGTGGCGTAGTTATACTGCCCTGGCAATTTAGGGGCCATAATGTGTGAGAAGAATTTTGCAATCAAAATGTGTAAAAAATGACCGGTGAAATCCGAAAGGTGCACTTTGGAATATGTGCCCCTTTGCCCACCTTGGCAGCAAAAAAGTGTCACACATCTGGCATCGCCGTACTCAGGAGAAGTTGGGGAATGTGATTTGTGGTGTCATTTTACATATACCCATGCTGGGTGAGAGAAATATCTTGGCAAAAGACAACTTTGCCCATTTTTTTATACAAAGTTGGCATTTGACCAAGATATTTTTCTCACCCAGCATGGGTATATGTAAAATGACACCCCAAAACACATTCCCCAACTTCTCCTGAGTACGGCGATACCACATGTGTGACACTTTTTTGCAGCCAAGGTGGGCAAAGGGGCACATATTCCAAAGTACACCTTTCGGATTTCGCAGGCCATTTTTTACACATTTTGATTGCAAGGTACTTCTAACACATTTGGGCCCCTAAATTGCCAGGGCAGTATAACTACACCACAAGTGACCCCATTTTGGAAAGAAGACACCCCAAGGTATTCCGTGAGGGGCACAGCGAGTTCCTAGAATTTTTTATTTTTTGTCGCAAGTTAGTGGAATATGAGACTTTGTAAGGAAAAAAGAAAAAAAAAGAAAAATCATCATTTTCCGCTAACTTGTGACAAAAAATAAAAATTTTTAGGAACTCGCCATGCCCCTCACGGAATACCTTGGGGTGTCTTCTTTCCAAAATGGGGTCACTTGTGGCGTAGTTATACTGCCCTGGCAATTTAGGGGCCCAAATGTGTAAGAAGTACTTTGCAATCAAAATCTGTAAAAAATAGCCTGTGAAATCCGAAAGGTGCACTTTGGAATATGTGCCCCTTTGCCCACCTTGGCTGCAAAAAAGTGTCACACATGTGGTATCGCCGTACTCAGGAGAAGTTGGGGAATGTGTTTTGGGGTGTCATTTTACATATACCCATGCTGGGTGAGAGAAATATCTTGGCAAAAGACAACTTTGCCCATTTTTTTATACAAAGTTGGCATTTGACCAAGATATTTTTCTCACCCAGCATGGGTATATGTAAAATGACACCCCAAAACACATTGCCCAACTTCTCCTGAGTACGGCGATACCAGATGTGTGACACTTTTTTGCAGCCTAGATGCGCAAAGGTGCCCAAATTCCTTTTAGGAGGGCATTTTTAGACATTTGGATCCCAGACTTCTTCTCACACTTTCGGGCCCCTAAAAAGCCAGGGCAGTATAAATACCCCACATGTGACCCCACTTTGGAAAGAAGACACCCCAAGGTATTCAATGAGGGGCCTGGCGAGTTCACAGAAATTATTTTTTTTTTGCATAAGTTAGCGGAAATTGTTTTTTTTTGTTTTTTTCTCACAAAGTCTCACTTTCCGCTAACTTAGGACAAAAATTTCAATATTTCATGGACTCAATATGCCCCTCACGGAATACCTTGGGGTGTCTTCTTTCCGAAATGGGGTCACATGTGGGGTATTTATACTGCCCTGGCTTTTTAGGGGCCCTAAAGCGTGAGAAGAAGTCTGGAATATAAATGTCTAAAAATGTTTACGCATTTGGATTCCGTGAGGGGTATGGTGAGTTCATGTGAGATTTTATTTTTTGACACAAGTTAGTGGAATATGAGACTTTGTAAGAAAAAAACAAAAACAAAAACAAACAAAAAATTTCCGCTAACTTGGGCCAAAAAAATGTCTGAATGGAGCCTTACAGGGGGAGTGATCAATGACAGGGGGGTGATCAATGACAGGGAAGTGATCAGGAAGTCTATATGCGTGATCACCCCCTTGTCATTGATCACCCCCCTGTAAGGCTCCATTCAGAGGTCCGCATGTGTTTTGCGGATCCGATCCATGTATCAGTGGATCCGTAAAAATCATGCGGATGTCTGAATGGAGCCTTACAGGGGGGTGATCAATGACAGAGGGGTGATCAATGACAGGGAAGTGATCAGGAAGTCTATATGCGTGATCGCCCATTTGTCATTGATCACCCCCCTGTAAGGCTCCATTCAGAGGTCCGCATGTGTTTTGCGGATCCGATCCATGTATCAGTGGATCCGTAAAAATCATGCGGATGTCTGAATGGAGCCTTACAGGGGGGTGATCAATGACAGAGGGGTGATCAATGACAGGGAAGTGATCAGGAAGTCTATATGCGTGATCACCCACTTGTCATTGATCACCCCCCTGTAAGGCTCCATTCAGAGGTCCGCATGTGTTTTGCGGATCCGATCCATGTATCAGTGGATCCGTAAAAATCATGCGGATGTCTGAATGGAGCCTTACAGGGGGGTGATCAATGACAGAGGGGTGATCAATGACAGGGAAGTGATCAGGAAGTCTATATGCGTGATCACCCACTTGTCATTGATCACCCCCCTGTAAGGCTCCATTCAGACGTCCGTATGCGTTTTGCGGATCCGATCCATGTATCCGTGGATCCGTAAAAATCATACGTACGTCTGAACGGAGCCTGACAGGGGGGTGATCAATGACAGGGGGGGTGATCAGGGAGTTTATATGGGGTGATCATGGGTGATCAGGGGTTTATAAGGGGTTAATAAGTGACGGGGGGGGGGTGTAGTGTATTGTGGTGTTTGGTGCGACTGTACTGAGCTACCTGAGTCCTCTGGTGGTGGATCCTAACAAAAGGGACCACCAGAGGACCAGGTAGCAGGTATATTAGACGCTGTTATCAAAACAGCGTCTAATATACCTGTTAGGGGTTAAAAAAATCAGATCTCCAGCCTGCCAGCGAACGATCGCCGCTGGCAGGCTGGAGATCCACTCGCTTACCTTCCGTTCCTGTGTGCGCGCGTTCACAGGAAATCCCGGCCCTCGCGAGATGACGCGTGTATGCGTCGTTGAGCGCAGGGCTGCCGCCTCCGGACCGCACATCTGCGTTAGGCGGCCCGGAGGCGGTTAAGGTACGTAGGCCTCCATGAATTTGGCCCCAAAGTGATCGATGACCGGCCGTATCTTATACAGACGGTCATAGGCAGGATCACCTCGGGGTGGACATGCTGCATTATGTCATGAGGGTGTCAAGAGCCACGTCTGACTCCGTTATACCCGGGGTCAGGAAGTCGCAGCGGGTGGCTGCGCGCTCTATGTCTAAAGATCACGTTTCTTAGTGATTACTTTCTGTGTTTGCCTTACAATCCTTTTTGTCTCACCTTTTCCGTAGCTTCTCCTCCTCAGCTGTTTCTTGTCTGTCACTCCCAACCTCCTTATATTCTCCTCTCACACTTCTCTAGTTGCCAGTTATAGAGCTTCCTGCCTGGACATCTATACTGACCCACTGGAGCTGTGAATCCTGGTTGTTGTTCCAGAGTGCTACCCTCCGGATCCCTGTTGGGCTTTTTGTTGTCTCCTGTTGTCGCCCACCTGGGATTATATGTTTAGTCTGTATTGTCTGTCCTCCCCTTGGTGTTTTCCTTTAGAGCTAGTGGTGCGGACTAGTGTTCCCACCGCCCTGTTCACTATCTAGGGCTCATCTTAGGGAAAGCCAGGGTTTTAGGCACGTGATCGGCGTACGGGTGAGGAACCCGTCTAGGGACGTCAGGGCAGCCAGGTGCCAGCCGCAAGGTGAGTCAGGGGTCACCACCTTCCCTCTCACTTGGGCAGGGCCTTCCTCTTTCCCTTCCTCTGTGTCACGTATGTGATAGTCACGCCGATCGTGATATTATAACTGGCCCTTATTTTTTGGAGAAAAAAAATAAAATAAAAATATTTTCTTTTTTTTCTCTCTCTACTTAGAATCCAATATGGATCCTATTGCTGCTTTGGCAAAACAGCTTCAAGGCCTGTCTTTGGAGGTGGCAGGATTGAAGGCGTCTGTCCTCCAACAACAGCAGCAAATGCAGCAGACCGCAAGCCCAGCGGTTGCTATGGGTAACCAGGTTGTTACAGAACCCAAGGTTGTTCTTCCTGACAGATTTTCTGGGGGAAGGGACAAATTTGTGACGTTCCGTGAGGCCTGCAAATTATATTTTAAGCTGCGCCCTTACTCCTCAGGTAATGAAGAACAGCGGGTGGGGATTGTTATTTCCCTGCTTCAGGGGGACCCGCAATCCTGGGCGTTCTCGTTACCCCCTGGTTCCCAGGCTCTCCGGTCAGTGGAGGGATTTTTTGGGGCTTTGGGTCTCATATATGATGACCCTGACCGAGTCGCCCTGGCTGAGTCGAAGTTACGGAGACTCCTACAGGGAGATCGGCCAGCAGAGGAATATTGCTCAGAGTTCCGTAGGTGGGCTACGGATACTCAGTGGAACGACCCGGCTCTCAGGAGTCAGTTCTGCTCTGGGTTATCTGAAAGGGTTAAGGATGCGCTGGCGCTGTATGAGACCCCCCTTTCCCTTGATGCTGTTATGTCCCTCTCTATCAGAATAGATAGACGTCTTAGGGAGAGATCGAAAATTCCTGAGCAATTGGTAACCTCTCCCAAGCAGCAGTTAGTCTGTACTGACTTAGATGAGCCTATGCAGCTAGGAGGAACTTCTCGTCAGGTCCGTCCTCCTGAGGTTCGCCGTAGGTGGGGGGCTTGTTTTTTCTGTGGGGGGAGGGGTCATTTCATTAATGTCTGTCCCTCCTTTCTCAAAAACAAAAGACCGTCGGAAAACTACTAACCCCAGGCTGTGCGGAGGATGTCAGCCGGGGGGTATACGTTTCCTCCATACGAACATCTCAATTTGTGTTGCCAGCGGTTATTGTTTTTGGTGTTAAGACGGAGTCTATTTCTTTTTTTCTAGACAGTGGAGCAGGGGTAAATTTGATAGATGCCCATTTTGCCCGCACTATGGGTTTGTCTCTCTGTACGCTGCAGAGACCTATTCCCATATTCGCTATTGATTCTGCTCCTCTGTCTCAGAGAAACCTCACTCACATTGTCCATAACTTACACCTTCGGGTAGGGGACCACCATAATGAGTGTCTTTCATGTTACGTTCTGGAGGGCCTTCCCTCTCCTGTGGTATTGGGTCTTCCCTGGTTGGTAGCGCACAATCCAGTGGTGGATTGGCAGGCCAGGGAGATATTGGAGTGGAGTGAGCATTGCAGAGAGAATTGCTTAAATAACAATTGCTTAATCGCCTCCATAGCTTCCCTACCTACATTTATTTCGGACTTTGAGGACGTTTTTTCTGAAAAGGGTTGTCAGAAGCTACCACCTCATCGTCCTTATGATTGCCCGGTTAACCTGATTCCCGGTGCAAAATTACCCAAGTCCAGGTTGTATAATCTTTCGGGTCCCGAGAGACAAGCCATGAAAGATTATATCTCCGAGAGTCTGGCTAAGGGACACATCAGACCCTCTTCTTCACCCGTGGCTGCAGGGTTTTTCTTTGTTAAAAAGAAAGATGGGGCCTGCGTCCTTGCCTAGATTTCCGTGAGCTAAACCGGATAACCATCCGAGACCCATACCCTCTTCCTCTCATTCCTGACCTTTTTAATCAGATTGCGGGTGCTAGGTGGTTCTCCAAACTTGATCTTAGGGGGGCCTACAATCTGATTCGTATCAAGGAAGGGGATGAGTGGAAGACAGCTTTTAACACCCCTGAGGGGCATTATGAAAATTTAGTCATGCCTTTCGGTCTGACCAATGCCCCTGCTGTCTTCCAACATTTCGTTAATGATATTTTTAGTCATCTCATCGGCAGGTTTGTAGTCATATACCTAGATGATATCTTAATTTATTCGGCTGATCTGAAAACACATGAAGTACATGTCAGGCAAGTACTGCAGGTCCTACGGACGAATAAATTATATGCGAAAATTGAAAAATGTGTCTTCGCCGTTCAGGAAATACAGTTCCTGGGATATCTATTATCTGCTTCAGGTTTCCGTATGGATCCTAGGAAGGTCCAGGCAATTTTAGATTGGGATCTTCCTGAGAACCTTAAAGCTCTACAACGGTTTTTGGGTTTCGCAAATTTCTATAGAAAGTTCATTAAAAATTATTCAGTGATCGTTAAACCCCTTACTGACATGACTAGGAAGGGGACTGATTTTTCTAAATGGTCTGACGCCGCTAAAATTGCATTTTCCTCTCTAAAAGAGAGATTTACCTCGGCACCTGTTCTAATTCAACCTGATGTCTCCCAGCCTTTTATTGTTGAAGTAGATGCGTCAGAGGTGGGAGTGGGGGCTGTATTGTCTCAGGGTCCGTCTCCTGGCAAATGGCGTCCTTGCGCTTTCTTTTCCAAAAAGTTATCTACAGCAGAAAAGAACTATGATATTGGAAATAGGGAACTGTTGGCGATTAAACTGGCGTTTGAAGAGTGGCGTCACTTCTTAGAGGGAGCAATCCACCCCGTCACGGTGATTACGGATCACAAAAACCTTCTGTACCTAGAATCGGCTAAGCGTCTCACCCCTAGACAAGCTAGGTGGTCGCTATTCTTTACCAGATTTAACTTTGTAATCACCTATCGTCCTGGGGCAAAAAATACCAAGGCAGACGCATTATCTCGTAGTTTCCCTGGAGGGGGTAATGTTAGTGATCCGGTACCTATTTTACAAAGAGGAGTGGTTGTCTCTGCTGTACACTCTGTTCTAGAGGGAAAGGTGTTAGAGGCCCAGGGGGACGCCCCGGCCTCTTGCCCCTCAGAGAAATTGTTTGTACCGTTAAACCTGCGTCTTGAATTATTAAAGGAACATCATAATTCGGCACTTGCTGGGCACCCGGGTAGTAAAGCAACCTTGGAGCTATTGTCTCGTCGTTTTTGGTGGCCAAGGTTGCGTCAGGATGTAATGGATTTCGTGTCTACTTGTTCTACTTGTGCACGCGCGAAAGTCTCTCATACACGTCCAGCAGGGTCTTTATTGCCACTTTTCATCCCCAATAGGCCATGGACACATCTGTCAATGGATTTCATCACTGACTTACCGTTGTCTGCGGGTAAAACAGTTATCTTGGTAGTAGTAGACAGGTTTAGCAAAATGGTACACTTTATTGCGCTACCCGCACTTCCTAATGCTAAGACTCTTGCTCAGGTGTTTATCAGTGAAATCGTGAAGCTTCACGGGGTCCCTTCCGATGTGGTTTCGGATCGGGGAACCCAGTTTATTTCTAAGTTTTGGAAAGCTTTTTGTTCCCGTTTGGGGGTACACTTGTCCTTTTCCTCAGCTTTCCATCCTCAGTCGAATGGACAGACTGAGCGTACCAACCAAAACCTAGAAACATATTTAAGGTGTTTTGTGTCTGAAAACCAAGAGGTGTGGTCATCATATTTACCGTTAGCCGAGTTTGCCATAAATAATCGCTGTCAGGAATCCACTGGCAAGTCACCATTTCTTGGTGCATACGGTTTTCATCCCCAATTTTGTACTTTCAAAGAGGGGGGGTCTTCTGGGGTTCCCGAAGAGGAACGGTTTTCTTCATCTCTTTCATCGGTATGGCAGAAGGTGCAAGCTAACTTGAAAAATATGAGTGGTAAATATAAATGCATGGCCGATAAGAAACGGTCGCCAGGTCCGGACCTAGGAGTGAATGACTATGTGTGGTTGTCTACTAGGAATATTAAGTTGAAGGTTCCCTCTTGGAAACTGGGCCCTAGGTTCATTGGTCCTTATAAAATAGTAGCCGTCATTAACCCTGTGGCTTTTCGCCTGGAGCTACCTCAGACTTTTAAGATCCATAACGTCTTCCATAAGTCGTTACTCAAGAAGTATGTTCCACCTCTAGAACCATCACCGCTGCCACCTCCTCCTGTTATTGTGGATGGTAATCTGGAGTTTCAAATATCCAGAATTGTTGATTCTCGTCGGGTCCGCCGCTCTCTTCAGTATCTGGTGCATTGGAGGGGTTACGGTCCCGAGGAAAGAATGTGGGTTCCAGCGTCAGAGGTAAACGCCAACAGGTTAATTCAGGCTTTCCATGCCTCTCATCCTGAGAGACCTGGTCCTGAGTGTCCGGAGGCCCCTCGTGAAAGGGGGGGTACTGTCACGAGGGTGTCAAGAGCCACGTCTGACTCCGTTATACCCGGGGTCAGGAAGTCGCAGCGGGTGGCTGCGCGCTCTATGTCTAAAGATCACGTTGTTTCTTAGTGATTGTTTTCTGTGTTTGCCTTGCAATCCTTTTTGTCTCACTCAGGGATCCGTAGCTTCTCCTCCTCAGCTGTTTCTTGTCTGCCACTCCCAACCTCCTTATATTCTCCTCTCACACTTCTCTAGTTGCCAGTTATAGAGCTTCCTGCCTGGACTTCTATACTGACCCACTGGAGCTGTGAATCCTGGTTGTTGTTCCAGAGTGCTACCCTCCGGATCCCTGTTGGGCTTTTTGTTGTCTCCTGTTGTCGCCCACCTGGGATTATATGTTTAGTCTGTATTGTCTGTCCTCCCCTTGGTGTTTTCCTTTAGAGCTAGTGGTGCGGACTAGTGTTCCCACCGCCCTGTTCACTATCTAGGGCTCATCTTAGGGAAAGCCAGGGTTTTAGGCACGTGATCGGCGTACGGGTGAGGAACCCGTCTAGGGACGTCAGGGCAGCCAGGTGCCAGCCGCAAGGTGAGTCAGGGGTCACCATCTTCCCTCTCACTTGGGCAGGGCCTTCCTCTTTCCCTTCCTCTGTGTCATGTATGTGATAGTCACGCCGATCGTGATACATTATCGGAATAATGCAGACATTTCCGGATGGCCTCAAACCGGGGACGTGTCATGACCATACTGTACAGTGGGGTCTGGTATAGGCATCCCCACTCCAGTATTGCCTGACACTGGTGGGGCTGGTGGGGGGGGGGCAAGTGGCAGGGGGGGGGGTTGGGGTCTGATAGATGGATCAAAGAAAGTTTTGAATAATTTGTTATTTTTTTTTTCCCTAACTAACTTTTCCCTTCTTTCCCTGCCTAACGGTGCCTCTCCCTCACTGACCCTAACCTTCCTGGGTGGCGATGGGTGCAGGAGGGTAATGGATGGCGATTAGGGGGACACAGGAGCTGGTGCTGGACGATGCTGCCGGGTGCTCGTGCAGAACAGGAAGAGGAGGGGAGAGAGGAGCGCAGGAAGTTTGAATCTCGCGCCTCTCTCCCCTGCACCAATCAGCACCCTGGACAGCAGTGTTCAGCACCAGGGCCAGCACCGCCTCTCCAAATCTTTGCACTGCGATTGGTGGTGTGTAATCACGCGACCGATCGCAGTCTTTTTCCGGTTCATCAGGTCACAGGACACCCAAATGGGCCGGAAACGCAGAAAACCGCAGGTCTAAATTGACCTGCGGTTTTCTGCGATCGCCGATACGGGGGGGTCAAATGACCCCCCCCGCGTTGTTACGGGATGCCGGCTGAAATCATTGACGGTTGCGATTAACCCCCACCGGAATCCCGATTTAAAGTTAGGACGTACCGGTACGCCCTGTCTCCTTAATGACTCGGGAAATAGGGCGTACTGGTACGCCCTGCGTCCTTAAGGGGTTAAAGGGACATGCCACCGGGTCATATTCTTATTAGTTAGGGCACATGGGTAATCAAACTCTTGACCTAGTGGACATATTTACACCCACAAAATGATCCATGAAAGTAGAAACCTTGTGCTAAAAAAAACTCAGCCCACCCTTAAATGGTTAAACCAAATAACCTTATAAAATGCCAGTACTCTTGTTTTTGGGATTGTTCACTGTAGGTTCAGAATGAAATCTCACAGAACGAGGTTGGAATCAAAAAGTCTTCTGCCATTTTAATTGTTTGCAATTCTGCTTGCTTTAACCCCTTCCTGACCGCCCCATGTAAATTTATTTGGACTAATGTCCGAGACCAGTGGTAATGCCGGTCACGAAAAAAATATAAAAAATCTAAATAAAATAAAATAAAAAAATATAAAAAATTTTTATTCACTCACCTTTCCCCAAAATGTAAATAAAAATATGCAAACTATAAAAATGTATACATCACGGCATCACCACATGCAAAACGCCCTTACTATTAAAATGTTAAAATATTTTTTTCATACGGCAAAAGGCAAAATGGAAAAAGTTCCCTTCCCACAAAAAAATAAAATAAAAAATGATCAAAAAGTCATAGACACACATAACGGTATCATTGAAAAGAACAGATTGCTTTGCAAAAAATGAGCCCTCAATCAGCTCTGCGCATGTAACTACAAAAAAGTTATAGGGGTCAGAATATGACTTTTAAAATAAAATAAGTTTTCATTTTTGTTTCAGTATTAAAATGCAAAAAACTAAATTAGGGTGGTGGTGTCCCTGTAATTGTTCTGACCTGGAGAATAAAAGTAACAGGTCAGTTTTACTGCCTAGGAAACGGTGTAAAAAAAATAAATAAAAGCCCTGTAAATCTGTGGTGAAATGGTGTTTTTTTTTCCGTCTCCCCACTAGATTATACTGTATGCAATACTAAATAGTGCCATTAGGAAGTGCATCTTGTCTTGCAAAAAACAAGCCCCCATTGTCATGCCCTGCTCAGGTTATGTGCAGAGGTCTGCCAGGTTAGCAGCACGTATGTAGCCTTTTGTTTTTGTTTTGGAGTTGATCCGCCTCCCTTCAGGTGCACTGGGTGGGGTCATTGGTATGAGTTTAAATTACGCCTACTCCCAGTGTCCTGTGCGGGTTATAGCTTCTGTCTTACTCAGTGGAAGGAAAGATTTGCTGTTCCTGCTCAGTAACATGATAAGTTGGTTTTGATTTTCTTGTGATTGTCTGAGTAGGCTGTTAGAGAGACGCCTGCCCCCTCCAGGTCCTGAGGGAGCAGGCTGCCTCTTTCCCCTTTCACCATCTTAGGGATTTTAGGGAATCTTCAGCCTAGGCACAGGGACACGTTCATTCCCACCTTCAGGGTCTGAACGTGGGCATAGAAGTCTAGGGAGAGCTGGTAGGGATTTGTCAGGAGGTGACCTTTATCCCTAGCTTCTTGCCAAGACACTTGTTTGGTGATATTCTGTGTATCTTGTATCCTGTCCAGCGTGACACCCATATGGCTATGTGAAATAAAAAAAATATGGCTTTGGGAGGGCTGGGATGAAAAAATGGAAAATTACTAAAAGTTAAAGGGATATACAGATATACAGCCGTCTATATTTGATAAGGTCAGCCATTTATCTGAATGGCCAACTTGTAAAACTACTGTACCTTTCCACTGGAATAGCTGCTGCAGTGAAATTATATGCCCCTTAGTAGCAGAAGTTGAACTCACTGCAATAAATTACTGTATTTTTTGTACTACAGGACACACCTGACCATAAGATGCACCTAAAGTTTAGACAGCAAAAAATTTGAAAAAAATATTTTCTACTTATTAATCCTTCCCTTTAATGAATTGGAGGGGTCAAGGTCAATAACTTAGATATAAACTAGCTTAGATGGAGTTAATGGTTTGGATCAGCTCCTGATAAACCTTAATGTGTCATCTAATGAACATTGTAACAAACAGCAAAGCGGTATGTGGTCACCTTATTATATGTATCCAAGTAAATGTGTCTTCTATCATTGCTCTCTAGTGTCCCGCCATGCTTATTCTACTAGATAATTTATTTTGTAGTTTTTTTTTCCTCTTTACTTTACTCCCCATAATTATGACTAGAGATGAGCGAATTTTTTAAAAATTGGATTCGGCTGGTTTGCAAAAAAATAAAAAATTGGTTCGATCCGAATTTATTTGCTGCGATTCACTTTAAAAACGGCTATTTCCTGGCTGCTGAGAGCCTTTGTAGTGGTGTAGAACACTGCCTTGCAGTAACACACATAGGAAGTCTGCTGTGGTAGTGAAATAATACTGTGAGTCAGTATGACATGCAGATGACAGGCGTCGCTCTAAGAATCACTTCACACTTCACTTATTTTGGCAGTCATATTTGACCAAATAATTCAAGTATGAACTCAGCCTTACAGGTCAATGTTAGTGCCAAGAAGAAGTGCACTCCTTTTACACCGTCGTCAGCTGATTCCACATAGATGTCTACATGAATCTGTTCTATTAAACGCTTATACAAGTATAGCCCCCCTGACAGAGTGGAGAGGGTGTCAGCAGTAAGTTTGTGTTGACGTCACTTGACGTTATTTTGCCCTTCCTCTGATCTGTAATCAATAAACCCCCAAAAAATGGATCCTGTCTGTGGAGCATCTGCATCTGTCAGCATTTGGTCAGTAATCCATCAGTATTGCTAACCAAAAAAAACAGGAGTGGATCCAAAACAGAGATGACACGCAAATGGAATATTTGCATGTCTTCTGGGTGGCTACGCTTCACCTTCTGCTTACAGATTCTACATATGGCCATGTTCACCTCCTCCAGCAGCTTAACAAAAAACTGGCACACTGCCGAGTAGGTGCTACCCTTTTCTCCCGATGATGAAGCCCCTACATCAGAGGGGGTGAAGACTTGGTGACGTAGGTTTGCTACCTCGCTCCTCCCTCCGACTGTTGTATCCCGCTGCACTATGCAAGACACAAGCATCTCTATCTGAACCGCGGGACTCCCCCACCTCTGGGCCCTTTGCGTTCTGCTGGACCAGACTCTCGGTGGATTCCCTGCGTTTGTCAGCCTTGTCTGGCGGTGTCTGCTTGCTGCCTCGCTCGCAGACAGGGCGGTCGCCCTCCTTCTGATGTTTCGGTCTCCGCTGCTTTCTGCGGCCCCCCTCCTTGGATCTTCGGTGTCAGCTGGGACCTGGTTACAGGTTTGAAGTTAGAAGTATCGAATATATGTTGCTTCGTGTTCTTCTCTTCCTCCATGTTTGACCCCTCCTCCCCAAGCCCTGTGTAATCGTTTTCTTGATCTCCTCGCTCGATCTATTCATTTATAGGGAATATGGGACAGAAGGTTAAAATTTCTCAACTTTATAAAGTGTTGCTTAAAACACGATTTAATAATACACGTTTTCCGGGACAAAAGGCTTGGCAAATTGATTGTCCGTGAATTTCCATGGAAGATTGTAATGATATGCAATAATATATTGGCAAATTTAAGTTTAGTTTCTTATAATTTTAATCATGCTTTGGTATAATTTAATATTTTGCACCGAATCTATATCACACCTTTATGGTTTAATAAATGTGGTTTAAGGGACACTTCTAATTGTCCACGGTGTGATTTATTTAGATTTGTATCACTTGCATGTGTTTTGGTCATCTATAGATTTGGGGAAAATTTATAATTTTATTATCTGGGGATTGAAAGTTGAGATTCTGTTTATGATGGAATGTTGGGTACTGAGTGACATCACCAAGGTAGAATGTCCAAAATATTAATGGATTCTATTGATTAAAATAATGTTCTTGGCGAGACTTTTGATTGCTAGGGTTTATTTTTTTCTCAAAATACTCCAAGTATTACTTCATGGGTTAACCTGGTTAATAAGTTAAGGCTACATGCTCACGACCGTATGTGTTTTGCGGTCCGCAAATTGCTGATGACGTTCCGTATGGATAAAAAAATTTTGCGGATCCATTGTATTAATCCATATCCTTGTACGCAAACTAGAAAAAAATAGGACATGCACAATTTTTTTTGCGGGGCAACGGAATGGACATACTGATGTGGACAGCACACGGTGTGCTGTCCGCGTTTTTTGTAGACCCATTGAAATGAGCGGGTCCGCATCCTATCCACAAAAAAAAAACAGAACGGACATAGAAACAAACAACGTTCATGTGTATGTAGCCTAAGAGATATGAAAACATTCTATATAAGCAGAGAAATACTAAGGAAAAATTGACTAAAATTTGGGGAGAATGGAAGTTTTTTCTGCCTACACTCCCTCATATATAATTATTTTTCTCTTAATGATGGGTGGGTGGGGGGCAGGAGTCGCATCAAAAGGGAGAGGGTTGGTTGGGTATGAACAGGGGGGTAGGATTTATTAGGGGAAAAATAACATAAAACTGTTTTGTTTTTTGGGGATTTGTATTGTTTGAATGTCTAATAAAGAAAATTATAAAAAAAAAAAAAAAGATGACTAGCATATCACACACTGAGAGTGAAAGGAGCATGATTTCTCAGCAGTGCTGAGTATTTCAGGAGAGGAGTGTGCTGATCTTGTTAAAGATTGTGGACTAAGAGTTGCAAGGTGGAAAGAGCAGGGTCCCCAGCAGCACAGAGTATTTCAGGAGTGTGCCGGTTGTGTTGAAAAGGACAGACAGGATTACTGGTTCTCAAAAATCTTAGAATCAACGTAAAAAAATATATGGCATCAGAGGTGTGTGAGGACGCCCTCACTATAGGACGGGTATGCCATCCAGGGAAGATTGTATATGTGGGTGACATACAGATTAAAGAATGGGAACAATTCGATCTGATAATTGACGGCAGTCCTTGTAATGACTTATCTGTGGTTAACCTGCACTGGAAAGGCCTTTATAGGAGCAGTGGACAACTGTTTTTTTACTTTTCATGATTACTCAGTAAAGTTTTGCCTAAGACAGGAGAGAATCGGCCAGTCTTCTGGTTATTCGAGAACGTGGTGGTGAGGGAAAAACCATTCCAAAAATCAATTTCTCTCCACCTGGAGACGAATACTGTGAAGATTGATGCAAGTGCGGTATTGGCTGCTCATCGAGCCAGATACTTCTGGGGGAACCTGCCTGGCATGAACAGGCCTCTAGTAGCTACAGACAATGAGAAGACAAAGCTTCAAGATTGCTTGGAGCCCGGAAGAGTCGCGAAGTTCATCCAGATTCAAACCATAAGTACCAGCCCCTGGTCTCTTCATCAGGAAAAACATCACGAGTTCCCAGTTATCATGAATTGGATGGACGACATCCTGTGGTGCACGGAGATGGAGAGGGTCTTTGGATTACGGACGTTTTAGAAATGAACTGCGGCTCCCAACAGAAGCTCCTGGGAAGGTCATGGAGCATCCCAGTCATCCGGCATCCCGCTGAAGGATTATTTTGAAAGTGTGTAGAAGCCACACTGGGCCCCCATGCTGCAGATTTATCATGGAGACACCGGATTTTATAATATTACATTATTATATAAAGAAAAAAAAATGTAAGCTCCTTTGTCACCCAGCTCCCAAGTGCAATCAGCTAGCTCATCATCATCGAGTACTGTCTGCACGTCACTGATGTCCTCCTCAACCATCTCTTCGTCAGGAACCTGACCACTCGAAACACCAGCTCCCACGCCACTCTCCTCATCACTACTTGCCTTCCTACCGGAGGAAGCGGCGGATGTCTCCTCCACATCTTGGCTTGCCAGTAGCTGAGGGAACAGATAAGGACACAGGCAGGTGTCTGACGAACCCACCGACTCTAATACACAACAAAAAGGGCATTAGAACATATAACTGCACCACTGAACGGTAAATATATTTTCATTTTGCCACTGATACACGACAAAAAGGGCTGTAATTTTCGCACTTCACCACACGACTAATAAGCCCTTTTTCTCACTAATACAAGCCAAAGAAATGCTTTAGAACATATAACTCCACAAGGGCAAATAAGACATAGAAATATTTCCTTGTAATAAACCCTGTTAATGTCTGTATTAAACAGCACTTGCACCCCAATAACAATAACAGTTTGCTGGAATTACAGAGCTGTATAATGGCAATTTGGGTCCCCAGTCAGTGCAGCAAGATGTAATAGGATTGCTCCTATTACCCAGGCTGTAACCTCCCTGACTGAACCCTGTTCTACATGAATGCTGTAGAATGATTCCTCCCTATCCTTTCCCTACACCTTGAATAATCTTTCCCTGCACTTGTAAATCGTTTTTTAGCACAAAGAAGTTTTTTCCTAGCACTGTCCCTAGCGCCTGCAGATGTCTATCCCTGCACTAAGTAAACTGGAAAATGGCAGAATCTAAGATGGCTGAGGCTATTTATAGGGCTGTGACATCACAGGGCTGGCTGCTGATTGGCTCTGTGGTGTGCACATTATACAAATGCACAGTAGTGCAGTACACACATTATACACACAAAGTTCTGTGGTATGCACATTATACACACACAGCTCGTCAGTATGCACATTTTACATACACACTTACTATAAAGACACAGACACATCCAGTTCTGCTACATACATAGCTGAAAAACACAGTTCTGCTGCATAGACAGCTGACATATATACACACATGCAGTGGCGGATCCAGGGGGGGGGGCAACGGGGCAATTGCCCCCCCCCGAGCTGGCGGCGGGCGGCGGCGGCTGGGCACAGGGAGATGAGCGCTTCCATTGTGGAAGCGCTCATCTCCAGGCATCTGTATCGCCGTCCTCAGGACAGCGATACAGATGCCTGCCTGTGCTGCGGCAGGGAAGGGAGAGGCGTGTCCCTTTCCCTTCCTCTGATAGGCTGCCGGCCTAGTGCCTGCAGCCTATCAGAGGCCGGCGCAGGCGGCGCGATGACGTCATCACGCTGCCTGAGCCATACAGCGTGGGACACAGGCCAGAAGAGGCTGCATCGCATCGCTGACATGGAGGTAAGTATGTGTGTTTTTTTTTTTTCATTATATACAATACTTTTACTGGCACCTGGGGGCGGTTATTACTGGCAAAGGGGGGCTATTACTGGCAAAGGGGGGGGGGCTATTACTGGCAAAGGGGGGGCTATTACTGGCAAAGAGGGGCTATTACTGGCAAAGGGGGGGCTATTACTGGCAAAGGGGGGGCTATCACTGGCAAAGGGGGGCTATCACTGGCAAAGGGGGGGCTATCACTGGAAAAGGGGGGCTATTACTGGAAAAGGGGGGGCTATTACTGGCAAAGGGGGGGCTATTACTGGCAAAGGGGGGCTATTACTGGCAAAGGGAGGCTATTACTGGCAAAGGGGGGGCTATTACTGGCAAAGGGGGGCTCTTATTATTGGCAAAGGGGGGGCTCTTATTACTGGCAAAGGGGGGCTGTTATTACTGGCAAAGGGGGGCTGTTATTACTGGGGCTGTTATTACTGGAGGCTCTTATTACTGGCTCAGAGGGGCTGTTATTACTGGCACAGAGGGGCTCTTATTACTGGGGGCTGTTATTACTGGCACAGAGGGTCTCTTATTACTGGGGGCTGTTATTACTGGCACAGGGGGGGCTGTTATTACTGGCACGGGGGGGCTGTTATTACTGGGGGCTGCTATTACTGGCACAGGGGGGCTGCTATTACTGGCACAGGGGGGCTATTATTACTGGCACAGGGGGGCTGTTATTACTGGGGGCTGCTATTACTGGCACAGGGGGGCTGCTATTACTGGCACAGGGGGGCTGCTATTACTGGCACATGATTGGGGGCACTATAGGGGCATCTACTGAGGCCACAAAGAAGGGGTATTTTATATGGGCTCTTTGTACAGTACAATTTTATACTGGGACACATTATGGTGGGTACTATGGGGAAGGGGGGAGGAGTACTATGGGGTCATCTACGGGGGCACTAAGAAGGGGTATTTTATACTTGCAAATTATGCATGACACTGAGGGCATCTACTGGAGCATTTTATACTGGTACATTATGGGGGGCACTAGGAGGAAGGAGGGTGTGGAGCACTATGGGGTCATTTACTAGGGGCACTATATAGGGGTATTTTATACTGGCACATTATGGGGGCACTATGGGGACATTAGCTCAACTGGGGGCATTACAAGGGGGTATTTTTTGCACTGTCACATTATAAGGAGAATTATTACTACTGGGGGGCATTATGGTGGGCTTTATTACTCCCCCATGGTATGACCCCCTAGTAGCGGCACCGGCCTCTCCCTGCTCTGCTCTCCCTCTGCCCCTTCTCCAAATACTTATTATGAAATCTTTCTCATTAGGATAAAACACATCAGCTCAGCCGAGCCCCCGGCCAAAGTGTGGAAGTGGCATCCGAGATCTCCAAGGGCCAAGTGACTGTAAGTTTTCATGTGGAATATGTTTGTTATACACATATAGCATACACTGTGTAGTCTGTTCTATAAGCACCATTGTTTTGTGGCGGCGGACAGAAAATATTCTGAAAGTGCCCTCTCCCGAGACCAGGCTCTGGATCCACCACTGCACACATGTAGCTTTGCAGCATAGAGAGCTGACATATATGCACATAGCTCTGCTGCATACAAAGATTTCTCTCTCACACACACATACACATATATACACACTACTATCTTTAATAAACAAAACAAAAAATCCTATTGCTGTACACCTACATGCACAGATCCACAGCATTCTTATTCTTGGTCTGGCCCACTTGTGACATCATCTTCTTCACTGCAGCTTGGAGACCTTAGGGATGTAAAGGACTGTGTTTTTCACAGTCCTCGTCATGATCGCTCAACCTCCTCTCCTGCCTGTACTGATCACACAGATCAGGGTCAGACAGCGAGAGAACTGTGAAGACGCACAGTTCTCTCTCGTGAGATTTTTTCTTGATAAAAAGTGCGTATTAAAGTCCAAAAATATTGTAATCACTGGGCCAGCTTCTTTATTAAAAGCGGTTGTTGTGATAAGGCAACCCCTTTATGTGACATAAAGTTAAAGGGGTTGTGCATTGCTAGTTATCGATAACTAGTGATGAGCGGCAGGGGCAATATTCGAATTTGCGATATTTCGTGAATATATGGTAGAATATTCGTCATATATTTACAAATTCAAGATTATTTTCTTCATCGCAAAAAAGCAACACTGTAATATTAGCGTAATTCGCGCGAAATACAGGGGTGGGCCACTATAGCAACATTTTTCAAGCTGCTAGAAGTTTCCTGAGACTGGAGAAAATGGTCGGCACGGCAGAACATTACAATAGCTTTATATGCAGATAGAGGGCTCCAAATATTCGCAATTGCGAAATCGACACTAATGATGCAAATATTTTGGCGCAATACGTGCAACTTCACATTTTAACAGGTCTGACTACATATTAGTGATTGGTGCACTAAGTATTGTTGTGAACTTGTGACATCACAGAACTATGTATTTAGCATGTATGTATGGACAGCAGAACCTATCAGCTACACTATATCAGGATATAACCTATACTGACTATCTCCCACTAACTATCTGTATTATATATATATTTATACACTAACTAACTATCCAATGTAATGACACAGCAAAGCACAAAGCACAGCAATGACACTGCTCTCTCTCTCAGAACTGTAAAAAACGGCAGAAAATAGCTGGGGTTCTTATATACTAAAGTGGAAGGCAACTTTCCGATTGGTTGCTAGGGATGTTGCTAAGCTCAGACAAAGACATTGCAGCCTTCTCATTGGCCCACAAGCAAGAAGGGAGGATACTGATTTAAAAAAAAATCTATATTCCAAATATTTGCGAATTCTCGAAGTGCCGATATTCGCGATTAATATTAGCTATTCGAATATTCGCGCCCAACCCTATTGATAACCTATCCTCAGGATAGGTCATGAGTATCAGATTGGTGGAGAACCAACTTCCAGGACTCCCGAATGATCAGCTGATCTAAATCTGGGACATCCTCCTTTGAATGATATGGTGCTATAGGAATAACAGTTAAAAAATGCCATATATTCACTAATAATAATAATAATCTTTATTTATATAGCACCAAAATATTCTGTGGCACTTTATAATTCAGAGGATACATGTACAAACCAAATTAGAAATCACAGAGTTATACATTAATACACAAATCAAGCACCAGGTGTGAGGGCTAACAATCTATGAAGGAATAGGGTGACAGAAATGGTAAAAATAGCTTGTCTTCTAAAGTGGTGCAGCCATCTTTGTACTAAATAGAGTAGCACAAGTAAAGTGCATTGAGCGTGGGGATTACTGTTGGATGATGGCATCTGGTTAGGAAGAATAAGGGGCAGGGGGTAAACAGGGAAGGGTCATATTATGCATTATGATAAACCTGCCTAAAAACTAAGGAAGTTGGGAATTAACCTGGTTCTCTGGGGAAACGCATTAAAGAGAACTGGTGCAGCTCAATAAAAGTCTTAAGTGAGATGTATGAATTATGGAGAATAGTAATCTTAGTTTAGATCGATCATTGGCAGAACATAGAGGGTGGGTAGAGTGGTAGACTGGAATAAGGGAGGATATGTGGGGAGGTGTAGCTCTGTGAAGAGCTTTATGGGTGAGAATAAAATTTGTAAACTATATTCTGTGGTGGATAGGCACCAGTGAAGTGACTGGTCAAGGATGGAGGCACTGGTGCAGCAGTTGGACAGAAGGATGAGCCTGCATGCTGCATTTAAGGTGGGAGAGTTTTATGAGCATAAGACCAATTAATAATGAGTTACAATAGTCAAGAAAAGAATAAATAAGAGCAACAGAAAGAGTTTTACCTATTTCCACATTGAGAAAAGGATAAGTTCTGGAGATGTTCAACATAACCTGAAGACAGTAGGCATGCTGCCCAGGAGTTATACTACCAGGGGCTGAAATTGAAATACTTACTCAGGATAGAAGTATCAATAACTAACTGTAATAAGAAACAATCAGTATTTAGAACCAAAGCAAAAAGTTACATATGGAAATGAGAAAGTCTCCCAAAATTCGATCTATATTTGATGTTCAAATTAATTCTACCTGAATCAAAAGTGCTCCAATTGGTGTGAGAATTTGTATATTTCTATATGACACCCTGAGGTCTAATATTTTTTCTCTAAGAATTTGGATTCAGATACACCTTTAATTTTTAAAAAATTTGGGTAAAATCCAATTATTGTATTTTTTGCCATAGAAGACTCACCTGCCCATAAGATGCACCTAGATTTTAGAGGAGGAAAATAAGAAAAACATATTCTTCAGCTTAGACCCCCAATCAGACCTCCCATGTTAATCAGACCTCAGATCAGACCACACATGTTAATAAAACCTCTAATTAGACCTTAGATCAGACCCTTAATGTTAATAAGACCCCCCCAGTCAGACCTCAGATCAGACCAATGTTAGGAAGAACCTCATGCATACCTCAGATTAGACCCCCATTCAGACCTCAGATCAGACTCCCAATCAGACCTTAGATCAGGAAAAAAAAATAAACAACTCACCTTTCCTGCTCTGATCGCAGCCGCCACTCCTGAGATCCAGCGCTCTTCCTCCCCCGATGTGCTGTGACCTGAGGTTGCACAGTGTGAGGTCACAGAGCATGCAGACATCCTCACGCTGTGTGTAGGTCTCAGTACATCGTGCAGAGCCCTGCAGGAAGCAGTGAGTAAAGAGCCCACACTGGGAGTGGGGGATGTGTATCTTATAGGGCAAATAATACAGTAGTTTTTCATACTCTTTTTTTTTTTTTGGGGGGGGGTCTAGATATTGTTGTAACTGGTAAAGTAAGCCTCCATTACACTATACTGTTGGAGAGAGTACATAGATGTGTACCATTTAGAAGAAATATAAATATATGCCAGGAAACTGAATAGACTGGTCTTCCTGAACCTCTCCCAGGAGAACGGTAATATTCTAAAGGGAGGTAAGAGGCAAACATGTAAAACTACAGCAAAATTCATTATAACTGCCTGTGGAAAAAGCTGGCAGTGCAGTAATGTAATTCCCAGTAGGTGCATGGTCTGAACTTTTCAGGCGCTGTGTTTTAAATTGCTATTCCACTACCTACCGGCACATCGAGTTCGTCCTGTTATAATAAACAATAAACACCAAGTATTTTACAAGTTCATCGCTAAGAAAAAACGTAATAAATTGTATCCACACTTGTCAGTGGCAGCTTTCTTTATCTATGAGGACTCTTTTATTTAAAGAGTTCCAGATTTAATGAGTTGAAACTCCAAAGAGTAATTAGCTTGATTGTGAAAGTGCTCCCTTAACATTAGGGGCTCTCATTTTCTATCTGTTTAATTAACTTTACTACTTGGGAAAAATGTTTTATTTTACTGAAAAATCTATATATTTTTTTTTGTTTTGTTTTAGTTTATTTTGGTTTTAGCCACTGATGAGAACAGTTCTATCAAGGATGTTAATGATGTGTGCCATCCACTGCTGGAGTTGACTTGCGAAATCCAATCCCCAAGTGCACCATAAGATAAATGTGCTTTGTATTTTAACATAGTAACATAGTAACATAGTACATAGTAACATAGTACATAAGGCCGAAAAAAGACATTTGTCCATCCAGTTCGGCCTGTTATCCCGCAAGTTGATCCAGAGGAAGACTCCTCTCTAGTAGCTATAGCCTGTAATATTATTACACTCCAGAAATACATCCAGGCCCCTCTTGAATTCCTTTATTGTACTCACCATCACCACCTCCTCAGGCAGAGAGTTCCATAGTCTCACTGCTCTTACCGTAAAGAATCCTTTTCTATGTTTGTGTACAAACCTTCTTTCCTCCAGACGCAGAGGATGTCCCCTCGTCACAGTCACAGTCCTGGGGATAAATAGCTGATGGGATAGATCTCTGTACTGACCCCTGATATATTTATACATATTAATTAGATCTCCCCTCAGTCGTCTTTTTTCTAAAGTGAATAACCCTAATTTTGATAATCTTTCAGGGTACTGTAGTTGCCCCATTCCAGTTATTACTTTAGATGCCCTCCTCTGGACCTTCTCCAGCTCTGCTATGTCTGCCTTGTTTACAGGAGCCCAGAACTGTACACAGTACTCCATGTGTGGTCTGACTAGCGATTTGTAAAGTGGTAGGACTATGTTCTTATCACGGGAATCTATGCCCCTTCTGATGCAACCCATTATCTTGTTGGCCTTGGCAGCAGCTGCCTGACACTGGTTTTTGCAGCTTAGTTTGCTGTTTATTAAAATTCCTAGATCCTTTTCCATGTCAGTGTTACCGAGTGTTTTACCATTTAGTATGTACGGTTGACTTGCATTTTTCCTTCCCATGTGCATAACTTTACATTTATCAGTGTTAAACCCCATCTGCCACTTATCTGCCCAAGCCTCCAGTCTATCCAGATCCCTCTGTAGTAGTATACTGTCCTCATCAGTGTAAATTACTTTACACAGTTTAGTGTCATCTGCGAAAATTGATACTTTACTATGCAAGCCTTCTACAAGATCATTAATAAATATATTGAAGAGAATAGGGCCCAATACTGACCCCTGAGGTACCCCACTAGTGACAGTGACCCAATCTGAGTGTGTACCGTTAATAACCACCCTCTGTTTTCTATCACTGAGCCAGTTACTTACCCACATACAGATGTTTTCTCCCAGTCCGAGCATTCTCATTTTATATACTAACCTTTTATGTGGTACAGTGTCAAATGCTTTGGAGAAGTCCAGATATACGACATCCATTGATTCGCCGCTGTCAAGTCTAGAACTTACCTCCTCATAGAAACTGATTAAATTAGTCTGACATGACCGATCCCTCACGAAGCCATGCTGATATGGCGTTATTTGCTTATTTCTGTTGAGATGCTCTAATATAGCATCTCTCAGAAAACCTTCAAACAGTTTACCCACAACAGATGTTAAACTTACCGGCCTATAGTTTCCAGGCTCTGTTTTTGGCCCCTTTTTGAATATTGGCACCACATATGCCATGCGCCAATCCTGTGGGACATTCCCTGTCAGTATAGAGTCTGCAAATATCAGAAATAAGGGTCTGGCTATGACATTACTTAATTCCTTTAGGATACGGGGGTGTATGTCATCCGGTCCTGGCGATTTGTCTATTTTAATCTTTTTAAGTCGCTGATGTACTTCTTCCTGGGTCAGACAGGACACTTTTAATGGGGAATTTATTTTTGCATTCTGCATGTCATCTGACAATTTATTTTCCTCAGTGAATACATTGGAGAAAAAAATATTTAACAGCTTTGCTTTCTCCTCATCGCTCTCTGCGACTTCCCCCTCATTACTCTTTAGAGGGCCGACACCTTCAGATTTATACTTTTTAACATTTATATAATTGAAGAACATTTTAGGGTTAGTTTTACTCTCTTTGGCAATTAATCTCTCGGTCTCTAGTTTGGCCGCTTTTATTTGTTTTTTACATGTTCTATTTTTTTCCTTATAGTTTTTCAGTGCTTCCGTGCTCCCCTCCTGTTTCAGTGAATGATATGCTTTCTTTTTGTCATTTATTGCTTTCTTTACAGTTCTATTTATCCACATTGGTTTCTTTTTGTTCCTTAACCTTTTATTACCATACGGTATGTACCTCTCACAATGAGATTTTAGGATGTTTTTAAAGATATCCCATTTTGTGGCTGTATTTTTATTTTTGAGGACTTTGTCCCAGTTAGTTTGGCCTATGGCCTCTCTTAGTTGGCTAAATTTAGCTTTTTTGAAGTTTGGTATTTTTGTTCCTCCCTGTAGAAACGCTCTTTTGAATGATAATTGGAAGGTTATTACTTTGTGGTCACTATTTCCCAGGTGTCCCCCAACCTGCACATCTGTTGTTCTGTCCGGCCTATTGGTTAATACTAAGTCCAGTATGGCCGTCCCTCTAGTCGGGTCCTGAACCAGTTGGGAGAGGTAATTGTCTTTGGTTATTGCCAAGAACCTGTTTCCTTTATGAGATATACAAGTTTCAGTTTCCCAGTCTATATCTGGGTAGTTGAAGTCCCCCATAATAACCACCTCATTATGATTTGCCGCCTCGTCTATCTCGTTTAGTAATAGATTTTCTGTGGACTCTGGTATATTAGGTGGTTTATAGTAAACTCCTATTAGTAATTTATTGTTGTTTTTAGCTCCATGTATCTCTACCCACAGTGACTCCACATGTTCATGTCCCTCACTTATATCTTCGCGGAGTGTGGGCTTTAGACCGGACTTTACATAAAGGCAGACCCCTCCCCCTCTCCGGTTTTGACGATCCTTTCTAAACAGACTGTAACCTTGTACATTAACCGCCCAGTCATAGCTATCATCCAGCCATGTCTCAGTTATTCCCACTATGTCATAGTTCTCCTCACACATCACTAATTCTAGTTCACCAGTTTTATTAGTCAGACTTCTGGCATTAGTATACATACATTTGAGAGGTTTATGTATATTTTTTACCCTACACCTTTCCTTCTGAACTGTTCTAGTCCCTCCTTCCATTCCTCCCCCAGTCCCATCACCTTGCCCCCGGTCTCTATCTGCGCTATCTTCCCGTCCTATAACGTAATTACCCTCCCCCCCAGTCCCTAGTTTAAACACATGGAGAAACAACATGCTGTCTGCTCACCGACCATGTACACTTGATTACACAAATTGTTTAAGACTGGGCTACTTCCCCCAAAAAGACGGAGACTCTAAATATAATTTGACTTGATGTGCGGGTCTTATGGCCTCTCCACTTAAATCACATTAGCTGCCGTAAGTTGAAAGGAAGGGGTCATGTCTCTTGGACTATGAAGATTTTCGGTCCACTTACATATGTTTTACAATCAAAAGATGTGTGTGAGCTGCACAAGCCTATGGTATGCTGGTCAGTAGTTTGATATTACAAAGTCAAATTCAAAAGCAATAGATTATAAGGTCAAAAATAGAGAATTTAGGGAGCATGCCATATGCTTTCAAAAAGATGATATGTAATTTTTTGCAGAACCAGATGCAATATTTTGGCTGTGAAGCCTTCCTCGAGCTTCATAACTGAAATGCTGCATCTGATTCGGAAAGCATATGGCGTGCTCCGTGAATTCTCTATTTTGGAATTCACATTTGGGGTCAATTAGACCAAATCTCGTTGTGGCATGCATCCACACCTGGGAGTGCTGTTCCCTTTATTCATATTACATTATAAGGTGAAATGGTTTTGAATATGAATTTTTTTTTTCTCAAAAGTTAGCAAATTTTTTATATATTTTTTTAAGCAAAGGTAGATCCTCTCCACTTTCTGGTCTTTTGTTCAACACACTGAAAACGGCGATGACCTGCGTCAGCCAATACTTGGCTGAGGGGGCAATCCAAGCCATTTCCAGCATATGGAACTGATGACCAGGAAGAGTAGAGGAGCAGGGACAGGAGTATTGGCTGAATAGCCAAGGCAGGGTATCAGTCAGGTAAGTAGGGAGGGTTTATTATTTCATTCAAGTAAGTTTTAAGGGTTTGTTTGTTTGTTTCAACACATGCCAACCCCCGTTTTTAGGTAAAAACTATTCTCCTGGAATAACCCCTTTAATGCTTCCATCTCAAATTATGCAATATGGAATTTGAGTATTTTCTTAATTCCCCGAGAACCCCTTTAAGTGTATGGGTCACTATCGTACTTCCATATCATTTCTAGGGGAGAATTTCTATGTACTGACAGAACCCAAATGAGACTGTATAGAAAACATAAACGCCATTGTATGGCATGGCAAGAGCCCTTAGAGTAGAATTAAACCTCAATCCAAAATAAAATAATTCCATAGGAACTACTTTAAAGGGGGAACAAAGAGGACATTACTACTGTGAAGAGGGCACAGAGAGGGCAATACTACTGTGAAGGGGCACAATATGGGCATAACTATTGTGAAGGGGCGCAATGAGGGCATTAATACTGTCGGAAGGCACAGTGTGGGCATCACTACCATGAGGGGGCACAATGTGGGCATAACTACTGAGAGGGGTGTATTGAGGGCATAACTAATGTGAAGGGGCACAATGAGAGAATAAAAACTGTGAGGGGGGCACAATGGGGGCATACCTACTGTGAGGGGGCACAATGTTCAAAAAAGGGTGCAGTGCCAGAAAAAGGACCCATCCCGGGGGCCAAACACCTTAGGCGCGCCACTAATAGGCATCCATTTGAGACAACATTCTTTCACAATTTTGCTCCAATAGGTGGCACTAGAGTTAACCCTTTTGTTGAGGAGAATCATTTTACATAATTTCTAAAAAGGTAGCATAAAAAGAGTGTGACAATTATTTGTCATGGACGTGAATGAGGATCATCTACTACTTTATCTAATCCAAACTCCTTTCACAGTAGTCTTTTTGTTGGAATTTCACAAAGGACACAATTTCCTATTACAGTGTTATATTTTTATATAAGATAATGCAGTCTGAAGTGTTTTACTACAGATCCCTATTTCAACCTAGATTGTCTTATATGTGTGAAATACCGTTCTATAATAAATAAATAAAATTGCCATTCAGTGAAATGCCAAGATTTGCTCATCTTGACCTTGGCAGTCATAGTTAGCTGGGTTACTACTGTATATACACAATCACTTGTGAAGTG
Source organism: Bufo gargarizans (assembly GCF_014858855.1). Lineage (NCBI taxonomy): Eukaryota > Metazoa > Chordata > Amphibia > Anura > Bufonidae > Bufo > Bufo gargarizans. The sequence goes on from NC_058084.1 coordinate 428,446,387, forward strand.
CTAAAAAAGATTTATATGCCGGTTGCTCAGACATTTCAAGTCAACGGACAGCCTAAATATATATGGATCATCATGTATTTAAAGGGGTTGTACACTTTTGGACAATCCCTACTTTTTCGTAGGGTACCTTGACAATAAACTGATCATAAATAGAAATGAGAGAATTATTGGAAAATTCGATTTGGCTGCTTCACTAAATTTTACAAACAAATTCACTTTGTGACTAATTACTTCATCACGAAGCACATTTCTTTGCAAGTAGTGCTTGCAATGACAGGGAGTGGCGATTGAAAAACCCCCACCCCCTGGTCATTGAACCCCTCAGATGCTGCGTTCATACATGATCGCGGCATCTGAAATAAATAACAGAGTGTAAAAAAAAATATATATCATACTTACATGATCGATTTGCTCGCAACGAGCTGGCCGCCGATGATGTCATCTCGCAAGCCGGAGTGGTGATGTCATACATCACCGAGCACAGGATTTCATGCGAGATCTTCAAGCAAGATAGCCAGCAGCTAATGGATCAGGTAAGTATATTTTTTAAGTTTTGTTACGTTATTTTAGATTAAATTGATTCGCTACCACGAAGCACTAAGAAATTCGCCTTAGCTGCGAATCAAATTTATCCTGAAATTCGCTATCCTGAGATTCGCTCAACACTAATTATAAAGTATCTCCCTCTCATGGGACTCCAAGCAATCAGCTGTAATCGGTAAGGAAGAAAGCATTGAAATAAGCATTCACTTTGCCTGCAGCGCCACCACAGGGGAAGTTAAGTATTACAAAGTGCCTTTCAAGTCAATGGGTTGTCTGTGTAATGAAGGACAGGAAAGGTCCTCCAGAGTGAGCGACACTCTTTGTAGCTGTTCTCTACTCCTGCACCTCCTTAATGATTTCAACATTTCCTAATAGGAAAAATGAAAATGCATTTTCTAAACTCCACAACCCTTTAATAACACTTTGCTTTTTTCTATATATCTTGCTCACAGTGATATCAAAGACTGAGCGTGTTCTTTTCCCCTTTTGCATTACTAGTACATTTTCTCTTCCCGTTGTAATTTACACAGAAATTCTAATTCTCACCTAAACCTTTCACCAAGCCCATTCAGGGGACCTCTGCATTAACATTTGGCACCGGAGATAGGTTTAATACATCAGCTACTTATAATGGAGGTTTAACATAAGTACGAGAAATGTGGTTTGTATTATGAGTAACTTTTTAGTACATCAGTAATGGCTTCACAGCTTGAAGAAAAGCCAGATATTATTGTAATGCACTGTTTATTGCCTTGTGTCTGCTGTTTTAAAGGGGCACTAATAGCACTATATGTATTATCTATTGTCTGACCCCGCAACACATTCGTCAGCCTGTGACTGCGCCTACTGTTATACTGAGCCACCCTTAAATATCCTCACCGCTTCATTATACATTTTCTAACATAGAGGGCAACAAAGGGGAATTCACAAAGAAAGAGTGGCTTAAAAAAAGATTTTTTTCTTACATTTAAAAGCGTTCAGAAAGAAGGTATTGCAAGTCATTTTTGTATATCTTTATATGTGGAAACGAACGAATACATACTGTATTAATGCTATATTGGTCACAACTTTATTTGAAACCATAGAATACGCAGTATATACCAGCTACAGGCGATAGGAGAGATGAATACAGCTTTAAAGTGCAACTGTCATTTCAATATTTTAGAATAAGCTGCTGTGTGTTCATGAGAAATAACGCTTCTTGTGGCTTGTATCTGGCATTTTTAGCAATTTTTCTCTGCAATTTGTCTGTAATTCTGCCCATATAGAGTAGAGGGAGAAACAAAGGATCTGCTCCCTAACTCAAAGAATAGATCCGTGCCCACCAGCATGTCCTTCCACTTGGTGGGCATGGTTATCAGAATGCCATCCTTCTCTACACTGGAGGCTAGTGATGAGAGGCATAGGCCATATTCAAATTTGCAATATTTTGCAAATTTTTGGCCGAATATTCGCCATAATGTCGCAAATTCAAGAATTTGTGATCTCCAGTCATCATTTTCTTGATTGTGAAAATCGGCAATGTAACATATTCGCGATAAAATTTTGTGATTAGAATATTCGCAATCAACACTAAGGGGTAGGCAACTTTCCTATTGGTTGCTAGGGATGTTGCTAAGTGCCGATATTCGCGATAAATTCACGATTAGAATATTCACGATTAACACTATTCGCGAATACGAATATATAGCACTATATTCTAAATATTCGCAAAATCTCAAAGTGCCGATATTCACAATTAAAATTTGTGATTCGAACCTTCGCGCTCAACACTAATGCAGGCCACTGAGGTCTTTCTCAGCCTGCTTCCTGTTTCTCGCTCTAATAAAGTAGCACCCCCATTGTTTTTGTTTTGTTTTTTTCTCTCTAAACCTAAGGATGTCAAAACCGTTCTTACTGTTGCTTCAATCCTTCTACATGTCTGATTTCTGCTTTCTGGTTTTCCTGTGCTGGTCTTCCATTTTTATCGGTCCTTTCACTCTACTATATTCATTAAAAATGGCTGTCAAAATTCCTTCCTAAGCTGCGCCAGTCTTGCATACAAGTACAAGAATGCTGCTGTCCTAAGGGGGAGAGTGTAAATGAGGGTGGGCGTTTCCTCCGTAATGTTATTTTCCACCTACTGATCCTCCTCCTGGAAGTCTGTATTCTCATCATCCTGACAGGACCTTATGATGTCACTCGGTCATATGACACCTGTTGTTAGACTTCTAAACATCAAAACATTTTTTTTTTAAATTAAATTATTATGTTTAATTTCCTAATATAAAGGGGCTTAGAGAAAAGCTAAGATAGATCTATGTGCTGGTTGTTTCATTTATCTACTAAGTATAACCTATGTGACTTGATCTGGTTACATGTCCTTACATGTCAAAAAGTCCTTACAGCTTAGGCTGGGTTCACATCATGTTTTTGTCATACGTTTAACATACACAAAAACATATACGTTAACGGATTCCTCAGACAGATACAATACTGTGACCTCCATCACCATAGAGTTCCATTGTAAAAATAAAAAAAAGTGAACGTATACTTTTTTTATTGGACTTTTCAGGATGGTAAAGTGTACTATACTATGCTTTCCCATCCTGTAGAGTCCTGCAAAAAAATTAATGTATACTTTTTTTTACAATGGAACTCTATGGTGACGAATGCCACAGCATTGCAACCGTCTGAGGCATCCGTTAACGTATACGTTTTTGTTGTGTACATTAAACATATGACAAAAACATGATGTGAACCCAGACATTCTATGCCTGTGTGGAGAAGGATGAGGTGGGGGCTGTAAGTGGGAGGAATGAAGAGCTGCTGAGGGACGGAGATACAGCAGATGATGATCTTCCTTCAGACTCTGCTTGTAGTTTCCATCTGCACAGGAACGGGAGAAACTGGCTTCCTGGCTAACCGAATGGTAACTGAAAATGAAGATGTGAATTTCTGTATAAACTAAGCATCTAAAAATGTAACTTTATCATTAAAAGAGGTTTAGAATCTATTTGAAATGCAACTCTGAAAAAAAACAACTTGGGAGTGTTTTTTTAAGGTACGTTTAGATGGCGATTTTTGGCACAACACGTGTCACGCTCAAGTATTGCAGTGTATAGGGCTGCCCTAAGAGTAAATGAGGTCACAGTTGACTTGCATGCGTCTGCCACAAGCGAATCACAAAATATCCAGCAGTGTTTTTTAAGATTCGCATTTCAAGGTCGCAGCAAACATGCAAGTCATGCTGCAGCCCCTCATTTATTTCTATGGCAGCCCTGCTACACTGCGATCTTTGGTCACACAACAGCTGTTGCAGCCAAAATCGCTATGCACTTAGGGTGCACTTGTGAGCTTTTTCCTGCTCTTAAAAGGCCCGCTCATACATGAGATAATCTTTCTTCATCCAATTTCAGGGAAGGTGTCTGAGCAAAGATTCCTAGCTTGTCTAGTCTTTCAAAAGTGTGTTATTGTATTGTTCTAATCTCCCATGCCTGACCTCTGATCACCATTAGTGTTGAGCGCGAATATTCGAATCGCGAATTTTTTTCGCGAATATCGGCACTTCGCTAATTCGCGAATATTTCGAATATAGTGCTATAAATTCGCTATTTCGAATATTCGTTTTTTTTTTTTTTTTTTTTTTTTATTGTTATATTTTTTCCTTTCCCACTTCCCTAAAGTTGTTCTTACCTGTCCTTTGGATTCCTGGCTTCCTGGCTGCTCCAGTCAGTGCCCGTTGCCGCTTCTGCCGCCTTCCGTGCTCATGGAGCGTCCCCATCTCCATGGGAACGTCTCCATATACTAGAATGTACTGTCGGATTTGAGAATTACGTTGAAATCGCAATTGCGATTAATACAACACGAAATAATCGCATTTGCGATTTCAACGTAATTCTCAAATCCGACAGTACATTCTAGTATATGGAGACGTTCCCATGAGCATGGAATATAGCATTACTAAGTTAAAATCGCAAATGCGATTATTTTGTGTTATATTAATCGCATTTGCGAATTTTATTTTTTTTTTACTATGGTTGGCTTCAATGGTAGAATTAGCGAATATGACGAATATATTCGTTATATTCCACAAAACGAATATACGAATGTATTCGTCATATTCCACAAAACGAAGATAACGAAGTATTCTGCATCTCAGTTATATCTACCTATTCATCAACTTCGCTAATTCTAGCAATCATATAGGACAGTTTACTATAGAGACAGATAAGTATAATTCGCTATGCGATTATATGACTGCTTTTTTTTTATATAAATAGAATAATTATAATACCTGATAATTATTATAATCTATTTATATAAAAAAGCAAAGTAATATAATCGCATAGCGAATTATACTTATCTGTCTCTATAGTCAACTTTCCTATATGATTGCTAGAATTAGCGAAGTTGATGAATAGGTAGATATAACTGAGATGCAGAATACTTCGTTATCTTCGTTTTGTGGAATATGACGAATACATTCGTATATTCGTTTTGTGGAATATAACGAATATATTCGTCATATTCGCTAATTCTACCATTGAAGCCAACCATAGTAAAAAAAAAAAAAAAAAATCGCAAATGCGATTAATATAACACGAAATGATCGCATTTGCGATTTTTACTTAGTAATGCTATATTCCAGGGATCAGCAACCTCTGGCACTCCAGCTGTTGTCAAACTACGACTCCCAGCATGCTCCATTCACTTCTTTGGGAGTCCTGAGAACAGCCATGGAGGTGTGCATGCTGGGAGTTGTAGTTGCACCACAGCTGGAGTGCCGAAGGTTGCTGATCCCTGCTATATGCCATGCTCATGGAGCGTCCCCATCACCATGGTAACGTCTCCATATACTAGAATGTACTGTCGGATTTGAGAATTACGTTGAAATCGCAAATGCGATTATTTCGTGTTATATTAATCGCATTTGCGATTTCAATAGGAGAGTAGCCTTTAAGTTTAAAAAAAAAAAAAAAAAAAAAATTAAAAAAATCGCATATGCGATTTTTTTAAATCGCATATTATTCGCGATAACTAGCATAATAACGAATATTCGATTTCGACGAATATAAAACGAATATTCTATCGAATATTCGCGAATTTCGTCGAAATCGAATATGGCACCTGCCGCTCATCACTAATCACCATATTGACCCTGTACCGCCTGCTCTGATCTATTGCTGTATCTATATCTGTTTACTGTATTGCAGGAACTATGCCTGTCCTGACCATGGCTTATCCTATGACCATGCTTTTTGTTGTTCCCTTAATGCCATGCACTTGTGTCTCTTTACCTGCCTAGGTCAGCAGTTTCAGAATGGAGGCCTAGAGGTTGTGGCCTGTACTACTGTGAAATCCATATCACCGTATGAGAGTGAAAGGGTGAAAACTAGGGTTCTACCTTGACAACACCCTCAAGAGCAAACCCAAGCCAAATCTTTTCAAAACAGAGAAACTGGTTACAGGATGTTTGAACTGGATTCAATGAGTTATGCATATCTTACATAATGTGCCGTCTTCAAAATTGTTTATTACAATATCATGTCCATTGAGTATATAGGATTTTTCCCCCCTTAATTTTGTTCCAGATAATTTATCTCAGGGTAGAAATTATGCCCTGTTGTTCTGATTGAGTATAGTTTTACACAATTAGTAGGCCTACAGGATATGTTCTGTCTCTGGACAATGTCTAAGTATTTCCTGTTTTTTGTTTCTGACAATTTATGGGAAGTGCAATCTTGAAAAATAAATAATAGTTACTATAGGGAGTAAGGGATGGAGGGAATGTGCCAAAGTCTTCAGTTTTCCAACAAGACAAAAACAAATAGTTACTTGTCCAACTATTCTCAAAATAGGAAACTATGCCTGGTTCAAACTTCCTGGAGCAAAGTTCCTGGATGTGAAGTTTTCTACTGAAATGTCTGTTCTTGCTATTTCACAAGTGCACATACATGATATGCAAAACCACATACCAAACATAGTGCACACCATATAGAGAGTGCAAGTCTCTATGTTCTCTAGTCCTTTATATGTATTTACTAGGACTGTGTAAATTGCTGAATAATAAAATTCTTAATAAAATAAATTGAATGAAATGGGTTTTCCAGGCTCCTAATATTGATGACATCCTCAGGATAGATCATTAATATTAATTGATGAGAGTCCAAAACCCCACACCCCCACCAATCAGTTGTTCCCTGCAGCCTCTGCCACTGAAACTAGCTCTTTGAATGAAACAGGAAGCATAGCTCCATTCAAAGTGTAGTGGCTGTGCTGGATTAATGCAGCTCAACTTCCATTGAAATTGAAAGAACTGATCTGTAGTAACTTACCATGGCCACTACACTTTGAATGGAGGTATGCTTCCAGAGGATGCAGGAAACAGCTGGCCAGTGGGATTATGGGACGTTGGACCCTCACTGATTGGATATTAATGACCTATTTTGAGGATAACCCATCAATGTCAAAAGCCTGGAAAACCCCTTTAAGAAAATCACTGTAACATGTCTGAAGATGTCATCTGTAACTTGTGAAACCTTGGACTTGGACTACTAAATGTAGTTGTGTAAAGTTTTTGAATCCTTGGGAGCTGATTGAAGATGTTTGGCAGTGGAAATCTAAAGGCCCCCATACATATTAGAGTATTGTCAGCCAAACCAGTTTTTTGGCGGTGTCAGCCTACAATTTGATGGGTATGGCAAGTAGAAATTAGAAAATTGATTCTAAAAATTCTACCCAAATTTGTCAAGAAAATCTGATTATACCAAAATAGAATTTTAAGTGTTCTAATTTGGGAGAATCAAGTAGCGTGAGAGAGACTTTACTAGGCAAAGTATTTTCGATTTGAGTAGAATGGATATATATCCAAATCAAATCACAAATGTTGATTTGGACAAATCAAACCCAAACTGAATGTTAATAATCTTAAATATCTGATAGTGAGCTCCCAACTCTCCCCCAACAGATGATAGCAGCAAGGAAGAGTTGCTTTAAATTTTAACACCAGCTTTTGTTCTCCCAGGATAAAAGCCACCAGCAGAGTTGTCAAGCAGTGGTATGTGCATATAGCAGTCAGGTGAGATAGCTGAATGAGTTATTGGCAGTGCATGGGCACCTTAAGACACAACTCAACCCATCTTGTCAGAAGACGGTATTTCCTACTGATTATATTTTTGTCTTTGACCTTCAAAGTCAATTTGAAAATAAAATTATAAAAACAGAAAAAAACTCTTCACTGGGAGATGATAAAAATGTTGTTGTTCATAATGCTCGAGAAAAATGGCAGTAGATTTGTGGCCCTATTCCATGGTTAGGGTTAAGTCAGTGTTGGAGTAATCACCTTCCATTCCACTTAGAATTATTCAGTACATGTTAATTCACTGTAGGATTGAGGTGATTTATAGGACCATGCCATGTTTTTTTTTTGCATTGCATTGTTTTTTATCTACTCCCAGGAATATAGCCACTTAAAAATGTGGTATTTTGAGAGCTCTTTATGCTGCCCATAAGGTTATTTTATGTCTCTAGATATCTAGTGATAGCCTATACTGTGAATTGTGGATATATCTGTGAGGAATATGGATTATCATTTATTGGCATCCCTGATTGTCATTTGATTCACCTTTTGGCATGTACACAGTCAGTGTACATGCATAATATGTTTGCACCCCCCGGCCATCTGCAGTCAGATAGCAAGAGAGAAAGCCCCAGGGGTCCAGGCTTCAAGGAGGCCCCAGGTGGATAAAGTCACACCTCAACCAGCCAGTTTGGAGGCAAGCTAATCCTGCAGGAAAACCCTAATTCGGTTATCTTTTTGCGATCTCCACACAGAAACCACATAGCGGCACCATGTTTGGACTCTAGTTGTAGCCAGAACCCAGGCGGATCAATTGGGCCTGGAATTATCTTCCTGCGACATTCTGGTCTGAGGCTATGAGCCCTAGGGGGTTTTATGGGTCATTTCCTGCCAGAACAGGAGAAAGAGGAGTGGATTCTACCCATAGGCGGGGAGCGGACGGCTACAGGTCATAAGCGCATGCAAGCCAGCGGGCGGTGTCTTTTCTGAAGGGGGTTACATCGTGCCAATGTGTTTGGAGAGACCGTGAACCAGCTGACCTCACTGCTCCCACGTGACCGCAGCCAAGGACTATTCCACCATTATAACCCAAAGAAACTTTCATCTTACCCGGTAACTGACTTTTGCTCGGCTTAACCCTGTTGCACCTATATCACCTGTATCTGTAAGCTCGTTAGCGGACAGTGGCGTAACTACCGGGGAAGCAGCTGCTTTGGGGCCCGGCCGCGTGTGTGACAGTTTATTTTCAAGTTAGTTAAATATCGTGTTCAGGGCCCCTTCACAGCAGCCGCCGCTAATGTGATCTAATCTTACTGTCTGCTAAAGTCTCCTGGTGTGTCTGGGATTCGAGCCCACAACCCGCAATGTATCAGTGGCAAAGCAGTAACCCACACAGCCATAAAGGCTGCATTACAACTGATTGAAAAAATATGAGACTTCTACTGTTATAGCTGGCTAAGTGTACATCTATACACATGACAGCTGCCCCCAACACACCTAGCACTGCTATATCTGTATCTGACAGCTGTCCCAGCACACTCAGCTCTGCTATATCTCTATATATGAGCAGCTGTCATGTGTATAGATGTACACTTATCCAGCTATAACAGTAGAAGTCTCATATTTTTTCAGTCAGCAGCAAGGCAGCTGGTATGGTCTTGTGGTTAGCTTCTTTGCCTCTGAAGCAGATGGTCATGGGTTCGAATCCCAGCAGAAACGTTTCTGAAATACAAGCACTGACTCCATATATGGACATACAGGGCGGGACACAGGAAGAGGCTGCATCGCATCGCTGACATGGAGGTAAGTAGAAGTGTTTATTATTATTTTTTTAATACCCGACTGTTACTGCCATGGGGGAGCGGGAGGCACCTGATACTGGCACCTGGGGGGGGAGCAGGAGGCACTTGATACTGGCACATGGGGGGAGGGGGGTTGGCACCTGATACTGGCACCTGATACTGGCACCTGGGGAGGAGGGGGGGTTGGCACCTGATACTGGCACATGGGTGGGAGAGGCACCTGATACTGGCACATGGGGGGAGAGGGGTTGGCACCTGATACTGGCACATGGGGGGGAGGGAGAGAGGCACTTGATACTGGCTCTTTTTTTGTGGGGGGGGGATGGCACTATGATACTGGGACATGGGGGGGGGAGAGGCACCTGATACTGGCACCTGGGGGGGAGGGGGGTTGGCACCTGATACTGGCACAGGGGGGGGAGAGAGGCACCTGATACTGGCACATGGGGAGGGGGGATGGAGAGAGGCACTTGATACTGGCACTTTTTTGTGGGGGGGCAGATGGCACTATGATACTGGGACATGGGGGGGAGGAGAGAGGCACTTGATACTGGCATGTGGGGGGGGGGTTGGCACTATGATACTGGCACATGGGGGGAGAGAGGCACTTGATACTGGGACTTTTTGGGGGGAGATGGCACTATGATAATGGGACATGGGGGAAGAGAGAGGCACTTGATACTGGCACATGGGGGGATTTGGCACTATGATACTGGCACATGGGGGGTGGGAAGGAGAGAAGCACTTGATACTGGCACATAGGGGGGAAATGGCACTATGATACTGGGATATGTGGGGGGGGGGGAGGCACTTGATACTGGCACATGATGAGGGGGCATCTATGGGGACACTTACTAGCACATAATTGGGGGGCAATATGGGGGACACTAGGCCGGCAGCCTATCAGAGGTCGGACACTGAGGGGCATCTACTGGGGCACTATATATGGGGCATTTTGTACTGGTACATTATGGGGGGCACTAGCAGGAAGGGGGGATAAGAGCACTATGGGGGAATTTACTGGGGCACTATATAGGGGTATTTTATACTGGCACATTATGGGGGCACTATGGGGACATTAGCTCAACTGGGGCATTACAAGGGGGTATTTTTGCACTGTCACATTATAAGGAGAATTATTACTACTGGGTGGGCATTATGGTGGGCTTTATTACTCCCCCATGGTATGAGTCCCCTAGTAGCAGCACCAGCCTCTCCCTGCTCTGCTATCCCTCTGCCCTTTCTCCAAATCCTTATTATGAAATCTTTCTCATTAGGATAAAACACATCAGCTCCGCCGAGCCCCCCAGCCAAGTGGTGAAGTGGTGTCCGAGATCCCCAAGGGCCAAGCCAAGTAATTGTAAGTTTTCATGTGAAATATGTTTATGTTATACACATATAGCCTACACTGTGCCCCACAATGTACAGTATACCGCTACACTGTGCCCCACAATGTACAGTATACCTCTACACTGTGCCCCACAATGTACAGTATACTGCTACACTGTGCCACACAATATACAGTATACCACTACACTGTGCCCCACAATATACAGTATACCGCTACAATGTGCCAAAGGAGTGGGGTTTACACAGGAGGAGGAGGTGCGAAGCGCGCTGAGGGGGGCCCTTACAAATATTTGCTGTGGGGCCCAGTCACTTCTAGTTACGCCCCTGTTAGCGGACCAGGCTTATATCAAACGAGGAGCTGGTGGCAGATTTCCCGGGCTGAGGAGGCGCTGTTTTCACTGCGGCAGTGAAAAGGCCCTCTCAGATTGTTGCCTCTCTGTGCCCGCATGGACAGGAGGTGTCTGTGTAAACTGTACCAAGCTGACCTTACCTGCTCTTCTGGAAGGCGTAAGGTCACGCTGTTGTAACCCGTGACCATACCGCATCTCGTGAGCTCGACGTAGGTGACGTCAAGCGGGCACGAGGCATGGTATTCATCACAATATCTAATGTTTGAGAAAATATTAATCTTACTAAATTAACCACTTCAACCCCGCTAGCTAAAACCCCCTTCATGACCAGGCCACTTTTTACACTTCGGCACTACACTCCTTTCACCGTTTATTGCTCGGTCATGCAACTTACCACCCAAATTAATTTTACCTCCTTTTCTTCTCACTAATAGAGCTTTCATTTGGTGGTATTTTATTGCTGCTGACATTTTTACTTTTTTTGTTATTAATCGAAATTTAAAAATTTTTTTGCAAAAAAATGACAATTTTCACTTTCAGCTGTAAAATTTTGCAAAAAAAACGACATCCATATATAAATTTTTCACAAAATTTATTGTTCTACATGTCTTTGATAAAAAAAAAATGTTTGGGCAAAAAAAAGTCTCATATTCCACTAACTTGCGACAAAAAATAAAAAATTCTAGGAACTCGCCATGCCCCTCACGGAATACCTTGGGGTGTCTTCTTTCCAAAATGGGGTTACTTGTGGGGTAGTTATACTGCCCTGGCAATTTAGGGGCCCAAATGTGTGAGAAGTACTTTGCAATCAAAATGTGTAAAAAATAGCCTGCAAAATCCGAAAGGTGCACTTTGGAATATGTGCCCATTTGCCCACCTTGGCTGCAAAAAAGTGTCACACATCTGGTATCGCCGTACTTGGGAGAAGTTGGGGAATGTGTTTTGGGGTGTCATTTTACATATACCCTTGCTGGGTGAGAGAAATATCTTGGCAAAAGACAACTTTTCCAATTTTTTTATACAAAGTTGGCATTTGACCAAGATATTTTTCTCACCCAGCATGGGTATATGTAAAATGACACCCCAAAACACATTCCCCAACTTCTCCTGAGTACGGCGATACCAGATGTGTGACACTTTTTTGCAGCCTAGATGCGCAAAGGTGCCCAAATTCCTTTTAGGAGGGCATTTTTAGACATTTGGATCCCAGACTTCTTCTCACGCTTTTGGGCCCCTAAAAAGCCAGGGCAGTATAAATACCCCACATGTGACCCCACTTTGGAAAGAAGACACCCCAAGGTATTCAATGAGGGGCCTGGCGAGTTCATAGAATTATTTTTTTTTTGCATAAGTTAGCGGAAATTGTTTATTTATTTATTTATTTTTTCTCACTTTCCGCTAACTTAGGACAAAAATTTCAATCTTTCATGAACTCAATATGCCCCTCACGGAATACCTTGGGGTGTCTTCTTTCCGAAATGAGGTCACATGTGGGGTATTTATACTGCCCTGGTTTTTTAGGGGCCCTAAAGCGTGAGAAGAAGTCTGGAATATAAATGTCTAAAAATGTTACGCATTTGGATTCCGTGAGGGGTATGGCGAGTTCATGTGAGATTTTATTTTATGACACAAGTTAGTGGAATATGAGACACTGTAAGAAAAAACAAACAAAAAATTTCCGCTAACTTGGGACAAAAAAAATGTCTGAATGGAGCCTTACAGGGGGGTGATCAATGACAGGGGGGTGATCAATGACAGGGGGGTGATCACCCATATAGACTCCCTGATCACCCCCCTGTCATTGATCCCCCCCCTGTCAGGCTCCATTCAGACGTCCGTATGATTTTTACGGATCCATGGATACATGGATCGGATCCGCAAAACACATGCGGACGTCTGAATGGAGCCTTACAGGGGGGTGATCAATGACAGGGGGTGATCAGGGAGTGTATATGGGTGATCACCCCCCTGTCATTGATCACCCCCCTGTAAAGCTCCATTCAGACGTCCATATGATTTTTACGGATCCATGGATACATGGATCGGATCCGCAAAACACATGCGGACGTCTGAATGGAGCCTTACAGGGGGTGATCAATGACAGGGGGTGATCAGGGAGTGTATATGGGTGATCACCCCCCTGTAAGGCTCCATTCAGACGTCCGAATGATTTTTACGGATCCATGGATACATGGATCGGATCCGCAAAACACATGCGGACGTCTGAATGGAGCCTTACAGGGGGGTGATCAATGACAGGGGGTGATCAGGGAGTGTATATGGGTGATCACCCCCCTGTAAGGCTCCATTCAGACGTCCGCATGTGTTTTGCGGATCCGATCCATGTATCCATGGATCCGTAAAAATCATACGGACGTCTGAATGGAGCCTTACAGGGGGGTGATCAATGACAGGGGGGTGATCAATGACAGGGGGTGATCAGGGAATCTATATGGGTGATCACCCGCCTGTCATTGATCACCCCCCTGTAAGGCTCCATTCAGACGTCCGTATGTGTTTTGCGGATCCGATCCATGTATCCGTGGATCCGTAAAAATCATACGGACGTCTGAACGGAGCCTGACAGGGGGGTGATCAATGACAGGGGGGTGATCAATGACAGGGGGGTGATCAGGGAGTTTATATGGGGTGATCAAGGGTGATCAGGGGTTCATAAGGGGTTAATAAGTGACGGGGGGGTGTAGTGTAGTGTGGTGTTTGGTGCGACTTTACTGAGCTGCCTGTGTCCTCTGGTGGTCGATCCTAACAAAAGGGACCACCAGAGGACCAGGTAACAGGTATATTAGACGCTGTTATCAAAACAGCGTCTAATATACCTGTTAGGGGTTAAAAAAATCAGATCTTCAGCCTGCCAGCGAGCGATCGCCGCTGGCAGGCTGGAGATCCACTCGCTTACCTTCCGTTCCTGTGAGCGCGCGCGCCTGTGTGCGCGCGTTCACAGGAAATCTCGGGTATCGCGGGAGGACGCGTATATGCGTCCACCCAGAAGAGCAGGGCCGCCGACAGGACGCAATCCTACGTATGGCGGTCCTGAGGAGGTTAACAAATTGGACATGTTTATAAAAATTTGGGGTTCATGTGTAGAGTTGATCTTTCTGAAAATATGAATTTTAGAGAATCCAAAAGTTTTATGATTCATCCATGATAACTTTCAAAATGGCAGCCACATTTTTATAGATCAGAAGGCAGAAATAAATTTTGGGAAATTGCTTGTCTCTATTCATGTGTTTCAGACTTATTTATATGTTACTGAATATGTTGTATCTTTTGATATATATTTTTTGTGCCACCCAGGGAATTAGGGGAGGTCAGGTACTAATTATTTTATATAATGTATTGTGATATGTATAATAAGGTCTGTAATAATTAAAGCAGGAAAAAAGAATCCATAGGAGGAACGGGGCTCATCTACCTCTCTTATGGCGTCCTACAATCCATAATAAAATCATGTTCTTGAGTGTTTACCCATTAAGCTACACTTTTCTGCATGGTTTTGGAGCTTCAAGATGTCATCAGAACCTGCATTCTAATTTAAGCCTAATGGAAGCCTAACTGTTCCCCAATATCTTCCATAAATTGAAATAAGGATCAGATCAGATATTATATGTTGAATTGCAATCACTTTCTATTACACTAAAGATGTTCACTTGACCGATCTAAGTACAGTAAGTGTTTATATGGGAAATGGACAACATCTATCTCATGTCTATGGCTTCTTAAAAAAAACAATATGCAGTGACTGAATTTTTAATTACAGCAAATCTCAGTGAGGATGAAGCTATGCTTGAAATCCATTCACAATTGATCTTCTGATATATCTTAGCTATGTGTCAGAAGGTATCAATGAAGTCTGTAATTTCTGACCTTAGTGAAAGCCCCAATATTGTACTATTATGAATTGTAACATAGTAACATAGTTTACAAGGCCGAAAAAAGACATCTGTCCATCCAGTTCCACCTGTTATTCTGCAAGTTGATCTAGAGGAAGGCAAAAAAAACAACAACTGTGAGGTAGAAGCCAATTTTCTCCACTTGAGGGGAAAAAAATCTTCCCGACTGTAATCAGGCAATCAGAATAACTCCCTGGATCAACGACCCCTCTCTAGTAGCTATAGCCTGTAATATTATTACACTCCAGTAATTCATCCAAGCCCCTCTTGAACTCTTTTAGTGAACTCACCATCACCACCTCCTCAGGCACAGAGTTCCATAGTCTCACTGCTCTTACCGTAAAGAATCCTCTTCTATGTTTGTGTACAAACCTTCTTTCCTCCAGACGCAGAGGATGTCCCCTCGTCACAGTCACAGTCCTGGGGATAAATAGATGATGGGAGAGATCTCTGTACTGACCCCTGATATATTTATACATAGTAATTAGATCTCCTCTCAGTTGTCTTATTTCTAAAGTGAATACCCTTAATTTTAATAATCTATCAAAATGCATCTAGTTATTCTTCACTAACAGTAATCTGGCATCCTTGTTCTCAGAATTTCTGTGAGTCCCAGTGGTTGGTCTTCCATCAATGCACCTATTAGCCAATATGCAAAAAAGCCACAACTTAAAATAAACCTATAGTGTACCCTTGAGCAGAAACCAATTCATATGACCACTATACAATTCTGTATTTTTTATTTTTAATAATTTAAACCTAAGCAGAAAAGACAAAGTTTAGGGACTGTCTACAATGATAAAGCAGAAACTGGAAGGAATTCCAAGAATGTGAGACCAGAAAATTGAAGCCGGATATAACTAATACTTGACTGGCATGGAAAGAAAGTGGCGGATGAGACCAGATGAGAAGTAATTTCTTTCCATGAAATAAACACTCTTTCTGATATGTATCAGATCCTGTCAGAAGTCACTTCATACACCTTATAGTCTGAGTGGCTCCTCCACTTCAGACTTTTGCTCAACACTTCAGTGTCTTTCAAATAAGCAGAAGAAAGGAGCCAGAAGAGTGTCAAAGGAATGTCTTAAACTTCATGGAAGCCTTTTAACCATCACTAAACCCATACACACATATAGAATACCATATAAACCACCAATTATATTAGTATGCTGTAATTATGTTGAATGCTAAGCTAAATCTTAGAATTTAACTGTAGGTAAAAAGTTTTGTTTTACATTTCAAAGTTGGCCATTTCACACATCTCTTGCAACATAAACTTATATGTAAGGTTCTGCAACTGGTCTAGCCTTTGCAATGGGATGATAATTCTGCCACAATATGGTGACAATATCTCAGAACACTCATTTAATACCCTATAATGAGAAAGTGAAAACAGAATTTTAGAAATGTTTGCAAATTTATATAAAAAAGGAAAAATTCTAATTTCACATGGACATAAGTAGTCAGACCCTTTGCTATGACTCTCTTGAAATTTAGCTCTGGGGGGCCTCCCATTTCTCCTGATAATCTTTGAGATGCATCTACTCTGATAGGAGTCCCTTTGTGGTAAATTCAGTTGATTGGACATGATTTGTAGACCTACCCCTCTTTATATAAGATCTCACAGCTGACAATGCATATCAGAGCAAAAAATAAGCCAAGAGAAGGAAACAGCTTCCTGTAGACCCCCGAGACATGATTGCATGGAGGCACAGATCTGGATAAGGGTACAAAAATATTCTTTTGCACTGAAAGTTCCCAAGGAAACAATGGTCCATAATTCTTAAATGGAAGTAGTTTTGAAGAACCAAATCTCTTCCTATAGCTCACTGCCCCACCAAACTAAGTAACCAATGTAATCAAGAAAAAAGGTCCAAAGATCCTGTGTGCAGATGAAAGACACTTCCAGAAGGTAAAGCATCACTGAAGTACTCTACCAATCTGGTCTTTATTGCAGAATGCACAATTAGAACCAACCAGTACCTCAGATTACATAAAGCAATATATCTTGGGGGCCTAGTAAACCATAAAACAACTCCTACAATAGAACTAACTAATAGCCTCAAACAAATTCACAGAGAATATCATAATAAATATTTTTTTTTCATTTTTTATGAGTATAATTAAACAATTACATGGGTGAAAACAATCAATGGGGGAGGAAAAAAACACAAAGGGATACCTCCACCTAAACCGCTGATTACAGAGACCGCCCGGGAGCAACAGCAGGGCACATGCCCACAGGATGCATGAATAATAATACTATAAGTGACACCATATACTAAGCCTAGTCCAATAAGGAGTGAATATATGAATGGAAAAATGCCATTCAATGACACCAGCAACTACCTCTAGTCCTGTAATGTATAAAAGACACTGAGGAAAACAGAATTTTCTGTGTCTAAGATCCAAGGTAGGAACTACATTAAACAGGACATGGATGTAGAATGGGCAAAAAGAAGCCTCTCCTCAGTAAAAGATACATACAAGTTTGCAAAAAAAGCACTTACAGGACT
This sequence comes from Bufo gargarizans, assembly GCF_014858855.1. Taxonomy (NCBI): domain Eukaryota; kingdom Metazoa; phylum Chordata; class Amphibia; order Anura; family Bufonidae; genus Bufo; species Bufo gargarizans. Next base: position 428,463,919 of record NC_058084.1, read on the forward strand.
CTCAGACAACAAATCTTTGTCGCACACCGTGAAGTTGCTGTAGTTAGGATTTGAACTCCGTCTTCAGTAATAGATACAACCACTGCTTGTAGATTTAAATATTGAAGGTTGAGATTTTTTTATTCAACATACGGCAATTCATATGTATTAAATTTTGGCACGCAGGCCTTCCTCAGACACTATGCCTCAGGTGTGCAAGAGGAAAAACAGAATGGAAGACGCAGTGTTCATAATATGTGTAAACACATGTGAAGGAAATGATGCCACGTGTTTACACATATTCTGAATAGAGATGAGCGAATTTAAAAAAAATTATATTTGGCCAGTTCGCCAATATATTTGGTTCGATACAAATTTATTTGCGGCGAATTGCATTAAAAAACAGCTATTTCCTGGCTGCAGAGAGTCATTATAGTGGTGTAGAACACTGTGCCTTGCAGTAACACGCATAGGGAGCCTGCTTTGGTAGTGAAATAATACTCTGAGTCCGTATGACATGCAGATGACAGGTGTCGCTCTTAGAATCACTGCACGCTTCACTTATTTGGGCAGCTACGGGGCCAAAACTGACCAAAAAGCTCAAGTGTGAACTCAGCCTTACAGGTCAATGTTGGCATCAAGAAGTGAACTCCTTTTACACCGTCGGCAGCTGATTCCACATAGATGTCTACAGAACCTGTTCTATTAAACGCTTATACAAGTAGAGCCCTCCCCCTCCGACAGAGTGAAGACGGTGGCAGCAGTAAGTTTGTGTTGACGTCACTGATTATTTTGCCCATCCTCTGATCCATCAGAACAATAACCCCCTAAAAAAAGCCCAAAAAAACAGGAATGGATCCAAAGCAGAGATGATACGTGAATGGAATATTTGCATGTCTTCTGTGTTTTGTACCCACTCCTGCTTTTGGCTATCAAATCATAAGAAAATTCTGATGCAAAATAGGGACCATGTCATTCAGGCCTTACAGCTGTTACATAGACAGGATTTGTTGTGCGTCTCATTTTTCCTTTCCTCTGACAGATCAGAAGAAGGGTCAAATAAATGATGATGTCAGCCAGGCCGAAAGGCAAAATAGTGGCCCAGTCATGAAGTGGGGAGGGTGGGAACAGCATGAGAAGTCCACAAATGTCCCTTGGGTGAGGTGTAAGCCCCTATGACCTTGGGTGAGGTGTAAGCAACATCAGGAGAATACAAAGTGGCCGAATGACAGAATCCCGAGGTGGCAGCAGCATCAGGAGGAGGCCACAGAGTGGCACAATGACAGTGTGGAGGTAGCAGCAGCATCAGGAGGCCACAGAGTGGCACAATGACAGTAGGTGGAGGTGGTGGCAACAGCAGCATCATACTTTTTTTGTGCCACTAATACACGCACAAGAGGGCTTTAGAACATATACCTGCACCGCTGAATGGCAAACATATATTTTGTTGCCACTAATACATGCCAAAAAGCGCTGTCATTTTCTTACTTAACCACACAATAGCAAATAAGCCCTTTTTCCCACTAATACAAGGCAAAAAATGTTTTAGAACATATAACTGCACCACATATGGCCAAATAAGACGTATAAAAATTTCCTTGTAATAAACCCTGTTAATGGCTGTATCAAAAAGCACTTGCACCCCAATAACAAGAACGGTTTGCTGGAATTACAGAGCTGTATAATGGCAATTTGGATCTGCAGTCAGTGCAGCAAGGTATAATAGGATTTTTCCTATTATCCAGGCTGTAACCTCCCCTACTGAACCCTGTTCTGCTTCAATACTGTGGAATGATTCCTTCCTATCCTTTCCCTGAACTTCTATACAGCAAAAAGTTTTAAAATCTTTTCTACCACTGTTCCTAGCGGCTGCTGACGTCTCTCTCCCTGCACTAAGTACATTGAAAAAAATGGCTGAATCCAAGATGGCTGAGGCTATTTATAGGGCTGTGACATCACAGGACTGGCTGGCTGCTGATTGGCTGCAAGCATGACATTGTGGGTGATCCCTCGTTTGCAGAGTTCCTTGCTTCATGTCCTAACACGTGCAGCAGCCATTTTAGAAAAAAAAGTTATTCGTTACCATGGAGCATGAGGACATTCTGATTCGGTGCGAATCTAATTTTTCCTGAAATTTGTATCGAATTCCACTTCATCAACTTCGATTCGCTCATCTCTAATTATGAACACTGCGTTGTTTATTCTGTTTTTCCTCTTCCACATCTGCGGCATAGTGTCTGAGGAAGGCCTGCATGCCGAAATGTAACACACATGAATTGCCGTATGTTGAATAAAAAAAATCTCAACCTTCAAAATGTAAATCTACAAGCTGTGGTTGTATCTATTACTTAGGACTCTCAGACAGTCAGAAACAAGATTCCCTGGTCTGAAGAAACCAAGATTGAACTTTTTGACTCAACTCTAAGCATTGCCTAATATCATCCTTACTGTGAAGAATGGTGGTGGCAGGCAAATGTTTTTCAGAGGCTGGGACAGGGAGTCTGAACAGAGTTAAGGGAAAGCTGGATGGAGCATTGAGATATTCTTAATGAAAACCCGATCCAGTGCGCTGTGGACCTCAGACTGGGCCAAAGGTTTACCTTCCTCCAAGACAATGACCCTAAGCAGACAGACAAAACAACATAGGAGTGAATTAGGGGCACCTCTGTGAATGTCCTTGAGTGGCCCAGCCAGAGCCCTGACTTGAACCCAATCAAACATCTCTGGAGAGACCTAAAAATGGCTGTACACCACCAGTTTCCATGCAATCTAACATAGCTTGAGAGGATATGCACTGAAGAATGGCAGAAAATCTCCAAATCCAGGTGTGCAAACTTTGTGGCATCATACCTAAGAAGACTGGAGGCTGTAATGACTGCCAAAGGTGCTTAAACTAAGTCCTGAGTAAATGGTCTGAATACTTTTTCCTTTTTTAATAAATTAGCAAAGATTTTGAACATTCTGTATTCACTTTCTCATGATGGGATATTGAGTGTAAAATGATGGGAAAATATTTTGAACTTTATCTTTATTTTAGCACAGGGCTGCAAAGTAACAAAATGTGAAAGGGTGCGAAGATTTTCCAAATGCAATATATATATATATATATACATATATATATATATATAGTTCGATTTTTTTATATATATTTTAGATTACATTCTCAACTTTCCACCAAATATTTGCAATCCTACAAACCTACCAGCTTCCTTCCTCTTAGTAGAGAACATTTAGTCTTGAATTGTTGTAAAGGATTTTCCAGGTCTCATAAACTGATGTGCAGCAAAAAGATGAACTGCAGTCATTATTTCACATAAATGTTAAAGGTCTCATTCTGTCTGTTCAAAATGAAAGCCTCATCAGTCTGACTCACTGTGGTGGAGAAGGTAGGGAGGTCACATGCTGGGCACTACCCTGAGGAAATCTAAGTATACTGAAAGTGTTCTTTCTTCTAACCTAACTACATGGGTGGCTGCACGGGAACTTTACAGTGAGGGTGGAATCAGATTTTTACTGTGGCACAAATTCTTTTGCTGTTTTTTGGTTCTACAGAAAACCTTTGAAAATGTTCTTTCAGGGCTGAACCTTCAAATGCTGGAAGATGCCTGCCTTTGATGGATGAACGTGAGAAAATTCTGATCTTATTTTTATCGATCTCTGCAAAATGATCAAAAGACCAGACACAAATAAATAATATTACCCACAGAAATAGAGAAAATTAGGGTTTAAAGGATCGATGTTTCCATAAGTACAAGTGTACTGCAGATATAGGTCAACATTTTTGGTAATTAGCGTGATGATTGTAAAAGCTAATTTTAAAACATTTTAGCAAAATTATATTTGCAGTGAGTATCCATCAATTTGGACCTGACTACAAAATGGCACCACCTTTAGTATTTTTTTTCCAGGGCCACTTTAAGTTCCCAGTCCACCCCTGCAAAAAGCTTTGGTGCCTAGCACACAATGGTGCTTCTTGCCCAGTGGGGAAGAATTTATGATGTATATCCAGGATTTTTCAAACTATTGGTCATTCATTAATGATTAAAAAAATTATGGTGTGTAACACTATCTTAAAAAGTAATACTTCCACATTTTTGGGTAATTTCATGACAGAGTTGTTGACTACTTCCAAAGCTAATACACCTAGAAAAAGGGCCAAGATTGTTCCTTGCCGGAAGATGCAATTAAATGATAAACACCGAAAAATAGATACAGTCCTGATCAAAAGTTTAAGACCACTTGAAAAATGGCAAAAAATCATATTTTACATTGTTGGATCTTAACAATGTTCCAAGTAGAGCTTCAACATGCAACAAGAAGAAATGAGAGTGAGACAAAACATTTTTTGAGCATTCAATTAATTGAAAATAGCGATTAAACTGAAACAGTCTGTTTTTCAGCTGATCAAAAGTTTAGGACCACATGCCTTTAAAAGACCAAATCTGTGCAAAGATGTGGATTCAGTGTCATTTTATGTCAGGTAGTCACACGTTGTGATGGCAAAGGCAAAAAAAACTCTCCCTTTTTGAATGTGGTCGGGTTGTTGAACTGCATAAGCAGGGTCTCTCACAGTGCGCCATCGCTGCTGAGGTGGGACGCAGTAAGACAGTCATTTGGAATTTCTTAAATGATCCTGAGGGTTATGGAACAAAAAAGTCAAGTGGAAGACCCCAAAAAATTTCATCAGCACTGAGCCGGAGGATCCAATTGGCTGTCCGTCAAGACACTGGACGATCCTCTACCCAAATTAAGGCCCTTACTGGTGCAGACTGCAGCCCCATAACCATCAGACGGCATCTGAGACTGAAGGGCTTCAAAAACAAAAAATGTCTTCAAAGACCTCGTCTCCTTGAACGCCACAGAACTGCTCGTTTGGACTTTGCAAGAGAGCACCAAACATGAGACATTAAAAGGTGTAAGAAAGTTTTATTCTCTGATGAGAATTTTTTTTACCTTGATGGTCCTGATGGTTTCCAACATTACTGGCAAGACAAGCAGATCCCACCTGAGATGTTTTCTATGCACCACAGTGGAGGGGGCGCCATAATGGTCTGTGGTGCTTTTTCCTTCAGTGGAAGTGGAGCTTCAGGAAGTGCAGGGGCGTCAAACGGTGGCTGGCTATGTCCAGATGTTGCAGAGAGCATTCCTCGTGACTGAAGGCCCTCGTCTGTGTGGTAGCGACTGTTTTTTTCAACAGGACAATGCTACAGTACACAATGCCCGCAGGACAAAGGACTTCTTCCAGGAGAAAAACATCACTCTTTTGGCCCATCCTGCGTATTCCCCTGATCTAAATCCGATTTTGGCAAGGAAAGTTTACAAAAATGGACAACAGTTCCAGACAGTAGATGGCCTTTGTGCGGCCGTCTTCACCACTTAGGAAATGTTCCCGCTCACCTCATGGAAACGCTTGCATCAAGCATGCCGAAACAAATTTTTGAAGTGATAAACAATAACTGCGGAGCTACTCAGAGTTCATGTTTGGAAGTTGGATTTCTGTTTTGGGGGGGTTTAGAGGTTTTTTGGAGGTGTGGTCCCAAACTTTTGATCAGCTGAAAAACAGCCTGTTTCAGTTTATTCGTTGTTTTCATTAAATTGAATGCTCAAAAAATGTTTTGTCTCACTCCCATTTCTTCTTGTTGTATGTTGAAGCTCTACTTTGAACCTTGTTAAGATCCAGCCATGCTAAATATGATCAACTGGTCTTAAACTTTTGATCAGGACTGTATAAAGCATACTGCATACACAGATTTATATTTAAAAAAATCTATACTTTATTGAAATATAAGTTAAAATTTACAGTTTCTCTTGATTTTGCTTGAATTTGCTTTGACTTTTTTTATGTTTAAAGATCTCTTTTTCCTACAGCACCAGGGTGTGGCAATGGGGCGGCTTGTGTGCCCACCTATGCCAACCTTTTCCTGGGGCTGTGGGAAAGACAGATCTTTCAAACAGATCCAATACCACTCATTGAAAAGTCCAACTATGGAGTCGCTTTATCGATTACATTTTGTTGGTATGGCAAGACACGGTGTAGGAATTGCAAACATTTATGGGATTAATAAATCAAAATGACCTTAATGTAAAACTTACCTATAAGATGGGGGCCCGGCAGGTGGAGTTTCTTAATGTGATTTTTGGGTTTTGGAGGATGTATTTATACTGTATCATCGTATTTGTAGAGGAAGGAGACTTCTGTTAACTCGTTCTTACATGCTCAATCTGCCCATCCAAAGGCCTTAATAAAGAACATTCCCACTGGTTAGTTCTTGAGAGGAGGACTCATTTGCTGAAGTCAGAAATTGTCAAGATTTACAATGATTCTTGGCAAGGGGGTATGGCATCAATTTGATTAAAGCTGGCTTTAAGCGAGCCAATAACTCTCGTAGAGAAATATTGTTACGTTCGCCTAGAAGGAAGGAAAATAAATCTGAAGTAGTACGTTTTATCTCTACTTTTAGCTCACATCACTTGGATGTGAGGAGAGCTCTGACAAAATACTGAAATTTGTTATATACAGACTCATTGTTGACTCTGGTTCTCCCCTCAAGTCTAAAAGCACGAGAGAGTATAAAATTATGCATTCAGTTAACTGTTCCAACTTAGGTGTCATCTATTATGCAAAGTGCCCCTGTAACTTTATTTCTATTGGTTTGTTTTTTTGTTTTCCCTCCTCTTTGATATGTATACTCTAGATATATAGCTTTTAAATATAATCAATGTAATCATGTCATATATATATATATATATATATATATATATAGATAGATAAATATGAATAGAAAAATCCAAGGCAGCACACAAATATCCGTGTAAAAAGAGGGTATTTATTCACCCATGTGAAGACAGCAACGTTTCAGCTCTCTCTATGGAGCCTTTGTCAAGCCATAACATTCAGTGCAAACACAGGTGCTTATATAGCATACAAGATTGCTGTGTAATTTACATGATTACAATCCAATTAGTACAAAAATTCATAAAAAACAAGTGAATATTAATTATACAAATTCATAATACACATATAGTAGACTAGCATTATCAATAATCAACATCCGTGTCCAAATTGTGATTTATAAAAAATCCATAAACCAGTTGATTATGGTATATAAACATAATTATTGCTCATTAATTACAGGTGCCCATGATTGTGTAGTTTAAAAAAATCAATGGATATCTTACATACTATAGAAGAGAGCAGGATTCGCTCGGCGTCCGGAATTTGATGCTGCGCATGCACGGGACACATCTCGTACCGCAAGACTATCTGTAGTGAGCAGAGACCGGCAGCCCGTAACCAAAATGGCCGCGAGACACCAGAAGCGCACCGAGCATGCCCATTCCCACTCTGGGAATGGGCGGATACGGATACGGATCAGCCTAACAATCATGTGAGCAGTCACATGATGTACAGACATCAACACATCAAAGGCTTATCTTGATCTCAGGACGTGGAATACACTATCTTAGAGATAAGGGGGTCCAGCGGTTTCTGTCAAAAACGGTGGGAAAAAAACACTCTCAAATTTCACCACCTTATCCCCATCCTATTAAAACTTCTTACCCTCCACGTCCATACATCCCATGCAATCAAACTTATGACTCCTATGCAAGCAACCTCTAATTGGACACCAATTGGAGGCAACAAGCATTAGAGGTACCAGCAGATAGAGATGTCACCGTTAGATGACCCTGCATCCCGGTTACCCCATTAGGAGAACACACAATTATACCCATTCTCCACATGTGTCACGCCTTTGCCCTCCGTTCCGCCACATGTCTATCTGGATGAGCCATGTCTCAGACCCCAACCGGTGTCCGGCTCCATCTAAAATATCGGGGCACAGATATCTGCTCATGAATCACATATTTCTATAAAATTATATAGATAATATCAACTAATTAATGCCGGTAGGTCCTGCCATCTTCCAGTATTCACAGAGATGATTCAATTGTAGAATGTAACTTCACGTTCATCTACAAAAAATATATAGAGAGACAATATTAATCATCAACATATAGCATAGCGATTGCACTTGTAGACAACCTAACGAGAGGGGCAAGTAGAATTTCTCAGAACCTCACATAAAATTCACACAAAGGGTAATACATAAGGATGAGCGAACCCGGACTGTATAGTTCGGGTTCGTACCGAATTTTGGGGTGTCCGTGACACGGACCCGAACCCGGACATTTTCGTAAAAGTCCGGGTTCGGTGTTCGTTGCTTTCTTGGCGTTTTTGTGACGCTTTCTTGGCGCTTTTTGAAAGGCTGCAAAGCAGCCAATCAACAAGCGTCATACTACTTGCCCCAAGAGGCCATCACAGCCATGCCTACTATTGGCATGGCTGTGATTGGCCAGAGCACCATGTGACCCAGTCTCTATTTAAGCTGGAGTCACATAGCGCCGCCCGTCACTCTGCTCTGATTAGCGTAGGGAGAGGTTGCGGCTGCGACAGTAGGGCGAGATTAGGCAGATTAACTCCTCCAAAGGACTTGATTATTGATCGATCTGCAGCTGTGGATCATTTAGCTGCTGATACTCAATTGCTCACTGTTTTTAGGCTGCCCAGACCGTTTGTCAGTCACTTTTTTCTGGGGTGATCGGCGGCCATTTTGTGTCTTGTGGTGCGCCAGCACAAGCTGCGACCAAGTGCATTTAACCCTCAATGGTGTGGTTGTTTTTTGGCTAAAGCCTACATCAGGGTGAAGCTGTCACACCAAGTGCATTTAACCAGCAATAGTCTGTTTATTTTTTGGCAATATACTACATCAGGGGCAAGCTGCGCATGTCACCAAGTGCATTTAACCCTCAATGGTGTAGTTGTTTTTTGGCTAAAGCCTACATCAGGGTGAAGCTGTCACACCAAGTGCATTTAACCAGCAATAGTCTGTTTATTTTTTGGCCATATACTACATCAGGGGCAAGCTGCGCATGTCACCAAGTGCATTTAACCATCAATGGTGTGGTTGTTTTTTGGCTAAAGACTACATCAGGGTGTAGCTGTCACACCAAGTGCATTTAACCAGATATAGTCTGTTTATTTTTTGGCCATATACTACATCAGGGGCAAGCTGCGCCCATCACCAAGTGCATTTAACCCTCAGTAGTGTAATTGGTCAAGCTATCACACCAAGTGCATTTAACCAGCAATAGTCTGTTTATTTTTTGGCCATATACTACATCAGGGGCAAGCTGCGCCTGTCACCAAGTGCATTTAACCCTCAGTAGTGTGGTTGGTCAAGCTGTCACACCAAGTGCATTTAACCAGCAATAGTGTGGTTATTTTTTGGCCATATCCCAGTCTAATTCTGTCAGTAAATCTATACCTGTCACCCAGCGCCTAAATACTAGGCCTCAAATTTATATCCCGCTAAATCTGTCGTTACTGCTGTACTGTTGTGGCTGGGCAAGTTATTTAGTGTCCGTCAAAGCACATTTTTTGTTCTGGGTTGAAATACAATTCCCAATTTAGCAATTTCCTAATTTAGTAGTTTCTGCTGTATCAGAGCTATTTTAAATCTATCCCTAAAAGGGTATATAATATTCAAGGTGCACATAGGGTCATTCAGAATAACTTCACACACACGCTACTGTGCATTTCCAAGTCTAATTCCGTCAGTAAATCTATACCTGTCACCCAGCGCCTAAATACTAGGCCTCAAATTTATATCCCGCTAAATCTGTCGTTACTGCTGTACTGTTCTGGCTGGGCAAGTTATTTAGTGTCCGTCAAAGCACATTTTTTGTTCTGGGTTGAAATACAATTCCCAATTTAGCAATTTACTAATTTAGTGTTTTCTGCTGTATCAGAGCTATTTGAAATCTATCCCTAAAAGGGTATATAATATTCAAGGTGCACATAGGGTCATTCAGAATAACTTCACACACACGCTACTGTGCATTTTCAAGTCTAATTCCGTCAGTAAATCTATACCTGTCACCCAGCGCCTAAATACTAGGCCTCAAATTTATATCCAGCTAAATCTGTCGTTAGTGCTGTAGCTGGGCGAGTTATTTAGTGTCCGTTCAAGCACATTTCTTGTTCTGGGTTGAAATACAATTCCCAATTTAGCAATTTAAAAATTTAGTGGTTTCTGCTGTATCAGAGCTATTTGAAATCTATCCCTAAAAGGGTAGATCATATTGAGGGTGCACATAGGGACATTCAGAATAACTTCACACACCCGCTACTGTGCATTTCCAAGTCTAATTCTGTCAGTAAACCCATACCTGTCACCCAGCGCCTAAATACTAGGCCTCAAATTTATATCCAGCTAAATCTGTCGTTAGTGCTGTAGCTGGGCTAGTTATTTAGTGTCCGTTCAAGCACATTTCTTGTTCTGGGTTGAAATACAATTCCCAATTTAGCAATTTAAAAATTTAGTGGTTTCTGCTGTATCAGAGCTATTTGAAATCTATCCCTAAAAGGGTAGATCATATTGAAGGTGCACTGTCACGGACGGTGTACAGGAAACAAGGCAAAGCAACATGTATAAATGACTCGCTGGATCCAAAAGCTAAGGAACCAAGGGAGACCCCTGCAGGAGACCTGGCACTTTCCCTGGCTGCTCAGCCTATGCAAAGATCCTAATGGTGGAGGTTTGCATATCCACGAACCTTGACTATAAAGCCCTGAGCACCCTACAATAGTGAGGGGACACCACCACCGGCTCCCCACACAAGATACGGAGGGAGTCAGGGTCACCTGGAATCCAGCAAACAGAAAATAAACGATAAAGGTACAACACTTAGCTTTGTAGCAGACAGGAGAACAAGGTCAGCATGCACACACACTCCAGGAAGTAGTATAAGCCGCCCAGAAAAGCCTTCTGGGGAGGAATTTAAAGGGAAGCAATTAGTCCAACACATGACAGCTGAGAAAGGCTAACGAGAGGAGGAGCTGAATACCACAACACAGAAACTCAAGGAGGAGGTTCTGAAAGGCCTCTGTCAGAGCTTCTCAGCTGTCTGGTTGTGACAGTCCCTCTACGAGTGGACTCCGGACACTCAGAACCCACCTTCTCAGGATGGGACCTATGGAAAGCCCTGATGAGACGAGAGGCCTTAATGTCCGTCACTGGGACCCAAATCCTCTCCTCAGGACCATACCCCTCCCAATGAACAAGGTACTGAAGAGAACCGCGGACAAGACGAGAATCCACAATCCTAGAGACCTGAAATTCAAGATTCCCATCAACCATAATCGGAGGAGGAGGCAAAGGCGAGGGTACAATGGGTTGAACATAAGGTTTCAATAAGGACTTATGAAAAACATTATGGATCTTCCAAGTCTGAGGAAGATCAAGACGGTATGCAACAGGATTGATGACAGACAGGATTTTGTAAGGCCCAATAAACCTAGGACCCAACTTCCAGGAGGGAACCTTCAATTTGATATTCTTAGTAGACAACCACACCAGATCACCAACATTCAGGTCCGGACCAAGCACACGTCTCTTATCTGCCACACGCTTATATCTCTCACTCATGCTCTTTAGATTATCCTGAATCTTTTGCCAAATAGATGACAAAGACGAGGAGAATCTGTCCTCATCAGGTAAACCAGAAGACCCCTCTCCCGAGAAAGTCCCAAACTGTGGATGAAACCCATATGCACCAAAAAATGGTGACTTATCAGAGGACTCCTGACGACGGTTATTTAAAGCAAACTCAGCAAGGGACAAAAAAGAACACCAATCCTCTTGATTCTCCGCCACAAAACAGCGCAGATATGTCTCCAGATTCTGATTGACGCGCTCTGTCTGGCCATTCGACTGCGGGTGGAAAGCAGAAGAGAATGACAACCGAACCCCCAAGCGAGAACAGAAAGCCTTCCAGAATCTGGAAACAAACTGCGTGCCCCTATCAGAGACTATGTCTGAAGGAATACCGTGCAATTTGACAATGTGATCAACAAATGCCTGCGCCAGCGTCTTAGCATTGGGCAAACCAGGAAAAGGGATGAAATGCACCATTTTGCTAAAACGGTCCACCACCACCAGAATCACAGTCTTCCCCGAGGAACGAGGCAGGTCCGTTATGAAGTCCATGGACAGATGTGTCCAAGGACGGGAAGGAATGGGTAAGGGAAGGAGAGGACCTGATGGCCGTGAATGAGGGACTTTGGCACGAGCGCAAGTCTCGCAGGCTGCCACAAAACCCTCAACCGACTTACGAAGCGCAGGCCACCAGAATCTCCGAGCGATGAGATCCAGTGTGGCTCTTACCCCCGGAAGCCCAGCAAGGACCGTATCGTGGTGTTCTTTAAAAATCTTGTGTCTTAAAGCGAGAGGCACAAACAACCTCCCAGGAGGACAAAGATCAGGAGCCTCTGACTGGGCTGCCTGCAACTCTGCCTCCAATTCAGGAAAAAGAGCAGAGACCACCACACCTTCAGCCAAAATGGGACCCGGGTCTTCAAAATTCCCGCCTCCCGGAAAACAACGTGACAGGGCATCTGCCTTCACATTCTTAACTCCAGGGCGGAACGTGACAACAAAATTAAACCTAGAAAAGAACAACGACCATCTGGCCTGTCTCGGGTTCAGACGCTTGGCTGACTCCAAGTAGGCCAGATTTTTATGGTCAGTAAATACGGTAATAGGGTGTCTGGCTCCCTCTAGCCAATGGCGCCATTCCTCAAAAGCCAACTTGATGGCCAACAATTCCCTATCTCCCACATCGTAATTTCTCTCTGCGGAGGAGAGTTTTCTTGAGAAAAAGGCACACGGTCGCCAATTGGCAGGAGAGGAACCCTGAGACAAGACCGCCCCCACACCCACCTCAGAAGCATCAACCTCAACTATGAAGGGTAAAGAAACATCAGGTTGCACCAAGATGGGAGCGGAAGCAAAACTCTCCTTGATATCAGAAAAAGCCTTACGTGCCTCTACTGACCAAGAAGAAAAATCTACCCCCTTTCTGGTCATATCAGTGAGTGGTTTAACAATAGAAGAATAATTCAAAATGAACTTCCTGTAATAATTGGCAAAGCCCAAAAAACGCATCAGCGCCTTCTGATTCTCAGGAAGCTCCCACTCAAGCACAGCGCGGACCTTCTCGGGGTCCATGCGAAAACCAGAAGCGGAGAGAAGAAACCCCAGAAATTGAATTTCTGGAACCGCAAACACACATTTTTCCAGTTTCGCATATAATTTATTCTCCCACAGGATGAGCAAGACCTGACGTAAATGTTCCTTATGAGTTTTGAAATCGGGAGAAAAAATCAAAATGTCATCCAAATACACCAATACAAATTTTCCCATCAAATGATAAAAAATGCTGTTCACGAAATGCTGAAAAACGGCTGGGGCATTCATCAAACCAAAAGGCATAACCAAATTTTCAAAATGGCCCTCAGGGGTATTGAAGGCCGTCTTCCATTCGTCCCCTTCTCTGACCCTGACCAGGTTGTATGCCCCTCTTAAATCTAATTTGGAAAAGACTTTAGCCCCAACAACCTGGTTAAATAGGTCCGGGATCAGAGGAAGCGGATAAGGGTCACGAATTGTGATATTGTTCAGCTCCCTGAAATCCAGACAAGGTCTTAAAGAACCATCTTTTTTCTTAACAAAGAAAAAACCAGCGGCAACAGGTGACTTCGAGAGTCGTATGTGTCCCCTTCTCAGACTCTCAGAGATATAAGCACGCATAGCGATCCTCTCAGGTTGGGAAAGATTGTATAAACGAGATTTAGGCAGCTTGGCGTCTGGGATGAGATTAATAGGGCAATCGTACTCCCTGTGCGGGGGCAAATCCTGAACTCCACTCTCAGAGAAGACATCCGAAAATTCAGAAAGAAAAGATGGTACAGTCTTAGTAGCAACCTCAAAAACAGATGTCATGAGGCAATTCTCTCTGCAAAAGTCACTCCAACCATTTATTTGCCTCGCTTGCCAATCAATGGTGGGGTTATGCTTAGTGAGCCAGGGCAGCCCCAACACCAGAGGGGTAGGCAACCCGCTAAGGACGAAACATGACACATCCTCAACATGAGCATCACACACAATTAAACGGATATTGTGAACTATGCCCTTTAATGATTTTTGAGAAAGTGGAGCGGAATCGATAGCAAGAAACAGGAATATCCTTTAACAAAGTGCGCACCTGGAAACCATGAGTTATCGCAAATTGATTATCAATGAGATTAACCGCTGCTCCACTATCCACAAAAATCTCACAAAAAATGTTCTTGCTCGGCAGGACAAAACGGGAACTACAAGCAAATGGAAAACCTTCAATTTCCGCCTCAACCCTGCCAATAGTAACAGACGGAACATTTTTAAAAGATTTTTTCCTGTTTGTTTCTTTATTACTCCCAGAAAACTGCCTGAATCTCCTAGAGGGACAAATATTTGCCAAATGATTTATACCTCCACAACAAAAACAAACCCTCCCATGCGAGCTGAATCTTCTATTGTCAGAAGCAATCAACCCCAGCTGCATGGGCTCCTGCTCAGAAGGGGCTGACGGCGACTGAGACCCCTGCGCACAGAACGGGACCGCTGCACTGTCCTGGGACTGAGTATGACAGGAAGGGGACATCTCTCCTCTCTCTCTAAGACGCCTGTCAATACGAACAGCCTGAGACATAGCAGAGTCCAAAGAAATAGGCCTCTCATGAAAGGCAAATGCATCTTTCAATCCCTCTGAAAGACCATGGCAAAATTGACTTCGGAGTGCAGCATCATTCCAACCAGTATCAACTGCCCATCTCCGAAATTCTGAGCAGTATATTTCTGCGGATTGTTTACCCTGGCATAATAGACGTAGTTTAGACTCAGCCAGAGCAATACGATCCGGATCATCATATATCTGACCCAGGGCTAAAAAGAATTCATCCACTGAACGGAGAGGCCGTGCCCCCTCCGGCAGCGAAAAGGCCCAGGACTGAGCGTTACCTCTGAGCAGTGATATAATGATCCCCACCCTCCGTTCCTCATCACCAGAGGAGTGGGGAAGAAGGCGAAAATGGAGTTTGCAAGCCTCTCTAAAACGCACAAAATTCTCACTACCCCCGGAGAACGTATCCGGGAGCGAGATCTTAGGCTCCGAACAAACTCCATGAACGCAAGCTGAACCGGTCACTTGAAGCTGAGAAAAAGTCTTACGGAGATCAGCTACCTCCAATGAAAGACCCTGGAAGCGTTCAGCCAAAAGTGAAACCGGATCCATGCTTGAGACGGTTACGGCAGCTTATAATGTCACGGACGGTGTACAGGAAACAAGGCAAAGCAACATGTATAAATGACTCGCTGGATCCAAAAGCTAAGGAACCAAAGGAGACCCCTGCAGAAGACCTGGCACTTTCCCTGGCTGCTCAGCCTATGCAAGGATCCTAATGGTGGAGGATTGCATATCCACGAACCTTGACTATAAAGCCCTGAGCACCCTACAATAGTGAGGGGACACGACCACCGGCTCCCTACACAAGATACGGAGGGAGTCAGGGTCACCTGGAATCCAGCAAACAGAAAATAAACGATAAAGGTACAACACTTAGCTTTATAGCAGACAGGAGAACAAGGTCAGCATGCACACACACTCCAGGAAGTAGTATAAGCCGCCCAGAAAAGCCTTCTGGGGAGGAATTTAAAGGGAAGCAATTAGTCCAACACATGACAGCTGAGAGAGGCTAACGAGAGGAGGAGCTGAATACCACAACACAGAAACTCAAGGAGGAGGTTCTGAAAGGCCTCTGTCAGAGCTTCTCAGCTGTCTGGTTGTGACATGCACATAGGGTCATTCAGAATAACTTCACACACACGCTACTGTGCATTTCCAAGTCTAATTCTGTCAGAAAACCCATACCTGTCACCCAGCGCCTAAATACTAGGCCTCAAATTTATATCCAGCTAAATCTGTCGTTAGTGCTGTAGCTGGGCGAGTTATTTAGTGTCCGTTCAAGCACATTTCTTGTTCTGGGTTGAAATACAATTCCCAATTTAGCAATTTAACAATTTAGTGGTTTCTGCTGTATCAGAGCTATTTGAAATCTATCCCTAAAAGGGTAGATCATATTGAAGGTGCACATAGGGTCATTCAAAATGACTTCACACACCCGCTACTGTGCATTTCCAAGTCTAATTCTGTCACTAAACCCATACCTGTCACCCAGCGCCTAAATACTAGGCCTCAAATTTATATTCAGCTAAATCTGTCGTTAGTGCTGTAGCTGGGCGAGTTATTTAGTGTCTGTTAAAGCACATTTCTTGTTCAGGGTTGAAATACAATTCCCAATTTAGCAATTTAAAAATTTAGTGGTTTCTGCTGTATCAGAGCTATTTGAAATCTAGCCCTAAAAGGGTATATAATATTCAAGGTGCACATAGGGTCATTCAGAATAACTTCACACACACGCTACTGTGCATTTCCAAGTCTAATTCTGTCGCTAAATCCATACCGGTCACCCAGCGCCTAAATACTAGGCCTCAAATTTATATCCCGCTAAATCTCTCGTTACCGCTGTCCTGTTGTGGCTGGGAAAGTTATTTAGTGTCCGTCAAAGCACATTTTTTGTTCTGGGTTGAAGTACAATTCCCAATTTAGCAATTTCATAATTTAGTGGTTCCTGCTATATCAGAGCTATTTGAAATCTATCCCTAAAAGGGTATATAATATTCAAGGTGCACATAGGGTCATTCAGAATAACTTCACACACACGCTACTGTGCATTTCCAAGTCTAATTCTGTCGCTAAATCCATACCGGTCACCCAGCGCCTAAATACTAGGCCTCAAATTTATATTCAGCTAAATCTGTGGTTACTGCTGTGCCTGTATTAGTGTAATACGGTACCTAAATAGATAGCCAGATAGTGCTAGGTGTCTGTAAAAAAAGGCCTGAATTTAAATTCAATACATTGGGCCAAATAATATTTTTGTTGTTGTGGTGAACGATAACAATGAGGAAAACATCTAGTAAAGGACGCGGACATGGTCGTGGTGGTGTTAGTGGACCCTCTGGTGCTGGGAGAGGACGTGGCCGTTCTGCCACATCCACACGTCCTAGTGTACCAACTACCTCAGGTCCCAGTAGCCGCCAGAATTTACAGCGATATATGGTGGGGCCCAATGCCGTTCTAAGGATGGTAAGGCCTCAGCAGGTACAGGCATTAGTCAATTGGGTGGCCGACAGTGGATCCAGCACGTTCACATTATCTCCCACCCAGTCTTCTGCAGAAAGCGCACAGATGGCGCCTGAAAACCAACCCCATCAGTCTGTCACATCACCCCCATGCATATCAGGGAAACTGTCTCAGCCTCAAGTTATGCAGCAGTCTCTTATGCTGTTTGAAGACTCCGCTGGCAGGGTTTCCCAAGGGCATCCACCTAGCCCTTCCCCAGCGGTGAAAGACATAGAATGCACTGACGCACAACCACTTATGTTTCCTGATGATGAGGACATGGGAATACCACCTCAGCATGTCTCTGATGATGACGAAACACAGGTGCCAACTGCTGCGTCTTTCTGCAGTGTGCAGACTGAACAGGAGGTCAGGGATCAAGACTGGGTGGAAGACGATGCAGGGGACGATGAGGTCCTAGACCCCACATGGAATGAAGGTCGTGCCACTGACTTTCACAGTTCGGAGGAAGAGGCAGTGGTGAGACCGAGCCAACAGCGTAGCAAAAGAGGGAGCAGTGGGCAAAAGCAGAACACCCGCCGCCAAGAGACTCCGCCTGCTACTGACCGCCGCCATCTTGGACCGAGCACCCCAAAGGCAGCTTCAAGGAGTTCCCTGGCATGGCACTTCTTCAAACAATGTGCTGACGACAAGACCCGAGTGGTTTGCACGCTGTGCCATCAGAGCCTGAAGCGAGGCATTAACGTTCTGAACCTTAGCACAACCTGCATGACCAGGCACCTGCATGCAAAGCATGAACTGCAGTGGAGTAAACACCTTAAAACCAAGGAAGTCACTCAGGCTCCCCCTGCTACCTCTTCTGCTGCTGCCGCCTCGGCCTCTTCTGCTGCTGCCGCCTCGGCCTCTTCTGCTGCTGCCGCCTCGGCCTCTTCTGCTGCTGCCGCCTCGGCCTCTTCCTCCGCCTCTGGAGGAACGTTGGCACCTGCCGCCCAGCAAACAGGGGATGTACCACCAACACCACCACCACCTCTGTCACCAAGCATCTCAACCATGTCACATGGCAGCGTTCAGCTCTCCATCTCACAAACATTTGAGAGAAAGCGTAAATTCCCACCTAGCCACCCTCGATCCCTGGCCCTGAATGCCAGCATTTCTAAACTACTGGCCTATGAAATGCTGTCATTTAGGCTGGTGGACACAGACAGCTTCAAACAGCTCATGTCGCTTGCTGTCCCACAGTATGTTGTTCCCAGCCGCCACTACTTCTCCAAGAGAGCCGTGCCTTCCCTGCACAACAAAGTATCCAAAAAATCAAGTGTGCACTGCGCAACGCCATCTGTGGCAAGGTCCACCTAACCACAGATACGTGGACCAGTAAGCACGGCCAGGGACGCTATATCTCCCTAACTGCACACTGGGTAAATGTAGTGGCAGCTGGGCCCCAGGCGGAGAGCTGTTTGGCGCACGTCCTTCCGCCGCCAAGGATCGCAGGGCAACATTCTTTGCCTCCTGTTGCCACCTACTCCTACTCGGCTTCCTCCTCCTCTTCTTCCACCTGCTCATCCAGTCAGCCACACACCTTCACCACCAACTTCAGCACAGCCCGGGGTAAACGTCAGCAGGCCATTCTGAAGCTCATATGTTTGGGGGACAGGCCCCACACCGCACAGGAGTTGTGGCGGGGTATAGAACAACAGACCGACGAGTGGTTGCTGCCGGTGAGCCTCAAGCCCGGCCTGGTGGTGTGCGATAATGGGCGAAATCTCGTTGCAGCTCTGGGACTAGCCGGTTTGACGCACATCCCTTGCTTGGCGCATGTGCTGAATTTGGTGGTGCAGAAGTTCATTCACAACTACCCTGACATGTCAGAGCTGCTGCATAAAGTGCGGGCCGTCTGTGCGCGCTTCCGGCGTTCACATCCTGCCGCTGCTCGCCTTTCTGCGCTACAGCGTAACCTCGGCCTTCCCGCTCACCGCCTCATATGCGACGTGCCTACCAGGTGGAACTCCACCTTGCACATGCTGGACAGACTGTGCGAGCAGCAGCAGGCCATAGTGGAGTTTCAGCTGCAGCACGCACGGGTCAGTCACACTACGGAACAGCACCACTTCACCACCAATGACTGGGCCTCCATGCGAGACCTGTGTGCCCTGTTGCGCTGTTTCGAGTACTCCACCAACACGGCCAGTGGCGATGACGCCGTTATCAGCGTTACAATACCACTTCTATGTCTCCTTGAGAAAACACTTAGGGCGATGATGGAAGAGGAAATGGCCCAGGAGGAGGAGGAGGAGGGGGAAGAGGGGTCATTTTTAGCACTTTCAGGCCAGTCTCTTCGAAGTGACTCAGAGGGAGGTTTATTTCAACAGCAGAGGCCAGGTACAAATGTGGCCAGCCAGGGCCCACTACTGGAGGACGAGGAGGACGAGGATGAGGAGGAGATGGAGGAGGATGAGGATGAAGCATGGTCACAGCGGGGTGACACCCAACGCAGCTCGGGCCCATCATTGGTGCGTGGCTGGGGGGAAAGGCAGGACGATGACGATACGCCTCCCACAGAGGACAGCTTCTCCTTACCCCTGGGCAGCCTGGCACACATGAGCGACTACATGCTGCAGTGCCTGCGCAAAGACAGCAGAGTTGCCCACATTTTAATGTGTGCGGACTACTGTGTTGCCACCCTGCTGGATCCACGGTACAAAGACAATGTGCCCACCTTACTTCCTGCACTGGAGCGTGATAAGAAGATGCGCGAATACAAGCGCACGTTGGTAGACGCGCTACTGAGAGCATTCCCAAATGTGACAGGGGAACAAGTGGAAGCCCAAGGCCAAGGCAGAGGAGGAGCAAGAGGTCGCCAAGGCAGCTGTGTCACGGCCAGCTCCTCTGAGGGCAGGGTTAGCATGGCAGAGATGTGGAAAACTTTTGTCAACACGCCACAGCTAACTGCACCACCACCTGATACGCAACGTGAACAGTACGTGTGCACACCCCTCCACTTACTGACTGATGGTTCGGGCCCATTCAACTTCTGAGTCTCTAAATTGTCTACGTGGCCAGAGCTAGCCTTTTATGCCTTGGAGGTGCTGGCCTGCCCGGCGGCCAGCGTTTTGTCTGAACGTGTATTCAGCACGGCAGGGGGCGTCATTACAGACAAACGCAGCCGCCTGTCTACAGCCAATGTGGACAAGCTGACGTTCATAAAAATGAACCAGGCATGGATCCCACAGGACCTGTCTATCCCTTGTGCAGATTAGACATTAACTACCTCCCCTTAACTATATATTATTGGACTCCAGGGCACTTCCTCATTCAATCCTATTTTTATTTTCATTTTGCCATTATATTGCGAGGCTACCCAAAGTTGAATGAACCTCTCCTCTGTCTTGGTGCCGGGGCCTAAATATATGCCAATGGACTGTTCCAATGTTGGGTGACGTGAAGCCTGATTCTCTGCTATGACATGCAGACTGATTCTCTGCCGACATGAAGCCAGATTGTCTGTTATGGGACCTCTCTCCTCTGCATGGGTGCTGGGCCTAAATTTATGAAAATGGACTGTTACAGTGGTGGGTGACGTGAAGCCTGATTCTCTGCTATGACATAAAGACTGATTCTCTGGTGACATGAAGCCAGATTCTGTGTTACAGAACCTCTCTCCTCTGCCTGGGTGCTGGGCCTAAATTTATGAAAATGGACTGTTGCAGTGGTGGCTGACGTGAAGCCTGATTCTCTGCTATGACATGAAGACTGATTCTCTGGTGACATGAAGCCAGATTCTGTGTTACGGAACCTCTCTCCTCTGCCTGGGTGCTGGGCCTAAATTTATGAAAATGGACTGTTGCAGTGGTGGCTGACGTGAAGCCTGATTCTCTGCTATGACATGAAGACTGATTCTCTGGTGACATGAAGCCTGATTCTGTGTTACGGAACCTCTCTCCTCTGCCTGGGTGCTGGGCCTAAATTTATGACAATGGACTGTTACAGTGGTGGGTGACGTGAAGCCTGATTCTCTGCTATGACATGCAGACTGATTCTCTGCTGACATGAAGCCAGATTCTCTGTTAAGGGACCTCTCTCCTCTGCCTGGGTGCTGGGCCTAAATATATGACAATGGACTGTTGCAGTGGTGGATGACGTGAAGCCTGATTCTCCGCTATGATATGAAGACTGATTCTCTGCTGACATGAAGCCAGATTGTCTGTTACGGGACCTCTCTCCTCTGCCTGGGTGCCAGGGCCTAAATTTATGACAATTGACTGTTACAGTGGTGGGTGACGTGAAGCCTGATTCTCTGCTATGACATGCAGACTGATTCTCTGCTGACATGAAGCCAGATTCTCTGTTAAGGGACCTCTCTCCTCTGCCTGGGTGCTGGGCCTAAATATATGACAATGGACTGTTGCAGTGGTGGCTGACGTGAAGCCTGATTCTCTGCTATGATATGAAGACTGATTCTCTGCTGACATGAAGCCAGATTGTCTGTTACGGGACCTCTCTCCTCTGCCTGGGTGCTGGGCCTAAATTTATGAAAATGGACTGTTACAGTGGTGGGTGACGTGAAGCCTGATTCTCTGCTATGACATGAAGACTGATTCTCTGGTGACATGAAGCCAGATTCTGTGTTACGGAACCTCTCTCCTCTGCCTGTGTGCTGGGCCTAAATTTATGAAAATGGACTGTTACAGTGGTGGGTGACGTGAAGCCTGATTCTCTGCTATGACATGCAGACTGATTCTCTGCTGACATGAAGCCAGATTGTCTGTTACGGGACCTCTCTCCTCTGCCTGGGTGCCAGGGCCTAAATTTATGACAATGGACTGTTACAGTGGTGGGTGACGTGAAGCCTGATTCTCTGCTATGACATGCAGACTGATTCTCTGCTGACATGAAGCCAGATTCTCTGTTAAGGGACCTCTCTCCTCTGCCTGGGTGCTGGGCCTAAATATATGACAATGGACTGTTGCAGTGGTGGCTGACGTGAAGCCTGATTCTCTGCTATGATATGAAGACTGATTCTCTGCTGACATGAAGCCAGATTGTCTGTTATGGGACCTCTCTCCTCTGCCTGGGTGCTGGGCCTAAATTTATGAAAATGGACTGTTACAGTGGTGGGTGACGTGAAGCCTGATTCTCTGCTATGACATGAAGACTGATTCTCTGGTGACATGAAGCCAGATTCTGTGTTACGGAACCTCTCTCCTCTGCCTGTGTGCTGGGCCTAAATTTATGAAAATGGACTGTTACAGTGGTGGGTGACCTGAAGCCTGATTCTCTGCTATGACATGCAGACTGATTCTCTGCTGACATGAAGCCAGATTGTCTGTTACGGGACCTCTCTCCTCTGCCTGGGTGCCAGGGCCTAAATTTATGACAATGGACTGTTACAGTGGTGGGTGACGTGAAGCCTGATTCTCTGCTATGACATGCAGACTGATTCTCTGCTGACATGAAGCCAGATTCTCTGTTAAGGGACCTCTCTCCTCTGCCTGGGTGCTGGGCCTAAATATATGACAATGGACTGTTGCAGTGGTGGCTGACGTGAAGCCTGATTCTCTGCTATGATATGAAGACTGATTCTCTGCTGACATGAAGCCAGATTGTCTGTTACGGGACCTCTCTCCTCTGCCTGGGTGCTGGGCCTAAATTTATGAAAATGGACTGTTACAGTGGTGGGTGACGTGAAGCCTGATTCTCTGCTATGACATGAAGACTGATTCTCTGGTGACATGAAGCCAGATTCTGTGTTACGGAACCTCTCTCCTCTGCCTGTGTGCTGGGCCTAAATTTATGAAAATGGACTGTTCCAGTGGTGGGTGACGTGAAGCCTGATTCTCTGCTATGGGACCTCTCTCCAATTGATTTTGGTTAATTTTTTTTTATTTTTATTTTTTTAATCCATTTCCCTATCCACATTTGTTTGCAGGGGATTTACCTACATGTTGCTGCCTTTTGCAGCCCTCTAGCCCTTTCCTGGGCTGTTTTACAGCCTTTTTAGTGCCGAAAAAGTTCGGGTCCCCATTGACTTCAATGGGGTTGGGGTTCGGGTTCGGGATGAAGTTCGGATCGGGTTCGGATCCCGAACCCGAACATTTTCGGGAAGTTCGGCCGAACTTCTCGAACCCGAACATCCAGTTGTCCGCTCAACTCTAGTAATACAAGGTCACCTACAATAATAACAAACACACATGAAGTGAGGCAATGAGACAAGACAGAGAGAGTCAAACAACCCTAAAATCTACATTGAGCCCCCTTGGTTTTAGAGTCTTGAGGTCAAAAATCCAATAGAGCTCCCTTCTTTTAAGACGTGTTGTTTCGTCCCCACCCCGTCTGGGTAAGGGCACTTGTTCAAGTATCCTAAACTTTAAATCCCGTTCTACATGTCCTGCTTCTGTGAAATGCTTAGGTACAGGTAAATCCAGCCTCTTTTTTCTTATAGTATACCTGTGCTGATTTAGCCTTGTTTTGACATCCCAGGTTGTTTCCCCGACATACCATAGTCCACAAGGACACAATAATAAATAAATTACATATGTTGAATCACATGTCAAATACTGCTTTATTCGAACTGTCTTCCCAGAGGCTGGATTTACAAATGAATCACCCCTAAGCATATAGGGGCAATTCACACAATTGTAGCACGGATGCTATCCGTGCTACAATTGTGTGAATAAATGGGTGAATAAATACCCTCTTTTTACACGGATATTTGTGTGCTGCCTTGGATTTTTCTATTCATATTCAATTTGGATCAAGTCTGTGGTCTGCCCCAAGAAATTGCTCCTATTGACAAGAAGTATAGATAAATAGATATACAGTACAGACCAAAAGTTTGGACACACCTTCTCATTCAAAGAGTTTTCTTTATTTTCATGACTATGAAAATTGTAGATTCAAACTGAAGGCATCAAAACTATGAATTAACACATGTGGAATTATATACATAACCAAAAAGTGTGAAACAACTGAAAATATGTCATATTCTAGGTTCTTCAAAGTAGCCACCTTTTGCTTTGATTACTGCTTTGCACACTCTTGGCATTCTCTTGATGAGCTTCAAGAGGTAGTCACCTGAAATGGTCTTACAACAGTCTTGAAGGAGTTCCCAGAGATGCTTAGCACTTGTTGGCCCTTTTGCCTTGACTCTGCGGTCCAGCTCACCCCAAACCATCTCGATTGGGTTCAGGTTCGGTGACTGTGGAGGCCAGGTCATCTGGTGCAGCACCCCATCACTCTCCTTCATGGTCAAATAGCCCTTACACAGCCTGAAGGTGTGTTTGGGGTCATTGTCCTGTTGAAAAATAAATGATGGTCCAACTAAACGCAAACCGGATAGAATAGCATGCCGCTGCAAGATGCTGTGGTAGCCATGCTGGTTCAGTATGCCTTCAATTTTGAATAAATTCCCAACAGTGTCACCAGCAAAGCACCCCCACACCATCAGACCTCCTCCTCCATGCTTCACGGTGGGAACCAGGCATGTAGAGTCCATCCGTTCACCTTTTCTGCGTCGCACAAAGACACGGTGGTTGGAACCAAAGATCTCAAATTTGGACTCATCAGACCAAAGCACAGATTTCCACTGGTCTAATGTCCATTCCTTGTGTTCTTTAGCCCAAACAAGTCTCTTCTGCTTGTTGCCTGTCCTTAGCAGCGGTTTCCTAGCAGATATTCTACCATGAAGGTCTGATTCACACAGTCTCCTCTTAACAATTGTTCTAGAGATGTGTCTGCTGCTAGAACTCTGTGTGGCATTGACCTGGTCTCTAATCAGAGCTGCTGTTAACCTGCGATTTCTGAGGCTGGTGATTCGGATGAACTTATCCTCCGGAGCAGAGGTGACTCTTGGTCTTCCTTTCCTGGGGCGGTCCGCATGTGAGCCAGTTTCTTTGTAGCGCTTGATGGTTTTTGCGACTGCACTTGGGGACACTTTCAAAGTTTTCCCAATTTTTCAGACTGACTGACCTTCATTTCTTAAAGTAATGTCGGCCACTCGTTTTTCTTTACTTAGCTGCTTTTTTTTGCCATAATACAAATTCTAACAGTCTATTTAGTAGGACTATCAGCTGTGTATCCACCTGACTTCTCCACAACGCAACTGATGGTCCCAACCCCATTTATAAGGCAAGAAATCCCACTTATTAAACCTGACAGGGCACACCTGTAAAGTGAAAACCATTTCAGGTGACTACCTCTTGAAGCTCATCAAGAGAATGCCAAGAGTGTGCAAAGCAGTAATCAAAGCAAAAGGTGGCTACTTTGAAGAACCTAGAATATGACATATTTTCAGTTGTTTCACACTTTTTTTGTTATGTATATAATTCCACATGTGTTAATTCATAGTTTTGATGCCTTCAGTGTGAGTCTACAATTTTCATAGTCATGAAAATAAAGAAAACTCTTTGAATGAGGTGTGTCCAAACTTTTGGTCTGTACTGCAAATATATTTTTATATATATATATATATATATATATATATATATATATATATTTACATATATATATTGTATATAAAGAATTTTTTATATATTTTTTTTAATGGCAGTTGATAACTGCCCGTTCGCCCCCTCCCCAATGAATCAGAACATATTGGTCCAAAATTTTGTTCACTTCAGATTTTTTTTGTTTTATGAAATATCATAATCTTGTTATTAAGTTATTATCACTATTAATATTGTATCATTTTTCATCACATTAATCATGTATTTTCTTGTTTATTCAATCGTGTCTTTAAAGATGTCTATTCTTGTTGTTTTGCACTTGTGACACTGAGCACTTTTCACTTGTTCTCACCGCATGCACTTGTCACCTTTTTATAACGCGTCTGCGCTATATTTTTTGCCCTTTTCACTTTTCCTTTCTTCCGCCAGTTTTGGTCATGGCCGCGGGTATTCTTCATATCCCTCGGATCATGTGACTGTGCTGCTCCTCCACCTAGTCACAACTTCATTCTGGAATTATGTGTTTGATTGGACCAATATAATTTTTAGAGTAATTGATTGATCACTGGAATATATACTATATGTTTTATATTATTGATGAAACTATGTTTTTTTATACACTTTGTACACTCCCCTTATGTGGCCGACGGGTTTGCGCTGGTCACTTGACAGCAATCGGTTTACAGAGTGTACGCAATTATAGATTTACTTAGACCTTGCCAGGTCTCCTAATGGCTGCTTTCTGTTAGTTTATTATGTGACTGCACCACGCCCCCATCTGATCACATGACACTGGTGACGCGTCACCGTCTTTATTTAACATACTTCTGCATGGTAGATCTGGCTTTATTTGAGGTTTAATTTAGGCTGGATAAGTGTGTGATTCCTGTGGTAATGTGAACAGTGCTGGAAGGTGTGTTGTCCCACTTCAGGTACCTCTGATGGGTGAGACAGATAAAATCCAGAGAGTTGCAGTAGTCTCAGCAAAGCATAGTTTGCTGAGACATTTTTGTATACATTTTCTGGGCTGGATTTTACTTGAACTAGTGGCTAGGCTTGGTAGAGGGAGTTGCCAGTCCACACCCTTCCATTAAGGGTTTTCCTTTCTACCTGAGGTGATTGCAGGTGAGGCCTGCTGTAATCAGGCTGGCATAAAGTGCCTCAGAGTTGGTCAGTCTGGGGAGATACGCTGTGAGATACAGAGACCCAGAGCAGAGGCTCTGTGCGTGGTCTCAGTTCGCCAGGCTGAGAGACCCCGGGGCATTGTGACAGCCCGATGTTTGGGGAACACTGTGATGCCGGGATTCAAGGGTCACAAGGCCGGAGTCGAAAGGTCTGTTGGGCCACACTTCCCCATACAGGTACGGGACTGATTACAGCCGGAAAGGCTGGCGCACTACGGACTGATAAAAAGCCGCATATGGGTTCCGTGTGTGAACAGGGTTCTGTAGCTGAGTCAGGGCCACTTTAACAGGTGTAGTGAGAGCCCAGCCGGGCAGGAATTTGTTTTGATGTATGTGGGAACCTCACCACACCCAGTGATTATTAACTGGACTGTTCCGTGTATGAAAAATGTCCCAATAAATGCAATGTTTGGCCCCAAAAGCACTGATAGATAGGAAATCACTGACACCACCTAATTTGTCCTCAATCTGCCCGTATGAACCCTCTAATTTTACTTTCAGCTGATTACTGCGGGCTCAAAGGCACCAATTATCTGACCTGAGTACCACCTGAGCCACAATTTGAGTGCTCAGGACTTTGTAAAGAAGACCTGCAAATTGTAATTTTTGTCAGTGCTTTGTAGTTCAGGACTTATTTTCTTCCCAATTCACAAAACCATGGATTTTGACACCAATTTTGAGCACCCCTATGACTAAAGAACTAAGAAACTATTTGCACTATTGAATGCATTTATAATTAGGTATGTAACTATGAGAAAGGTGCACCCTGTACATATAGAAGAAAGAAGGGTCCACCACCATAATAAATAGGGCAGTGAGATCACGGAGCTCTCTACCATTAGAGATGTTGATGGTTGATTTACTAAGCACATTCAAGAATGGACCAGATGCCTTTTTTGAAATATATATGAGATTATAATTTATGGGTACTATTGTTGGGATGAATTACTGATTTAAAAATGTATTATGATACATCATTTTCATACTTGGAAACAGGAAGAAACATGTCCCCTGCAATGGGAAAATATCTTATACATGTTTTGGTTTGGTTTTAGAGTCCTCCCTTCTTTTAAGACGTGTTGTTCTGTCCCCACTCCGTCTGGGTAAGGGCACTTGTTCAAGTATCCTAAACTTTAAATCCCGTTCTACATGTCCTGCTTCTGTGAAATGCTTAGGTACAGGTAAATACAGCCTCTTTTTTCTTATAGTATACCTGTGCTGATTTAGCCTTGTTTTGACATCCCAGGTTGTTTCCCCGACATACCATAGTCCACAAGGACACAATAATAAATAAATTACATATGTTGAATCACATGTCAAATACTGCTTTATTCGAACTGTCTTCCCAGAGGCTGGATTTACAAATTAATCACCCCTAAGCATATAGGGGCAATTCACACAATTGTAGCACGGATGCTACAATAAATTTATTCACACAACTTCATGTACCTCTGATGGGTGAGACAGATAAAATCCAGAGAGTTGCAGTAGTCTCAGCAAAGCATAGTTTGCTGAGACATTTTTGGATACATTTTCTGGGCTGGATTTTACTTGGACTAGTGGCTAGGCTTGGTAGAGGGAGTTGCCAGTCCACACCCTTCCATTACGGGTTTTCCTTTCTACCTGAGGTGATTGCAGGTGAGGCCTGCTGTAATCAGGCTGGCATAAAGTGCCTCAGAGTTGGTCAGTCTGGGGAGATACGCTGTGAGATACAGAGACCCAGAGCAGAGGCTCTGTGCGTGGTCTCAGTTCGCCAGGCTGAGATACCCCGGGGCATTGTGACAGCCCGAAGTTTGGGGAACACCATGATGCCGGGATTCAAGGGTCACAAGGCCGGAGTCGGGAGGTCTGTTGGGCCACACTTCCCCATACAGGTACGGGACTGATTACAGCCGGAAAGGCTGGGGCACTACGGACTGATAAAAAGCCGCATATGGGTTCTGTGTGTGAACAGGGTTCTGTAGCTGAGTCATGGCCACGTTAACAGGTGTAGTGAGAGCCCAGCCGGGCAGGAATTTGTTTTGAAGTATGTGGGAACCTCACCACACCCAGTGATTATTAACTGGACTGTTCCGTGTATGAAAAATGTCCCAATAAATGCAATGTTTGGCCCCAAAAGCACTGATAGATAGGAAATCACTGACACCACCTAATTTGTCCTCAATCTGCCCGTATGAACCCTCTCATTTTACTTTCAGCTGATTACTGCGGGCTCAAAGGCACCAATTATCTGACCTGAGTACCACCTGAGCCACAATTTGAGTGCTCAGGACTTTGTAAAGAAGACCTGCAAATTGTAATTTTTGTCAGTGGTTTGTAGTTCAGGGCTTATTTTCTTCCCAATTCACAAAACCATAGATTTTGACACCAATTTTGAGCACCCCTATGACTAAAGAACTAAGAAACTATTTGCACTATTGAATGCATTTATAATTAGGTATGTAACTATGAGAAAGGTGCACCCTGTACATATAGAAGAAAGAAGGGTCCACCACCATAATAAATAGGGCAGTGAGATCACGGAGCTCTCTTCCATTAGAGATGTTGATGGTTGATTTACTAAGCACATTCAAGAATGGACCAGATGCCTTTTTTGAAATATATATGAGATTAGAATTTATGGGTACTATTGTTGGGATGAATTACTGATTTAAAAATGTATTATGATACATCATTTTCATACTTGGAAACAGGAAGAAACATGTCCCCTGCAATGGGAAAATATCTTATACATGTATTTTTTTAACCCCTTAGTGACCACCCATACGTGTTTTTACGGCGGTCACTAAGGGGCCTTAGGCTGGGCCGCCGCATTTTTTTCAGGAGTGCCGATCCGGGCTGTTTAACCCTTTACATGCCGGGCGCAATGGCGCCCGCTGCATGTAAAGTGGTGACAGAGGGAGCGGACTCCCTCTGTCTCCCATCAGCACCCCGAAAATAAGATCGCGGGGTGCTGATGTGTTGGGAAGCTTACCTTGCTTCCGATCAGGGCCCCGAGCCTGTCTGTAGTTATCTCCAGCAGGCTGTGCCTCTCTGGCGCAGCCTGCTGGTCAAGGTTTGAATAGCATTGCTATTGAAATGTAATGCCTTATAGAGATAATGCATTACATTTTAAAAGCAATCAAAATACTGTATATTATAGTCCCCTTGTGGGACTTTTAAGTAGTAAAAAAAAAAAAAACATTTATTAAATAAAAAAATTCCATAAAATAAAAAAATATGCTTTTTTTCCATTGAAAATACGCTTTTCAATGAAAAAAATTGCAAAAAGAAAATATCCCCCATATGTTTGGTATTGCCGCGTCCGTAACGACCCGGACTACATAAATATTACATAAATTATCCCCTATGGTGAACGCCGTAAAAAATAAAAATAAAAAAAGACAGAATTTATAATTTACTCTTAGTTTCCACCGAAAAAAACGTAATAACAAGCGATCAAAAAGCGCCATTTACTCCAAAATGATACCAATGAAAAATACAAGTTGTCCCTCAAAAATAAAGCCCTCACACAACTCCATAGAAAAAGAAAAAAAAAGTTATGGGTCTTGTGAAGTGGCAATGCAAAATCATTTTTTTGGTTAATAAAAGGGGTTTTATTGGAAAAAAAAGTAGTAAAACGTAAAAAAAATGATAAGTATTTAGTATCACTGTAATCGTACTGACCCAGAGAATAAAGATATTATGTTATTTGTACCGAAAAATGAACGCCGTAAAATTTATAATGTAAAAACGCAGTGGCAGTATTGCTATTTTCCCCCATCTCCCTCCCAGAAAGAGTTAATAAAAGTTAATCAGAAAGTTATGTGTACCCCAAAATGGTGCCATTAAAAACTACAACTTGTCCCGTAAAAAGCAAGCCCTCATAAAGCTATATAGACGAAAAAATAAAAAAGTTATAGCTCTTGGAATGAGACCATGAAAAAAGGAAGAAAAACGCTTGGTCATAAAGGCCCAAACAGGCTTGGTCACTAAGGGGTTAAACAATCTTGATAAACTACAGTATGTGGGATTATAGCCAGAGGTTTAACTTGAAGTTCCTGGGCCCCAATGTAAATCTGTAAAAGGCTCACATTTATTGTGTGCTATTTATAATACCGGCATGGGTTCGATTGCTACCTCATCACTCTTCACCGATGGCTACACCCCTATAATAGCTTGAATTTGACATAATAATGTTGAGAAAACAAAGAAGTAATATAAATGAGAAAATCGAATCCCACAAAGTGGAATTTGATCCGAGTTTCAGGATAAATTTGATTTGCCTAGAAGCCGAATTTCCTCGTGCTTCGTGTCAGCGAATCAATTTATCCTGAAATAGTATAAAAAACAAAAAAATTCAAACTTACCGCCTCCATTTGCTCGCGACAGGCCGCCAGGCTCCATCTTGTTTGGCTCGAGAATTACATTATCATGCGATCTTACATCACACGGGATTTCGGGCAAGATGGCGGCTGGCCCGTCGTGAGCAAATAGAGGCAGTAAGTTTGATGTAATAGTTTTTTTTATTGTTAATTTTACACTGTTTTTAAATTCAGATGCCGCGATCATGTATGAACACGACATCTGAGGCGTACAATGATGGGGGCAGCTCTATCGCAGCTCCCTGTCATTGCACGCTGTACTTACAAAAAAAATGCACTTCATGACGAAGTAATTAGTCACAAAGTGAATTTTTTTGTAAAATTCGGCGAGAAGCAGCTGAATCAAATTTTGAAGAAATTCGCTCATCTCTAATAATTAACTCTTTTACTACGTAAAATAGACAATTCTTTGACCTTCCATTGAAAAGCCTTATGGGTTTCCATTTATTCCTAACAACATAGAAAATAAATACCACATTTTTCAGACTATAAGACCAAAGATTTAGAGAAGGGAAATAAGAAAAAGAAAATGTAATCAGCCCTCATCTCATAGATCAAACCCCAAAATTAGATCCCCAAGCTCAATCAGACCTCAGATCAGACTACCCAGCCTCCATCAGCCTCAGATAAAACCACTATCAGTCTCAGATAAGAGCCCCATCAGCCTCAGATCAGACCCCCATCAGACCTTGTTTGCTCTGGATGGTGCTGGCACTCTGCAGATCCAGGACTGTTTCTGGCCTGCGCTGCACTGTGACCTGACATCGCAGAGCATCCGGTCATAGTGCGCACGTACGTGCACTACATCATAACACTGTATGTATGCAGTCAGTACCCAGGGCAGAGCGAGGCCCGGAAGAAGACCAGGGAGGGTGAGTACAGTGGGCGCAGACCTTCCCTCACCACTCCCAGTGCCTCTTGCATACTAATGACTGCTTCCATAATAATTAGCATTTGGACTATAAGAACAAAAACTGCCATTTCCCCTCACTTTCGTGGGAATAAAGTGTGTCTTATACAGGGGCGGGCTGGCCATAGACCCTACAGGGATATTTCCCAGTGAGCCAATGCCCAAGGTAGCCACCGAAGCCCTCCTTATGGCCGTCAGCTGGGTACACATAATCATCGGATGCTCTGAGCATTAATTACTGCTCGAAGCTTCAATTACTTATGCCAACGGCCGGAGGTGTCCTCCTGAACTCAATTGTATCACCATCCTCAAGGAAATGATGCAGTTTAATACTGTGGCAAGGGCAGTAATATTTTGTTCTCCAGTGTGGTATTTGTGCAGCACTGGGATATTTTGTTCTAGAGGGCTTTATTTTGTACTGCACCCCGGTTCTGCTCTGGTTCTGTTGCCTCTGACAACTTGTGTTGACCCATTTTCTATCAATTTAGACCTGTCTACAACATGGTACCACTTTTTTTTTTTTTTCCAGGGCCACTTTAAGTTCCCCATTCGTTCCCGGTCTTATATAGTGATGAGCGGCAGGTGCAATATTGAAATTCATGATATTTCAAATATTTGGTAGAATATTCTTCATATATTTGCAAATTCAAGCTTATTTTTTTGATCGCGAAAAATCGGCAATTCACGTAATGCGCGTGAAATACAGGTGTGGGTCACTATACAGTAGATACATTTTTAAAGCTGCTAGAAGTTTCCTGAGACTGGAGAAAATAGTTGGCACGGCAGAACACTACAGTAGCTTTATATGCAGATAAAGTGCTCCAATATATTCACGATTGCGAAATCGGCACTAATAATGTGAATATTTTGGCGCGATACGTGCAACTTCACATTTTAACAGCTCTGACTACTTATTAGTGATTGGTGCACTAAGTATTGTTGTGAACTTGTAACATCATAGCACTATGTATGTATGTAGCATACATACATACAGTGGATATAAAAAGTCTACACACCCCTGTCAAAATGTCAGGTTTCTGCGATGTAAAAAAATTAGACAAAGATAAATCATTTCAGAACTTTTTCCACCTTTAATGTGACCTATAAACTGTACCACTCAATTGAAAAACAAACTGAAATCTTTTAGGTAGAGGGAAGAAAAAATATAAAAATAAAATCATATGGTTGCATAAGTATGCACACCCTTAAACTAATACTTTGCTAAAGCAACTTTTGATTTTATTACAGCACTCAGTCTTTTTGGGTATGAGCCTATCAGCATGGCACATTTTGACTTGGCAAGATTTGCCCACTCTTCTTTGCAAAAACACTCCAAATCTGTCAGATTGCGAGGGCATCTCCTCTGTACAGCCTTCTTCAGATCACCCCACAGATTTTCAATCGGATTCAGGTCTGGGCTCTGGCTGGGCCATTCCAAAACTTTGATCTTCTTCTGGTGAAGCCATTCCTTTGTTGATTTGGATGTATGCTTTGGGTCGTTGTCATGCTGAAAGATGAAGTTCCTCTTCATGTTCAGCTTTCTAACAGAAGCCTGAAGGTTTTGTGCCAATATTGAGTGGTATTTGGAACTGTTCATAATTCCCTCTAGCTTAACTAAGGCTCTAGTTCCAGCTGAAGAAAAACAGCCCCAAAGCATGAAGCTGACACTACCATTCTTCACTGTGGGTTTGGTGTTCTTTTAGTGATGTGCAGTGTTGTTTTTGTGCCAAACATATCTTTTGGAATTATGGCCAAAAAGTTCAACCTTGGTTTCATCAGACCATAACACCTTTTCCCACATGCTTTTGGTAGACTTCAGATGTGTTTTTGCAAAATGTAGCCTGGCTTGAATGTTTTTCTTCATAAGAAAAGGCTTTCATCTTGCCACTCTACCCCATAGCCCAGACATATGAAGAATATGGGAGATTGTTGTCACATGTACCACACAGCCAGTACTTGCCAGATATTCCTGCAGCTCCTTTAATGTTGCTGTAGGCCTCTTGGTAGCCTCCCAGACCAGTTTTCTTCTCGTCTTTTCATCAATTTTGGAGGGACGTCCAGTTCTTGGTAATGTCACTGTTGTGCCATATTTTCTCCACTTGATGATGACTGTCTTCACTGTGTTCCATGGTATATCTAATGCCTTGGAAATTCTTTTGTACGATTCTCCTGACTGACACCTTTTAACAATGAGATCCCTCTGACGCTTTGGAAGCTCTGTGGACTATGGCTTTTGCTGTGGGATATGACTAAGAAAATTTCAGGAAAGACCAACTAGAGTTGCTGAACTTTATTTTGGGTTAATAAGAGGCACTTTAAATGATGGCAGGTGTATGCCGACTCCTATTTAACATGATTTTGAATGTGATTGCTTAATTCTGAACACAGCTACATCCCCAGTTATAAGAGGGTGTGCGCACTTATGCAACCACATTTTTTTAGTTTTGTTTTCTTCCCTTCACCTAAAAGATTTAAGTTTGTTTTTCAATTGAGTGGTACAGTTTATAGGTCAAATTAAAGGTGGAAAAAGTTCTGAAACAATTTATCTTTGTCTAATTTTTTTTTACATATCCACTGTACGTACATACATACACGCAGGACTATATATGTAGCATGTATGTATGGATAGCAGAACCTATCAGCTACACTATATCACTATCTAACCTACACTGACTATCTCCTACTAACTATCTGTAATATATATATATTTATATATATACAGTACAGACCAAAAGTTTGGACACACCTTCTCATTCAAAGAGTTTTCTTTATTTTCATGACTATGAAAATGGTAGATTCACACTGAAGGCATCAAAACTATGAATGAACTCATGTGGAATTATATACATAACAAAAAAGTGTGAAACAACTGAAAATATGTCATATTCTAGGTTCTTCAAAGTAGCCACCTTTTGCTTTGATTACTGCTTTGCACACTCTTGGCATTCTCTTGATGAGCTTCAAGAGGTAGTCACCTGAAATGGTCTTACAACAGTCTTGAAGGAGTTCCCAGAGATGCTTAGCACTTGTTGGCCCTTTTGCCTTCACTCTGCGGTCCAGCTCACCCCAAACCATCTCGATTGGGTTCAGGTCCGGTGACTGTGGAGGCCAGGTCATCTGGCGCAGCACCCCATCACTCTCCTTCATTATCAAATAGCCCTTACACAGCCTGGAGGTGTGTTTGGGGTCATTGTCCTCTTGAAAAATAAATGATGGTCCAACTAAGCGCAAACCGGATAGAATAGCATGCCGCTGCAAGATGCTGTGGTAGCCATGCTGGTTCAGTATGCCTTCAATTTTGAATAAATCCCCAACAGTATCACCAGCAAAGCACCCCCACACCATCACACCTCCTCCTCCATGCTTCACGGTGGGAACCAGGCATGTAGAGTCCATCCGTTCACCTTTTCTGCGTCGCACAAAGACACGGTGGTTGGAACCAAAGATCTCAAATTTGGTCTCATCAGACCAAAGCACAGATTTCCACTGGTCTAATGTCCATTCCTTGTGTTCTTTAGCCCAAACAAGTCTCTTCTGCTTGTTGCCTGTCCTTAGCTGTGGTTTCCTAGCAGATATTCGACCATGAAGGCCTGATTCACACAGTCTCCTCTTAACAGTTGTTCTAGAGATGTGTCTGCTGCTAGAACTCTGTGTGGCATTGACCTGGTCTCTAATCAGAGCTGCTGTTAACCTGTGATTTCTGAGGCTGGTGACTCGGATGAACTTATCCTCCGCAGCAGAGGTGACTCTTGGTCTTCCTTTCCTGGGGCGGTCCACATGTGAGCCAGTTTCTTTGTAGCGCTTGATGGTTTTTGTGACTGCACTTGGGGACACTTTCAAAGTTTTCCCAATTTTTCGAACTGACTGACCTTCATTTCTTAAAGTAATGAGGGCCACTCGTTTTTCTTTACTTAGCTGCTTTTTTTTTGCCATAATACAAATTCTAACAGTCTATTCAGTAGGACGTTCAGCCATGTATCCACCTGACTTCTCCACAAGGCAACTGATGGTCCCAACCCCATTTATAAGGCAAGAAATCCCACTTATTAACCTGACAGGGCACACCTGTGAAGTGAAAATCATTTCAGGTGACTACCTCTTGAAGCTCAACAAGAGAATGCCAAGAGTGTGCAAAGCAGTAATCAAAGCAAAAGGTGGCTACTTTGAAGAACCTAAAATATGACATATTTTCAGTTGTTTCACACTTTTTTGTTATGTATATAATTCCACATGTGTGAATGTACAATTTTCATAGTCATGAAAATAAAGAAAGCTCTTTGAATGAGAAGGTGTGTCCACACTTTTGGTCTGTACTGTGTATATATATATATATATATATTAAATATATATATATATGCTAACTAACTATCTAATGTTATGACACAGAAAAGCAGAGAGCACAGCAATAACACTGCTGTTTCTTTCAGATCTGCAAAATACTGCATACAAGGGCTGCTGGGGAGGTTCTTATATAGTAATGGGTTAGCAACTTTCCTATTGGTTGGTAGGGATGTTACTAAGCTCAGACAAAGACATTGCAGCCTTCTCATTGGCCCACAAGCAAAATCTAGAATATTCTAAATGACGAATATACTGTATATCACTATATTCTAAATATTCACAAATTCTCGAAGTGCCGATATTCGCGATTAAGATTCGCTATTCGAATATTCGCGCTCAACAGTAGTCTTATAGTCCTAAAAAATATGATATGCAGTTAAATAGTTCCTGATCTGTAACTTAGGTCTTTTTGCCTGATATAATTATCTGACTAGCACATTGGAGTAGCTTAATGACCACCGATGTGTAGTTAGGACCAGATTATGTTTGGTAGTTTGGTAGAGACTAGTGTTGATTGCGAATATTCTAATCGCAAATTTTTATCGCGAATATCGGCACTTCGAGAATTCGGTAAGATGTAGAATATAGTGCTATATTTTCGTAATTGCGAATATTCTAGATTTTCTTTTCATCAGTACTCACTGCTTCTTGCTGGTTGGCCAATTAGAAGGCTGCAATATCTTTGTCTGAGCTTAGCAACATCCCTAGCAACCTATAGGAAAGTTGCCTACCCCTTACTATATAAGAAATAGTGTTGGGTGCGAATATTCGAATCATGAATATTAATCGTGAATATCGGCACTTTGAGAATTCGCAAATATTCAGAATATAGTGATATATATTCGTAATTTTGAATATTCTAGATTTTTTTTCATCAGTAACCTCCCTTCTTGCTTGTGGGCCAATGGGAAGGCTGCAATGTCTTTGTCTGAGCACAGAGCGACCTCACGCTGTGCGCAGCCCTGCACAGCCGACAGCCGAGAACCAGGAAGTGGTGAGTACAGAGCGTTCACCACTTCCTGGTCCTTCGGTACTAATGAGCACTTCCATAATGGAAGCGCTCATTAGTATTCACCTGGGGGAATCAGCGGGGGGGCACCCAAGGGAGGGGGGGGGCAGAGAACAACATAGGGGGGGCAATTGCCCCCCCTCGCCCCACTCTAGTGACGCCACTAGCGGGCCGGCTGGGCCAGTAACTAAAGGGGGGCGGGGCGAGTGGGAGAAAATAGGTGGCGGAACGCCGCGCCGGGGCGTTTTGCAAGAAAAAAAGCCCTGGCTGTATGTATGTATGTATGTATGCTACATACATACATAGTGCTGTGATGTCACAAGTACACAACAATACTTAGTGCACCAATCACTAATAAGTAGTCAGACCTGTTAAAATGTGAAGGAAGTTGCATGTATCGCGCCAAAATATTTGCATCATTAGTGCCGATTTCGCAATCGCAAATATATTGGATCACTTTATCTGCATATAAAGCTATTGTAATGTTCTGCCGTGCCAACCATTATCTCCAGTCTCAGGAAACATCTAGCAGCTTTAAAAATTTAGCTATAGTGGCTTACTCCTGTATTTCATGCGCATTACACAAACATTGCATTGCCGATTTTTCGCGATCAAGAAAATAATCTCGAATTTGCGAATTTGCGAAAATAATGACTGGAGATCAAATTCTAGAATTTGCTAATTCATTGCAAATATTAAGCCAAAAATTGGCAAAATATCGTGAATACGAATATTGCCCATGCTGATCATCACTAGTAGAGACACCACTGCAAAAAAAATGGTGGAGGTCTTCATATTATCTCTGTGATCTTGAGCCCACCTGACCACCTTTTACAGCAATTTATAAGAGAGTAAGATGGAAATGGCCATATTTGCTAAAATCTGTGGTGGATGGGTGGCCATAATTAAAAAGTTGAGAAAGAGTACCATTTTAAATTTCATTCAAGATGTAATGATATTATTTGTGACTTTTTTTTACAGACCTTGTGTACCTGATTTAGCAGATTGCATTTTGTCAGTTTTTAGGGAGCAGTATTATTTGAATTGGTCAAAAATAGCATTGCTATCATAGACTCACATAGTACGGGCATGTGTTCATTATTAGCTGCACCAACTAAAATATTTGAGCACTGATAACTAGCCATAAGCTGTCCAATACTCTTTATGATGACTTTAAAAACTCCTGTAGTCCTTTTAATTTTTATTGGCCAGTTGCATTTACAGATAGATTATTTAACCTGTCCTTAAACATTTTGGCTTATTACAGAATTCCTAATTAAAGAATTTGTTGGTTACTTGTAATAAAATTCCTATTAGTATCATTAGCTTGAACTGGCTGAAGACAGTTAATTGACATTTACGTTGTGCGTTATTATCGAGCTTTTCAATTACCACTTTGCCTCTGTATTAATGATCTTGGTGATTAACCAGCAGATTTCATTATCATTGTATTGAATTAGTTAGTCCTGCATAAATTATATAATGAAAATATTGGCATACAAAATACTATCACCTTAAAAGTACATCAAGTTCAAGATCACATTCAGAGATGAATTCTCATCTGGGAAACATGATATCACAGGTTCTCCACAGGTCTGGGACAAAAAATCGGTTTGATTATTTTCATCTAATTTTCATGTATTTTGGTGTGCTGAAAACAAATAAAATTGAAAAAACTCCTAGACGTCATGATTTGCCACAAAATGCAAAATTGTCTTCAAATGTATCAATTTTTTAGTATTTTTTATATTATGGGTTTTTAACCAAATTTAAAATCCAAATTACTATTAATTAATTCACATAAGTGCATTTAAGATATAAAATGCCATCAAAAACCTTAAAGGGGTTGTCCGAGTTATGTTAGAAAAAATATAGCACTGTAAATCTGATGGTCAGCAATATATACATAAGCTAAGCAAGTTTTAGGGGGGAAAAAATCTATTTCCTAATTTCCCTAGTTCTCTTCTTGGCCTTTTGCTGTTATTTGCAGGTAAACAATCTCTGCCCCTCCCCTCCTGCAAAGGGGGTGAATACAAGTGCTACTCTCAGTGACATGTCTGACTACTGGGATACTCGGCCTCATGCTGTATCTGTAAGCCTCAGCCCTGAGTCTGTGCTTCTAATGGTAGAAGAGGTTAATCTTTCCTGAAGAATCTGACTTTGAAGATGATTCAAGACCAACATTGTTTTCTCAGGAGGAGATGAATGATTTGGTAAGAGACTTGAATCTTCCCAAAGATGCCGCTGAGTTACTCGGATCAAGGCTGAAAAGCAGGAATTTATTGTTGCCAGGAGTGTCATCTTCATGGTTCAGACATTGTGAAAGGGAGGTAGTTCCTTACCTCCCCCAGGAAGACAAGTTGGTTTATTGCATCGATGTCGAAGGTCTGATGGGTCAATTTCAAATCCAATATGATTCAGAGCAATAGCGTCTTTTTATAGATTCTTCAAAAGAAGTATCAAAGCAGTTTTACTCCACAACAGTGGTTTTTATGATTCCATACCTGTAGGTCATTCCGTACACTTGAAGGAAACCTACGAGAACTTGGAATTGGTTCTTTGTAAACTTAAATATGAAGACCATGGTTGGCAAGTGTGTGAGGTCTTGTGCATGCTGCTCGGGCAACAAGCTGGGTATACCAAATACCCTTGTTTTCTGTGTCTATGGGACAGTCGAGACCGACAAAATCACTGGACCAAGAAGAGTTGAAGCTGAGGGTGCTAACAGTCGGCGAAAAAAATGTCATCTGAGAAACTTTGGCACCTTCCCATAAAGTTCTTCTACCACCTCTCTACATAAAATTGGGATTAATGAAGCAATTCGTAAAATCACTTCCAAGAGATGGAGAATGCTTCAAAAACTTGGTCACCAAGTTTCCAGGCCTATCAGAGGCAAAATTGAGGGAAGGTGTGTTCGTCGGACCAGACATTAGAAGGCTTATAGTTGATCAAGAGTTTGTTAATACCATGACCGATCCTCAAAAAGAAGCGTGGATTGCATTTAAAGAAGCTGTACAGAAATTTTTAGGCAATAACAAAGATCCTCACTACAAAAAGATCGTCGGACGAATGCTGAAAGCATTTCAAGCTTTAGGTTGCCTGATGAGTTTGAAAGTGCATTTCCTCCAGTTTCACCATGACTACTTTCCTGAAAATTTGGGAGCTGTGAGTGAGGAACAAGGGGAACGATTCCACCAAGACATTAAAAAGATGGAAAGGAGATACCAGGGAAAATGGACCATTACTGAATGAGGCCTATGAGGACAGGCTTATTAGCAAAAATGAATTGGAATACCTGCTTCCTAAATCTCCGGTTGTAGCTACATTCTATAGTCTGCCCAACTTACACAAACAAGGGACAGTGCTGAAGGGTAGACATATTGTCTCGGGCATAGGCAGTCTCACTGCCAAGGTTCGCACATATCTGAACAGAATCCTGCGTTAATTTGTTGTGCCTCTGCCGTTCTATGCCCGGGACACCATGGATGTACTACAGCGTCTGGAGGGTATTCACTGCGAGGAAGATGTATTACTCACAAGCCTGGATGTGGAGGCCTTGTACAGCTCTATACCCCATGACTCTGGGTGTAGGGCTGTCGAGGCCTTCATCGAACAGAGGGGCGAACATTGTCGCCGGAATAACATCTTCCTGATTCAGTTGCTTGACTTTGTCCTCACCCGCAATGTCTTTTTCTTTGATCAGCACATCTACCACCAGCTCAGGGGCATCGCCATGGGCAGTCCCTGCGCCCCAACGTTCGCCAATTTATACCTGGGCTGGTGGGAGAAGGAGATTGTGTTTGGTGACACTATGGAATGCAATATACAACTGTGGATAAGATATATCGACGATGTGCTAATACTGTGGAAAGGGACACGCGATAACTTCATGGCATTTGTGGCAGCATTAAATGTAAACCAGATGGGTTTATTTTTTACATCAGAGATACAGGAACGACAGATTGCGTTCTTGGACTTGCTGATCACGATTGGCACTGACAGAAAGATCACCACCAATCTGTTCAAAAAGAAAACCTCAACAAACAATCTTCTACATTGGGAGAGTGGTCATCCACTGGCCCTAAAAAGAGGGATCCCAAAGGGACAATACCTCAGGGCCAGGAGCAATTGCTCTGAACTAGGTGATTTTAGAGAGGTTGCATCTGATTTGAGAGGTCGATTTATGAACCGTGGGTATCCTCAATATACCCTGAAAAGGGCCTTTCACCACTCTATGATTACCGACCGTACAAAACTCCTGGTTCCAAAAAGTAGCAGTAATGAGGAGTCTACACCTAGAATCATTGCAATCTTTGATAAGGCCCATCAAAATGTCTGTGACATTTTACAAAGTCACTGATCTATCCTGCAATCGGATCCAGACATTGGTGAATTAATTCCAGACCGCCCCTCAATCATGTATCGACGTAGTTCTAATCTACGTGATCATCTGGTACACAGTCTGTACACACATCCGAAGTCCAAAACTTGGCTTAAGAATACCCTAAAGGGCACTTTTCCTTGTGGCTCGTGCATTTTTTGTAAAAACATTATGAAAGGAGGATCCTTTACTAGCCATATAACAGGGAAGAGATATGATATACACTTGTTCATCAGATGTACATCTATAGGTATTGCGTACCTTATCAGTTGCCGATGTGGGTTACAATATGTCGGCAAAACCAAACGTGAACTAAGGAGAAGATTTGGTGAACATCTGTCTGATATTCGCAATCAGCGGGACACATCTGTGGCACGTCACGTACGTGATATGCATTCCGGTAACCCTGATGTGTTGAGACTACAGGGGATTGAACAAGTCAAAATGTCGATCCGTGGGGGCGATATTGACATACCCCTACTCCGCAAGGAAGCAATGTGGACCTTTAAGTTACAGACTATTCAACCCAAAGGGTTAAATGAGGCTATCTCGTATGCCAGCTTTATTTGATTTATCTGCTGGTTTTTCATTCCACATAGCAACGCGGGGTATCGTACACAATATGTGATGTTTAATGTCCGGTTTCTTAGTGTATGTGGCTCCTTCCTTTCTCTTTTTCTCCTGTCAAGGGGTCTACTGTGTACTGACATATCTATATGGATAGTACACTACGATTTGTGGATAGCTGCGATCTGCAGTAATACTTTAATGGCTGTGTTTAATGGCGATGCCCCTCTCCGTCAGTGCGGTATACCAGGATGGAGATGGAGGCACCGCGATTTGCTCCTGAGAGAATCCCCCTGGTGGGTTCTTGCCAACAGACCTGCTCTGAATCAGACGATGGATATGGACCGCGACTTGGATTCTCCCACCGGGAAGGTTAAGGCTCATTGCTGTACTTGCCGGTCAGAGGGCGTGATTTGGAACACGCCCCTAGATCTGATTGGTGTGGGTACTGGCACACCTCTCCCGGAAGGCGGGGCTTCTGCCATATGGAGTCATCATTTTTTTGGACGCGTACGGCCATAATAGCGCCGGAGCCCTAGCACACAACAGTGCGGGGCACTTGTCTTGATATAGGCACTTTCTAACTAAGCTCCTGAAGATACGTGGCGAACATATGTCACGTGGAAACGCGTAGAGCTGATGTCAATTTTCAGGACACGGCTCTTTAGGCAGGGTGTGCATGAGATGTGAGAATATACCTCCTAACTAGAGTTGAGCGAACACCTGGATGTTCGGGTTCGAGAAGTTCGGCCGAACATCCCGGAAATGTTCGGGTTCGGGATCCGAACCCGATCCGAACTTCGTCCCGAACCCGAACCCCATTGAAGTCAATGGGGACCCGAACTTTTCGGCACTAAAAAGGCTGTAAAACAGCCCAGGAAAGAGCTAGAGGGCTGCAAAAGGCAGCAACATGTAGGTAAATCCCCTGCAAACAAATGTGGATAGGGAAATGAATTAAAATAAAAATTAAATAAATAAAAATTAACCAAAATCAATTGGAGAGAGGTTCCATAGCAGAGAATCTGGCTTCCCGTCACCCACCACTGGAACAGTCCATTCTCAGATATTTAGGCCCCGGCACCCAGGCAGAGGAGAGAGGTCCCGTAACAGAGAATCTGTCTTCATGTCAGCAGAGAATTAGTCTGCATGTCATAGCAGAGAATGAGGCTTCACGTCAGCCACCACTGCAACAGTCCATTGGCATATATTTAGGCCCAGCACCCAGGCAGAGGAGGGAGGTCCCGTAACAGAGAATCTGTCTTCATGTCAGCAGAGAATTAGTCTGCATGTCATAGCAGAGAATGAGGCTTCACGTCAGCCACCACTGCAACAGTCCATTGGCATATATTTAGGCCCAGCACACACACAGGCAGAGGAGAGAGGTCCCGTAACAGAGAATCTGGCTTCATGTCAGCAGAGAATCAGTCTGCATGTCATAGCAGAGAATGAGGCTTCACGTCAGCCACCACTGCAACAGTCCATTGGCATATATTTAGGCCCAGCACACACACAGGCAGAGGAGAGAGGTCCCGTAACAGAGAATCTGGCTTCATGTCAGCAGAGAATCAGTCTGCATGTCATAGCAGAGAATGAGGCTTCACGTCAGCCACCACTGCAACAGTCCATTGGCATATATTTAGGCCCAGCACCCAGGCAGAGGAGGGAGGTCCCGTAACAGAGAATCTGTCTTCATGTCAGCAGAGAATTAGTCTGCATGTCATAGCAGAGAATGAGGCTTCACGTCAGCCACCACTGCAACAGTCCATTGGCATATATTTAGGCCCAGCACACACACAGGCAGAGGAGAGAGGTCCCGTAACAGAGAATCTGGCTTCATGTCAGCAGAGAATCAGTCTGCATGTCATAGCAGAGAATGAGGCTTCACGTCAGCCACCACTGCAACAGTCCATTGGCATATATTTAGGCCCAGCACACACACAGGCAGAGGAGAGAGGTCCCGTAACAGAGAATCTGGCTTCATGTCAGCAGAGAATCAGTCTGCATGTCATAGCAGAGAATGAGGCTTCACGTCAGCCACCACTGCAACAGTCCATTGGCATATATTTAGGCCCAGCACCCAGGCAGAGGAGGGAGGTCCCGTAACAGAGAATCTGTCTTCATGTCAGCAGAGAATTAGTCTGCATGTCATAGCAGAGAATGAGGCTTCACGTCAGCCACCACTGCAACA
Source organism: Bufo gargarizans (assembly GCF_014858855.1). Taxonomy (NCBI): domain Eukaryota; kingdom Metazoa; phylum Chordata; class Amphibia; order Anura; family Bufonidae; genus Bufo; species Bufo gargarizans. Next base: position 428,508,368 of record NC_058084.1, read on the forward strand.
GTCCATTGGCATATATTTAGGCCCAGCACCCAGGCAGAGGAGGGAGGTCCCGTAACAGAGAATCTGTCTTCATGTCAGCAGAGAATTAGTCTGCATGTCATAGCAGAGAATGAGGCTTCACGTCAGCCACCACTGGAACAGTCCATTCTCAGATATTTAGGCCCCGGCACCCAGGCAGAGGAGAGAGGTCCCGTAACAGAGAATCTGTCTTCATGTCAGCAGAGAATTAGTCTGCATGTCATAGCAGAGAATGAGGCTTCACGTCAGCCACCACTGCAACAGTCCATTGGCATATATTTAGGCCCAGCACCCAGGCAGAGGAGAGAGGTCCCGTAACAGACAATCTGGCTTCATGTCAGCAGAGAATCAGTCTGCATGTCATAGCAGAGAATCAGGCTTCACGTCACCCACCACTGCAACAGTCCATTGTCATAAATTTAGGCCCAGCACTAGTGTTGAGCGGCATGTCCCATATTCGAATTCGCGAAATTTTGTGAATATTCGAAAGAATATTCGTAAAATATTCGCGATTATTCAAATTCGTTATTATTTCGCATATGCGATAATTCGAATTATCGCATAATACATATGCTATGCAAAATTCACATGTGCGCTAATGAAATCGCCTTACGAAGATTCGCAACTCAATTCAATCACTAATGTATGAATGCAATGCCCTTTGCCTCTGTTCTGGGACAAGTGTAGATATTCGCATGTGCGCTAATAAAATCGCCTTACGAAGATTCGCACCTCAATCACTTTCTAGGGAATGTGAGACTTTTGGGAATCAATCGAGATACAGTGGGGGGTGATGACAGTAGTTGACAGAGTACAGATCAATGTAATCTGTAAGGTGGAAAGTAAAATAAAAAATACGAATATTCGTAAATCGACTTTTACGAAGTTCTACGTATTCGCGAATATGGTGCTATACTATATGAATGCACAGGCCTTTGCCTCTCTGTTCTGGGGACAAGTGTAGATATTTGCATTTGCGTTAATAAAATCGCCTTACGAAGATTCGCAGCTCAATTCAATCACTAATGTATGAATGCAAAGCCCTTTGCCTCTGTTCTGGGACAAGTGTAGATATTCGCATGTGCGCTAATAAAATCGCCTTACGAAGATTCGCAACTCAATTCACTAATGTATGAATGCAAAGCCCTTTGCCTCTGTTCTGGGACGTGCCGATATTCGCATGTGCGCTAATAAAATCGCCTTACGAAGATTCGCGCCTCAATCACTTTCTAGGCAATGTGAGTAAGATCTGAGCTGTTGGACCTTTGGGAAACAATCAATTATATGTGTACTGTAATTTTGTGGGGGGGGGGGGGGAAACAAAAAACGAATATTCGTTTTTACGAATATATAGCACTATATTCGAAATATTCGCGAAATCGCGAAGTTGCGATATTCGCGAAAAAAATTTGCTTTTCGAATATTCGCGCTCAACACTACCCAGCACCCAGGCAGAGGAGAGAGGTCCCGTAACAGAGAATCTGGCTTCATGTCAGCAGAGAATCAGTCTTCATATCATAGCAGAGAATCAGGCTTCACGTCACCCACCACTGTAAGAGTCAATTTTCATAAATTTAGGCCCAGAACCCAGGCAGAGGAGAAAGGTCCCGTAACAGACAATCTGGCTTCATGTCAGCAGAGAATCAGTCTTCATATCATAGCAGAGAATCAGGCTTCACGTCACCCACCACTGCAACAGTCAATTGTCATAAATTTAGGCCCAGCACCCAGGCAGAGGAGAGAGCTCCCGTAACAGAGGATCTGGCTTCATGTCAGCAGAGAATCAGTCTGCATGTCATAGCAGAGAATGAGGCTTCACGTCACCCACCACTGCAACAGTCCATTGGCATATATTTAGGCCTAGCACACAGGCAGAGCAGAGAGGTCCCGTAACAGACAATCTGGCTTCATGTCAGCAGAGAATCAGTCTGCATGTCATAGCAGAGAATGAGGCTTCACGTCACCCACCACTGCAACAGTCCATTGGCATATATTTAGGCCTAGCACACAGGCAGAGCAGAGAGGTCCCGTAACAGACAATCTGGCTTCATGTCAGCAGAGAATCAGTCTGCATGTCATAGCAGAGAATGAGGCTTCACGTCACCCACCACTGCAACAGTCCATTGGCATATATTTAGGCCTAGCACACAGGCAGAGCAGAGAGGTCCCGTAACAGACAATCTGGCTTCATGTCAGCAGAGAATCAGTCTGCATGTCATAGCAGAGAATGAGGCTTCACGTCACCCACCACTGCAACAGTCCATTGGCATATATTTAGGCCTAGCACACAGGCAGAGCAGAGAGGTCCCGTAACAGACAATCTGGCTTCATGTCAGCAGAGAATCAGTCTGCATGTCATAGCAGAGAATGAGGCTTCACGTCACCCACCACTGCAACAGTCCATTGGCATATATTTAGGCCTAGCACACAGGCAGAGCAGAGAGGTCCCGTAACAGACAATCTGGCTTCATGTCAGCAGAGAATCAGTCTGCATGTCATAGCAGAGAATGAGGCTTCACGTCACCCACCACTGCAACAGTCCATTGGCATATATTTAGGCCTAGCACACAGGCAGAGCAGAGAGGTCCCGTAACAGACAATCTGGCTTCATGTCAGCAGAGAATCAGTCTGCATGTCATAGCAGAGAATGAGGCTTCACGTCACCCACCACTGCAACAGTCCATTGGCATATATTTAGGCCTAGCACACAGGCAGAGCAGAGAGGTCCCGTAACAGACAATCTGGCTTCATGTCAGCAGAGAATCAGTCTGCATGTCATAGCAGAGAATGAGGCTTCACGTCACCCACCACTGCAACAGTCCATTGGCATATATTTAGGCCCTAGCACACAGGCAGAGCAGAGAGGTCCCGTAACAGACAATCTGGCTTCATGTCAGCAGAGAATCAGTCTGCATGTCATAGCAGAGAATGAGGCTTCACGTCACCCACCACTGCAACAGTCCATTGTCATATATTTAGGCCCAGCACCCAGGCAGAGGAGAGAGGTCCCGTAACAGACAATCTGGCTTCATGTCAGCAGAGAATTAGTCTGCATGTCATAGCAGAGAATGAGGCTTCACGTCACCCACCACTGCAACAGTCCATTGGCATATATTTAGGCCTAGCACACAGGCAGAGCAGAGAGGTCCCGTAACAGACAATCTGGCTTCATGTCAGCAGAGAATCAGTCTGCATGTCATAGCAGAGAATGAGGCTTCACGTCACCCACCACTGCAACAGTCCATTGGCATATATTTAGGCCTAGCACACAGGCAGAGCAGAGAGGTCCCGTAACAGACAATCTGGCTTCATGTCAGCAGAGAATCAGTCTGCATGTCATAGCAGAGAATGAGGCTTCACGTCACCCACCACTGCAACAGTCCATTGGCATATATTTAGGCCTAGCACACAGGCAGAGCAGAGAGGTCCCGTAACAGACAATCTGGCTTCATGTCAGCAGAGAATCAGTCTGCATGTCATAGCAGAGAATGAGGCTTCACGTCACCCACCACTGCAACAGTCCATTGGCATATATTTAGGCCTAGCACACAGGCAGAGCAGAGAGGTCCCGTAACAGACAATCTGGCTTCATGTCAGCAGAGAATCAGTCTGCATGTCATAGCAGAGAATGAGGCTTCACGTCAGCCACCACTGCAACAGTCCATTGGCATAATTTAGGCCTAGCACACAGGCAGAGGAGAGAGGTCCCGTAACAGACAATCTGGCTTCATGTCAGCAGAGAATCAGTCTGCATGTCATAGCAGAGAATGAGGCTTCACGTCAGCCACCACTGCAACAGTCCATTGGCATATATTTAGGCCTAGCACACAGGCAGAGCAGAGAGGTCCCGTAACAGACAATCTGGCTTCATGTACAGCAGAGAATCAGTCTGCATGTCATAGCAGAGAATCAGGCTTCACGTCACCCACCACTGCAACAGTCCATTGTCATAAATTTAGGCCCAGCACCCAGGCAGAGGAGAGAGGTCCCGTAACAGAGAATCTGGCTTCATGTCAGCAGAGAATCAGTCTGCATGTCATAGCAGAGAATGAGGCTTCACGTCACCCACCACTGCAACAGTCCATTGGCATATATTTAGGCCTAGCACACAGGCAGAGCAGAGAGGTCCCGTAACAGACAATCTGGCTTCATGTCAGCAGAGAATCAGTCTGCATGTCATAGCAGAGAATGAGGCTTCACGTCACCCACCACTGCAACAGTCCATTGGCATATATTTAGGCCTAGCACACAGGCAGAGCAGAGAGGTCCCGTAACAGACGATCTGGCTTCATGTCAGCAGAGAATCAGTCTGCATGTCATAGCAGAGAATCAGGCTTCACGTCAGCCACCACTGCAACAGTCCATTGTCATAAATTTAGGCCCAGCACCCAGGCAGAGGAGAGAGGTCCCGTAACAGACAATCTGGCTTCATGTCAGCAGAGAATTAGTCTGCATGTCATAGCAGAGAATCAGGCTTCATGTCAGCCACCACTGCAACAGTCCATTGGCATATATTTAGGCCTAGCACACAGGCAGAGGAGAGGTTCATTCAACTTTGGGTAGCCTCGCAATATAATGGTAAAATGAAAATAAAAATAGGATTGAATGAGGAAGTGCCCTGGAGTCCAATAATATATGGTTATGGGGAGGTAGTTAATGTCTAATCTGGACAAGGGACGGACAGGTCCTGTGGGATCCATGCCTGGTTCATTTTTATGAACGTCAGCTTGTCCACATTGGCTGTAGACAGGCGGCTGCGTTTGTCTGTAATGACGCCCCCTGCCGTGCTGAATACACGTTCAGACAAAACGCTGGCTGCCGGGCAGGCCAGCACCTCCAAGGCATAAAAGGCTAGCTCTGGCCACGTGGACAATTTAGAGACCCAGAAGTTGAATGGGGCCGAACCATCAGTCAGTACGTGGAGGGGTGTGCACACGTACTGTTCCACCATGTTAGTGAAATGTTGCCTCCTGCTAACACGTTGCGTATCAGGTGGTGGTGCAGTTAGCTGTGGCGTGTTGACAAAAGTTTTCCACATCTCTGCCATGCTAACCCTGCCCTCAGAGGAGCTGGCCGTGACACAGCTGCCTTGGCGACCTCTTGCTCCTCCTCTGCCTTGGCCTTGGGCTTCCACTTGTTCCCCTGTGACATTTGGGAATGCTCTCAGTAGCGCGTCTACCAACGTGCGCTTGTACTCGCGCATCTTCCTATCACGCTCCAGTGCAGGAAGTAAGGTGGGCACATTGTCTTTGTAGCGTGGATCCAGCAGGGTGGCAACCCAGTAGTCCGCACAGGTTAAAATGTGGGCAACTCTGCTGTCGTTGCGCAGGCACTGCAGCATGTAGTCGCTCATGTGTGCCAGGCTGCCCAGGGGTAAGGACAAGCTGTCCTCTGTGGGAGGCGTATCGTCATCGTCCTGCCTTTCCCCCCAGCCACGCACCAGTGATGGACCCGAGCTGCGTTGGGTGCCACCCCGCTGTGACCATGCTTCATCCTCATCCTCCTCCACCTCCTCCTCATCCTCGTCCTCCTCGTCCTCCAGTAGTGGGCCCTGGCTGGCCACATTTGTACCTGGCCTCTGCTGTTGCAAAAAACCTCCCTCTGAGTCACTTCGAAGAGACTGGCCTGAAAGTGCTAAAAATGACCCCTCTTCCTCATCCTCCTCCTCCTCCTCCTGGGCCACCTCCTGTTCCATCATCGCCCTAAGTGTTTTCTCAAGGAGACATAGAAGTGGTATTGTAACGCTGATAACGGTGTCATCGCCACTGGCCATGTTGGTGGAGTACTCGAAACAGCGCAACAGGGCACACAGGTCTCGCATGGAGGCCCAGTCATTGGTGGTGAAGTGGTGCTGTTCTGTAGTGCGACTGACCCGTGCGTGCTGCAGCTGAAACTCCACTATGGCCTGCTGCTGCTCGCACAGTCTGTCCAGCATGTGCAAGGTGGAGTTCCACCTGGTGGGCACGTCGCATATGAGGCGGTGAGCGGGAAGGCCGAAGTTACGCTGTAGCGCAGACAGGCGAGCAGCGGCAGGATGTGAACGCCGGAAGCGCGAACAGACGGCCCGCACTTTATGCAGCAGCTCTGACATGTCGGGGTAGTTGTGAATGAACTTCTGCACCACCAAATTCAGCACATGCGCCAAGCAAGGGATGTGCGTCAAATTGGCTAGTCCCAGAGCTGCAACGAGATTTCGCCCATTATCACACACCACCAGGCCGGGCTTGAGGCTCACCGGCAGCAACCACTCGTCGGTCTGTTGTTCAATACCCCGCCACAACTCCTGTGCGGTGTGGGGCCTGTCCCCCAAACATATGAGTTTCAGAATGGCCTGCTGACGTTTACCCCGGGCTGTGCTGAAGTTGGTGGTGAAGGTGTGTGGCTGACTGGATGAGCAGGTGGAAGAAGAGGAGGAGGAAGCCGAGAAGGAGGAGGTGGCAACAGGAGGCAAAGAATGTTGCCCTGCGATCCTTGGCGGCGGCAGGACGTGCGCCAAACAGCTCTCCGCCTGGGGCCCAGCTGCCACTACATTTACCCAGTGTGCAGTTAGGGAGATATAGCGTCCCTGGCCGTGCTTACTGGTCCACGTATCTGTGGTTAGGTGGACCTTGCTACAGATGGCGTTGCGCAGTGCACACTTGATTTTATCGGATACTTGGTTGTGCAGGGAAGGCACGGCTCTCTTGGAGAAGTAGTGCCGGCTGGGAACAACATACTGTGGGACAGCAAGCGACATGAGCTGTTTGAAGCTGTCTGTGTCCACCAGCCTAAATGACAGCATTTCATAGGCCAGTAGTTTAGAAATGCTGGCATTCAGGGCCAGGGATCGAGGGTGGCTAGGTGGGAATTTACGCTTTCTATCAAATGTTTGTGAGATGGAGAGCTGAACGCTGGCGTGTGACATGGTTGAGACGCTTGGTGACGGAGGTGGTGGTGGTGGTGTTGGTGGTACATCCCCTGTTTGCTGGGCGGCAGGTGCCAACGTTCCTCCAGAGGCGGAGGAAGAGGCCGAGGCGGCAGCAGCAGAATAGGCCGAGGCGGCAGCAGCAGAAGAGGTAGCAGGGGGAGCCTGAGTGACTTCCTTGGTTTTAAGGTGTTTACTCCACTGCAGTTCATGCTTTGCATGCAGGTGCCTGGTCATGCAGGTTGTGCTCAGGTTCAGAACGTTAATGCCTCGCTTCAGGCTCTGATGGCACAGCGTGCAAACCACTCGGGTCTTGTCGTCAGCACATTGTTTGAAGAAGTGCCATGCCAGGGAACTCCTTGAAGCTGCCTTTGGGGTGCTCGGTCCCAGATGGCGGCGGTCAGTAGCAGGCGGAGTCTCTTGGCGGCGGGTGTTCTGCTTTTGCCCACTGCTCCCTCTTTTGCTACGCTGTTGGCTCGGTCTCACCACTGCCTCTTCCTCCGAACTGTGAAAGTCAGTGGCACGACCTTCATTCCATGTGGGGTCTAGGACCTCATCGTCCCCTGCATCGTCTTCCACCCAGTCTTGATCCCTGACCTCCTGTTCAGTCTGCACACTGCAGAAAGACGCAGCAGTTGGCACCTGTGTTTCGTCATCATCAGAGACATGCTGAGGTGGTATTCCCATGTCCTCATCATCAGGAAACATAAGTGGTTGTGCGTCAGTGCATTCTATGTCTTTCACCGCTGGGGAAGGGCTAGGTGGATGCCCTTGGGAAACCCTGCCAGCGGAGTCTTCAAACAGCATAAGAGACTGCTGCATAACTTGAGGCTGAGACAGTTTCCCTGGTATGCATGGGGGTGATGTGACAGACTGATGGGGTTGGTTTTCAGGCGCCATCTGTGCGCTTTCTGCAGAAGACTGGGTGGGAGATAATGTGAACGTGCTGGATCCACTGTCGGCCACCCAATTGACTAATGCCTGTACCTGCTCAGGCCTTACCATCCTTAGAACGGCATTGGGCCCCACCATATATCGCTGTAAATTCTGGCGGCTACTGGGACCTGAGGTAGTTGGTACACTAGGACGTGTGGATGTGGCAGAACGGCCACGTCCTCTCCCAGCACCAGAGGGTCCACTAACACCACCACGACCATGTCCACGTCCGCGTCCCTTACTAGATGTTTTTCTCATTGTTATGGTTCACCACAACAACAAATATATTATTTGGCCCAATGTATTGTATTCAAATTCAGCGGGATATAAATTTGAGGCCTAGTATTTAGGCGCTGGGTGACCGGTATGGATTTAGTGACAGAATTAGACTTGGAAATGCACAGAAGCGTGTGTGTGAAGTTATTCTGAATGACCCTATGTGCACCTTCAATATTATATACCCTTTTAGGGATAGATTTCAAATAGCTCTGATATAGCAGAAACCACTAAATTATGAAATTGCTAAATTGGGAATTGTACTTCAACCCAGAACAAAAAATGTGCTTTGACGGACACTAAATATCTTGCCCAGCAACAACAGTACAGCGGTGGGTAACGAGAGATTTAGAGGGATTTAAATTTGAGGCCTAGTATTTAGGCGCTGGGTCACCGGTATGGATTTAGTGACAGAATTAGACTTGGAAATGCACAGAAGCGTGTGTGTGAAGTTATTCTGAATGACCCTATGTGCACCTTCAATATTATATACCCTTTTAGGGATAGATTTCAAATAGCTCTGATATAGCAGAAACCACTAAATTATGAAATTGCTAAATTGGGAATTGTACTTCAACCCAGAACAAAAAATGTGCTTTGACGGACACTAAATATCTTGCCCAGCAACAACAGTACAGCGGTGGGTAACGAGAGATTTAGAGGGATTTAAATTTGAGGCCTAGTATTTAGGCGCTGGGTCACCGGTATGGATTTAGTGACAGAATTAGACTTGGAAATGCACAGAAGCGTGTGTGTGAAGTTATTCTGAATGACCCTATGTGCACCTTCAATATTATATACCCTTTTAGGGATAGATTTCAAATAGCTCTGATATAGCAGAAACCACTAAATTATGAAATTGCTAAATTGGGAATTGTACTTCAACCCAGAACAAAAAATGTGCTTTGACGGACACTAAATATCTTGCCCAGCAACAACAGTACAGCGGTGGGTAACGAGAGATTTAGAGGGATTTAAATTTGAGGCCTAGTATTTAGGCGCTGGGTCACCGGTATGGATTTAGTGACAGAATTAGACTTGGAAATGCACAGAAGCGGTGTGTGTGAAGTTATTCTGAATGACCCTATGTGCACCTTCAATATTATATACCCTTTTAGGGATAGATTTCAAATAGCTCTGATATAGCAGAAACCACTAAATTATGAAATTGCTAAATTGGGAATTGTACTTCAACCCAGAACAAAAAATGTGCTTTGACGGACACTAAATATCTTGCCCAGCAACAACAGTACAGCGGTGGGTAACGAGAGATTTAGAGGGAATTAAATTTGAGGCCTAGTATTTAGGCGCTGGGTCACCGGTATGGATTTAGTGACAGAATTAGACTTGGAAATACACAGTAAGCGGTGTGTGTGAAGTTATTCTGAATGACCCTATGTGCACCTTCAATATTATATACCCTTTTAGGGATAGATTTCAAATAGCTCTGATATAGCAGAAACCACTAAATTATGAAATTGCTAAATTGGGAATTGTACTTCAACCCAGAACAAAAAATGTGCTTTGACGGACACTAAATATCTTGCCCAGCAACAACAGTACAGCGGTGGGTAACGAGAGATTTAGAGGGATTTAAATTTGAGGCCTAGTATTTAGGCGCTGGGTCACCGGTATGGATTTAGTGACAGAATTAGACTTGGAAATGCACAGAAGCGGTGTGTGTGAAGTTATTCTGAATGACCCTATGTGCACCTTCAATATTATATACCCTTTTAGGGATAGATTTCAAATAGCTCTGATATAGCAGAAACCACTAAATTATGAAATTGCTAAATTGGGAATTGTACTTCAACCCAGAACAAAAAATGTGCTTTGACGGACACTAAATATCTTGCCCAGCAACAACAGTACACCGGTGGGTAACGAGAGATTTAGAGGGAATTAAATTTGAGGCCTAGTATTTAGGCGCTGGGTCACCGGTATGGATTTAGTGACAGAATTAGACTTGGAAATACACAGTAGCGGGTGTGTGTGAAGTTATTCTGAATGACCCTATGTGCACCTTCAATATTATATACCCTTTTAGGGATAGATTTCAAATAGCTCTGATATAGCAGAAACCACTAAATTATGAAATTGCTAAATTGGGAATTGTACTTCAACCCAGAACAAAAAATGTGCTTTGACGGACACTAAATATCTTGCCCAGCAACAACAGTACAGCGGTGGGTAACGAGAGATTTAGAGGGAATTAAATTTGAGGCCTAGTATTTAGGCGCTGGGTCACCGGTATGGATTTAGTGACAGAATTAGACTTGGAAATACACAGTAGCGGGTGTGTGTGAAGTTATTCTGAATGACCCTATGTGCACCTTCAATATTATATACCCTTTTTGGGATAGATTTCAAATAGCTCTGATATAGCAGGAACCACTAAATTATGAAATTGCTAAATTGGGAATTGTACTTCAACCCAGAACAAAAAATGTGCTTTGACGGGCACTAAATAACTTTCCCAGCTACAACAGGACAACGGTAACGAGAGATTTAGAGGGATTTAAATTTGAGGCCTAGTATTTAGGCGCTGGGTGACAGGTATGGGTTTAGTGACAGAATTAGACTTGGAAATACACAGTAGCGGGTGTGTGTGAAGTTATTCTGAATGACCCTATGTGCACCTTCAATATTATATACCCTTTTTGGGATAGATTTCAAATAGCTCTGATATAGCAGAAACCACTAAATTATGAAATTGCTAAATTGGGAATTGTACTTCAACCCAGAACAAAAAATGTGCTTTGACGGACACTAAATATCTTGCCCAGCAACAACAGTACAGCGGTGGGTAACGAGAGATTTAGAGGGAATTAAATTTGAGGCCTAGTATTTAGGCGCTGGGTCACCGGTATGGATTTAGTGACAGAATTAGACTTGGAAATACACAGTAGCGGGTGTGTGTGAAGTTACTCTGAATGACCCTATGTGCACCTTCAATATTATATACCCTTTTTGGGATAGATTTCAAAGAGCTCTGATATAGCAGGAACCACTAAATTATGAAATTGCTAAATTGGGAATTGTATTTCAACCCAGAACAAGAAATGTGCTTGAACGGACACTAAATAACTCGCCCAGCTACAGCACTAGGGACAGATTTAGCTGGATATAAATTTGAGGCCTAGTATTTAGGCGCTGGGTGACCGGTATGGATTTAGTGACAGAATTAGACTGGGATATGGCCAAAAAATGAACAGACTATTGCTGGTTAAATGCACTTGGTGTGACAGCTTCACCCTGATGTAGGCTTTAGCCAAAAAACAACCACACCATTGAGGGTTAAATGCACTTGGTGACAGGCGCAGCTTGCCCCTGATTTTGTATATGGCCAAAAAATGAACAGACTATTGCTGGTTAAATGCACTTGGTGTGACAGCTTCACCCTGATGTAGGCTTTAGCCAAAAAACAACCACACCATTGAGGGTTAAATGCACTTGGTGACAGGCGCAGCTTGCCCCTGATTTTGTATATGGCCAAAAAATGAACAGACTATTGCTGGTTAAATGCACTTGGTGTGACAGCTTCACCCTGATGTAGGCTTTAGCCAAAAAACAACCACACCATTGAGGGTTAAATGCACTTGGTGACAGGCGCAGCTTGCCCCTGATTTTGTATATGGCCAAAAAATGAACAGACTATTGCTGGTTAAATGCACTTGGTGTGACAGCTTCACCCTGATGTAGGCTTTAGCCAAAAAACAACCACACCATTGAGGGTTAAATGCACTTGGTCGCAGCTTGTGCTGGCGCACCACAAGACACAAAATGGCCGCCGATCACCCCAGAAAAATGAGACTGACAAACGGTCTGTGCAGCCTAAAAACAGTGAGCAATTGAGGATCAGCAGCTCAATGATCCACAGCTGCAGATCGATCAGTTAATCAAGTCCTTTGGAGGAGTTAATCTGCCTAATCTCGCCCTACTGTCGCAGCCGCAACCTCTCCCTACGCTAATCAGAGCAGAGTGACGGGCGGCGCTATGTGACTCCAGCTTAAATAGAGGCTGGGTCACATGGTGCTCTGGCCAATCACAGCCATGCCAATAGTAGGCATGGCTGTGATGGCCTCTTGGGGCAAGTAGTATGACGCTTGTTGATTGGCTGCTTTGCAGCCTTTCAAAAAGCGCCAAGAAAGCGTCACAAAAGCGCGAAGAAAGCGACGAACACCGAACCCGAACCCGGACTTTTACGAAAATGTCCGGGTTCGGGTCCGTGTCACGGACACCCCAAAATTCGGTACGAACCCGAACTATACAGTTCGAGTTCGCTCATCCCTACTCCTAACCACAATATACTGACTGCAAGAGAGTGGCTGTATGAAAGGCTGGCCTGAACACTGACATGTATGAGGGTATGTGTGTGTCCACATAAATTGAACAGACATTACACGGTGTGGTGCATTCTGGATGAGTGATGCTACAGTCAAATTGTTCCAGACTTAGCCGTGTAGTGTGTATGAGTGTGGAGCACTGGTTGTAATTATAGAGCAGAAATTGATTGCCCAGTACAGTCAGTGCGGCTACAATAATACAGCCTCATCCGGCCAATAACCAGCTGACGTAGCTACATTGGTCAGTAATAATCTAGGAGGTTCACTTGCGGCACACTCGTGTCTATTAATAGTTTGGACCGTGTCCCATTATCCTGCTTGCAGTCCATTAGCAGCTACTTGCTAGCAAGTCAGGAATCATCTAGTCCAGACTTGTAATAGTGCAGAGGGTTATTCTTTAGTCCCTTTCTGCACTCTTCAAGTCTGGTTGCCTGGTGGTCACAGACTGTGACATATAGGCTTTTTGCCCCCTTTTAAACAGAATTTAATAAAGTTTTAGTTTTTTTCTTTTATACGTTCATCAGGCTGTGATAACATATTGCCTTATTTAACATAGTTTCCTAAATTGTAAGGAAATGTTATGTCCTATGACAAAATGGAGGTCATTTTCGGATTCAGCGCACCCAAAAACATAAAGATTACATGGAATAACCAAAATAGCTCTTGAAAATTTTTTTTTTGCAGACCTGTGAATTATTAGGTAATATTTCAGGAAAAGAAAAACATGACATGATATTCAAAACAGATTGATTTGCTAATTAATTTCTGGATGTCACCACTAGAGGGAGCTTAGGTGTTAATTGCATAATATTTATTCAGGAAACTCAATAATAACAACACAGTGTTTGGTAAGCTCCCTTTAGTGGTGGCTCCCGGCACATTTTAAAGTCTATTGGGGTAAATTATCAAAGTATAATGGTGTAAAGTAGAACTGGCTTAGTGGCCCATAGAAACCAATCAGATTCCACTTTTCATTTTCCAAAAGAGCTGTCAAAAATGAAAGGTGGAATCTGATTGGTTGCTATGGGCAACTAAGCAAGTTCTAGTTTACACCAGTTTGATAAATAGCCCCATATGTCTATACAGTACATGAAATTTGAAGCTAAGGGTAGAAAAAATGGAGCATGAGAAATAAATGAGCATAGAATGCAGGGCATACAAATATGGTGTTAAAAAGAGTCTTTTTAGTGGTTTCCATAGATAATTAGTACAATGATCCCTCAAGATACAATGGCCTCAAGATACAATATTTTCAACATACAATGGTCTTTTCTGACCCATCGTAAGTTGAAAACAGACTCAACATACAATGTCTCAGACTCGGATTCAACCAATCAAGGCCACTTCTCTGGTTAAATAGCTGGATTAGTTACTAGTTAGCAGCTATTCCTGACTGTTATATGTAAGGACTTGTTTTATCTCTCTTAGTTATCTGCTTATTTTTCTTAAATCTTCATTTTCTCTGAATTCGGATGACATTTTGGGGCTTTGGAACCAATTACTCAACTTACATTGGTTTCAATATACAATGGTCGTCCTGGAACCAATTAATATTGTATCTTGAAGGACCACTGTATATGGATATGCTACAGGGAAAGTTCTTGAAGGTTTTGTCTTCTAATGAAGGAAAATATTACTAACAGGACTAGATCTAAAAGGTGACATGGCTATATGTCACAGGTCGCAAAAAGGTTACTTTCTGAAGGAAAAACCATAAAACTTGTGTTTGCTGGACCATGTGGCTGGAGCAGTGGGGGGTTCCTAGTTGACCAGTACATAGTGTGTGATACAGTATAACACACAAGCCTCTATTCCTCCTGCCTTTAAAAAAAAGTTAATGGAACTTTGCTTGCGCAAAGTGAACTTCCACATCTACTACAGTGGAGAAATTACAGGTTCCTCTTTCCTCCCAATTAAATACTTTCCAGTAAAACCCACAGTTTTAACTAGTCATTTTCTCCAACCCGAACCAAAGGATGGAGGTATAAAACATGTTGAAAACAACGAGTTCATAACTTGAGTGCAGTAAACGCTGAATGTGAATTGATTGCTCCTCCCACTCTCAGGAGCACAGAAGGAACTCCACTTGTAAGTGTTAGGTCTTCTTTGATTTTCTGCCTATTATTTTATAACTGTTTTTTGATTTGTGTGTCATTTTTATTTAGTCTCTTTTTACATTTTTGTAAGCACTTAACTATTTATTATTAAAGCCTTAAAAGGTTAATGTTCAGCCCTAGTAACTCTAATAATAAATACATCTTTGAAGATTGATGCCTCAAAGTGGAGCAAATTTTATTTCTTTTGGGTCCAATGTGAATAAATCGGTCCAAATATTTGATTTGGGTCCGAATCGATTCTACCCAAATTGAAAGTGCTTCAATTGGCCTGAAAATTGGTACAGGGCACTCTAAGGTCTCCTAGGACAATTTTTTTTTCTCTTTTGTATTTCTCTCTTGTTATTATTTTTGTCACTTTCCCCTTAAACTCTTTAACACGATGACAGCTGAGTGACACTGGCATATAGCTATGAGTAAATGCATGGTTGATGGTGTAAACAAACAGCTTGCTTAAAATGACACTGCACTTCTTTATGCTATTTTAAAATTTAAAACCATTCCATAAATTGGGGGCATTAGTATAGGAAAAAGCAGTGGCTTGTTATAAACAAGCACACAAACATTCTCCTTTTTTTCAGAGCAACAGCGCAATGCGGTACCTCATAGACAAGGCAGGAGATGTGCAGCTATTTAGCAGTAATAGTAGTAACAATGGGAGTAGCAGTTGCTACAGCTGCAATACAGTATGGAAGACAATGAACAGGCAGACAGTAGCAGTTGGACTGCCAATACCTAGGCACTGTCAGCAATGGCAGATCTATTCACTTTGAGGTGTATGGAAATTTACTTTGCCAAAGGTAATATTTTGGACACTTGCGCAGGGCAATCTTGTCCTCTTAGATTTCAAGAGCCCATCGGTTGCTCTGAAACCCCTCTCGGAGATGACTGGAGGCTGGACAAGATAGAACAGTAATAGCAAAGTAGGCTTATCCCAGCCACTGTTATAGTCTGCCTCCCCAGAGCTCTATGGGGTCAAGGAACAGGATATGTGCAGAAGACAGGGCACAGTCCAGGAACGATGGAACCTAGTTTAGGTGGTACATGTCCATTTGCTCATATTGCAGTTCTGAATAAAAAGTTCCTTTATGTAGCAAACTAAGCTAGCTGCTGTAGCTTCTGCAGTATTGTAGCAGAGAGTGGTGACTTAAATCTGGGTGAAGGTGGAAAGCAACGAGACCCGTTTTATGGACTGCTGTCTAAAAGTACAAATACCATAGAGAACCATAAATTGTGGGCACAGACTTGCGCCACATTTGGAAAACAAAGAGAGACAGCTGGCAAGAAGTAGTACTGTCTGTGAAATTAAATTTGGGTGAAGGTGTGGAACTGTTCCACATTTGGAGAATGAAGAATTTTCTAAATTCTTAAAACCTGACATTTTCCCATGTCCCTGTACTTACCTGGTCCTCCTCAACAGCTACTGTTTAATAGGCTACAGTGATGACATCATATCAACAACATGTGATGTCATTGCTATAGTAAAGTGAACAAGCTCCAGCACTGGAACAAGCACTCTTTTATGACATTTGTCTTATCTTGGACAACCCCTTTAAGATACACATTTTCCTACTTTACCATTATTGTTTAATAACATTGAAATATGCAAATTTATGCCATTTTTTAAATCAAATGACGAAAACTGTTTGCGAGGCAGGCACTTCGGGAAAAATGACTCTTTGGACAGGCTGTATAATTTGAAAAGATGAAGTCTTAGCTAAGTGTAGCAGAACACATTCATTTAAATTTGAAAATCAGCGGCGCCTTGTAGCTCGTATAATACTGCGGAAATTCTTTTTTACAATTCTTTAATTAAAAAAAAAAGTAATTTGTTCAGAAATCTTTTCAGCCAATGACAGAAAACAGGTAGGTGTTTACTTAAGTAGACAGTTTAATTAAACTGAAACTTAGAAGTGGTGACTGCAGATAAGACAGTGAAGGGTTGAGAGGGAGGTTAACAATCGCTTTAACAGGGTATCTTGTCAAAAAGTGACCTTTTTAATATATTTTTTTTTTATTTTCCATATTACTATATGAATTTTTGAAAAATCCTGCAATATTACAAATACGGTAGTACAACGCTGCCTGTCCTGTCTCTTAGAATATGGGTTGAAATCCATTTGATGCTGACTTTGGGAGAGATTTGGGAAGCCCCTATATACATTAGATGGTCAGCGTATTTCTTCATAGTCAGCACTGTTGTTCACCATACTAATGTGTACGACCAGCTTACAACTGGAGACATTTAACACATCATCCACCAATTACAATAACTCAGCTCCTCCGCCCTGTCTCACATTATACCTGTCATAAAGGGGTATTCTGAGACTTTTCTACTGATGACTTAATCCTCAGGATAAGTCATCAGTATCTGATATGTGGGGGTCCAACACCCAGAATTCCCGCTGTTTGAGAAGGCACCAGCTCTGGGAGTAGCACAGTGGTTTTCTTGTAGCTTTACCTAGGCCACTTATGTCACTGGTGTTAAGCAAATTCGATTTGCAACTAATCCGAATATTCTCACTCTCTGTGGTAATAAATAGTTTTTTTCCTAGAAAAAGTGAAAGTAAGAAAACTTGGAATGCGAGATCACCCATAATGCTGTGCAGACAGCCAATCTAACCAGTCCCTGTTATGTCACAGCCCTTTAATAGCCTCACCCAGGATGGTCTCCGCCATTTCACTGTGAGCTGAACATAGGGAGAGACGTGACAAGCGCTTGGGACAGTGTTGTTTAAAGCTTTTAATTGTGGAATATTGGATAGGGAGAGTGCAGGGACAGTTTAGGGAGACTGCAGGGACAGTGCAGACTGTGTAATCTGAAGCTGAAGTGATTCATAAGAGACAGCGCTATTTGCATTAATCCCTGTGTACAGCACAGAGCTATCTAATTGAACAGTGTCCTCCTTGTTTAATAGATAAGCAATTCTAATAGGCCTTGATTCTCAAACTCTTTAATAGTGACACACAGTCATTCTACAGCTACCAGAAGTGATTGAAAAACATGTGTTTGCACTGCCACGACATGGTCCATATACTGTACTTTATAAGACCTGCCTGTCATACTGACACACAATAACTGTTTCACTACCAGAAAGGACTAGCTATGCATATTGCTGCAATGCACAGTGATGTACACTGAGATACACTCTCCCTGCAGGCCAGGATATATAGTTGATTTAACGTGCTTTGTGACAAATCAATTCAGAGCAAAGCAAATTTCTTGAAAGAATTCGGCAAAGCGTCTAAACCAACTTTTTCAAAAGTTCGTTTATCTCTATATTTTAGGTTCATAGGTCACACAGCCTAGGCATAGCTCAGCCCCATAAGAGTAAATAAGGCTAAGCTATAATACCAAGCACAGCCGTTATAGGACGCCAGTGTGCTTAGTGAGAAGAGACAAGACCACAACATTGCTGTGAGTGCCAGTGCCATCTCAAACAGCTGATCGGCAGGGGTCCTGGGTGTTGAACATCCCACCGATCACAGAAAATAACTTTTAAGGTTTCTATTTGAGATGAGCGAATTTCTGCTTATGAAATTAATTTGCAATTTGTTTACTGGAAAAAGCAGAGTTGCATTATGGATTCCGTTACCACAGACCATAACGCAATTTTATGACGGAATGCATAACAGAATGCCTTTAGAGGCATTTCGTTATTCATTACGTCATAATAGAAGTCTATGGGCTGCAAAACGGATCCGTCCTGTTTCCGTTATGCAGGGGTGGACTTTAGAGACATTACGTTATGCATTCCATCATAGAATTGCGCTATGGTCCATGGTAACAGAATCCATAACGCAATTCTACTTTTACCAACAAACGAAGTGTGAAAGAATTTCAAAATATGAATTTCGCTCATCTCTAGTTTCTATACACCTCAATATTGTTGGCCGAAGCCGGCATTTTCAGTAAAGTATATGGAGACCTCCCACCTTTCCCCAGATTATTCTGAAGGAGAAAAGAATTGGGCAATTTATTTTTTGGCTGATCTTTTTGCTATCCCCAGAGAAGCATCTGGCAGCAGCTTTCTTCCTTCTTCCCAATAAAAACACATGCACTTCAGCCAATCTAAGCCAATCTTTTTGAATGGGATGTTGGGAAAGATGGCTACAGTTGGCCAACTGCTAATAAAAATGTGTGGGCCTCTCTAGTTTTGTGCCATTAAGAAAATTCCTGGAACTGCTCCTGACAGCTGATCATGCCAGGTGGCTGGCTATAATATCTATCTATCTATCTATCATAAATCCATACATGTATCCAATAATCCATCCATCTTTCTATTATCTGTCTATCGCACCATTGCATCGCATCAATTATTATACACTTCTAACTTTGGTGGAAAAAAGTGCATTTCAGCAAAATCAGCAAAATTCAACATGGTAAGAAACTGATCTGTGATGACCTTATTATGCACAAGTCACAGTAAACTGATGCTGCTATTATATGGTTCACTTATGGTCACAACCTCCCATGGAATGGTGTTGCTGGGTTGCTCACCTCTATCTCACCATTTCTGATTGAAACACAGTAGAATAACTTCTTGTTTGAGGGTCAGTTCCTGTGATCACTGGCCATGCTTGGTTTGCATAGAATTACATAACCACATAACAATGTATTTTGCCATAAAAACAATGTAAACATATAGTTTTCAATAGTTCATACAGTTTCTGGAGTGCACATTGAAGACCTAATTGTTTTTACTGCCATGACATAAAGTCATTTAATTACTGTAATTCTTGTATAAATATGCATAAGCTATGTAGTCAGGAAGTGTAAAATGTATCCTTTTTTTGTTGCTGTTGATCTTTTTTTATATGTTTTTTTTATGCTTACTGTCGCATACAAACATACAGTGGATGCCTATGACTTGGATCAGGGAGTCAATATATTATTATTATGAATATACTTGTGATAAAGAGCCTTATTTGACCAAGCAGATTTTACCCATTTATAGTAAAAGCCATAGTCCCCTATGGCCTGCGCCAAAGACAGAAGGGAGCGGTGCAGGCGTGGGATTTCGTCAACGATGCGGTGGACCGCGGCATCAATCAAGAGGAGCGGGGCGGGCAGAACAGAGGACCTGGGCAGGATAAAGGGTGAGTAGACGGAGCCTCAAGGTGCTGATTTTACGCCCACATTGCGTCTCATTAGCATATTGTATGCTATTCCCCCCATAAGGGGAATTTTATTAGAACGGCCACAGGGAGAAATGTAAAAAACATTCTGTTATGTAGTGCTGACATTAGCGCATCGCTAATGTCAGTCAGCTACATAACAGTATTTCTGATGGTAGAAACCCTTTAATAGAGATACGTGACAGTTAGCTGAGAAGATCAAGGAGGAAAGATGGATACATACTGTATATCTAGGAGGTGGAAGAGCCAGGGCACTTGGCTCATCATTAATGACCCAAATTATAAGGACACCATTAGCCTCTGTAATCGCTCTCTGTATTACAGAGATGTTCCTCCCTAAATCCAATGCTGATAGGGGACAATATTTCTCTCATAGGAGGTAAGATGGACCATACTGTACTATGATTCTTTTTTATAGGATTCAGAAAAAATTATAAAAAAAACATTTGCATGCCTTCCATAGAAGTTGGGAGCATTTTTCCAGAATTGTTTCTATAGCATATATAGCGCGAGCAGACTACAGAGCACTGTACAAAGACTGTTGTCATTCACATCAGTCTCTGCCCCAGTGTGCTTCACAATCGAATTTCTCTATAAAAAAAAAAAAACATACACTAGGGTCAATTAAATAGAAAATCAATTAATCTATTAGTATTTTTTATATTTTTGGACCCTGGCAAGAAACTGGAGCACTTAGAGAAAACCCACCAAGTGCAGAAAGAACACAGAAACTCCATGTACATTTTGTAGTTGCTCATATTCTGATCTGGGGGTCAAGTGCTTCAAGTTAAAGAAATTGTCTGAAACCCATAAGTATTTGCAATGCTGGCGAGGGTATAAAAGTGTATAGCAAGGTGTTAAGTGTTCCTTACCCTTTATTTCCTTGTAATGTAGATAGTTAGTGGAACCTGGCGTTCCACTTAACAATGAAGTAGCTGTATATGTGTACTGACAGTTAAGTGGTGCGAGGATGGGCCAGGAGACTAGAAAACTTCTGGCGTTGTAATAAAGAGCAGCTCCATTGAAGACATCATCAGGGTAAGATGCCTCTTGCTACTATAACCTCTCTTTGTATGAAATGGGAGTCTGCCGAGTGCCATGTTGGGCACTGGTTAATAAGAAGCTCACTCATTTGTTTTTACGACTTCCGGGGACTGTTACTTACTTTACTCTGTATGTTATCTTTGTATATCTATTTATCTATCTTTTATCATAGTTTAGTAAACTCTTTATGCACCTAATACCCAATATACACTTCAGTAAATTTGCACCTGTCCTGTGTAGATCTGCACCTGGTTTTCTGGTTTTGGCTCAAAATCACTGATGGAAATCACTGACCAAACACTGACTGTGTGAATGAGGCATAAGTCGTGTTAAGTCTTTTTTTTCCCAAATCTCAGATCTCACGATAAGGGTACATTTAAATGACCTTATGCAGAGTACAGTCCACAAAATACAGATCTGCAAAAAGTACTGATGATGTCAGTGTGACTTCCGCGTTGCATGGCCGTAAGGATTCACATATTTTACAGCCCCATTGAAATGAATAGGTCCGGATACGGAGAAAATATATGGTCATGTCAATGGGGCCCAATACAGACAGCAAAAAAACTCAATACTTTTTCAATGGATCCTGGTTCCAGTGCTACAACTCCTGTTTCCACTGCTTCTGGTCCCGAAGTCTGAAATGTATGTCATTGCTGCTGGTTAATCAATGAAAGGTGATCGCTGAGCCTCAGTGGTCACATGCCGGAGATATGCATGTAGATGGCACACCATGCTTCTGGTCTGGAGGGGACTGGAAGCAGAGGAGGCAGAAGCCGCTGCACTGGAACCATCACCCATTGAAAAGGTAAGCGTTGTTTAGCTATCGCTCTCTCTCCAGCTGCCCTGCAAAGGTTTTTGGATCTTGAACAACCCTTTTACCAGTACTCACACTAAGCTACACTGATGCCCATACACCTGTATGGCTCTGAAATTTTAAGGGGTCTCCTTTGTTCGTTACGAATGGAATCTGCCCCAGGTGAACAAAAATGTGGCTAAACCCCTGCTATCATTCTATTGACTTCTATGGGTTCTTTATAACTCCATACAACTTCATTGTTTGTATGAATCTGTGATTCACTGATCTGCATAAACCCTGTACAATATTTCCACATCTTTGTTAAATATTATACCAATCCAGATATGATCATTTTGTTCTAATTCACGTGCTACAACCACAAAGTGATTCACATCTGCTATATCCATGAGGAAGGCCAGAGTTTCCTGTTTGTAAGTATATAGTCTGAGGTCTATATACATTTTTGGTAACAATTTACTCCAGATGTAACAAATAAAACAAAAAAAAGTAGAAAGTAAATTACAGAGTTTCAAAAAAATAAATGTTAATCTGCAATGTGTATATCAGGGGGGATCTGGCAGCGACTGTCTGTATTAAATAGCTATAGATCCTGAATACGCATGCTAGAAAACATGGATGTTTATTTTAAGCAAATACTAATCACATCGTGTATACACCAAAGATGAGGTCACAGATTCCCCATTCATCAGGTTTGACTTTCATTGTAGCCAGATGAAGCGGCTTTCGATTTTATCAGCATGGATGAAACATTTTCACGTATACTTTGAATGAGATTTTATAAATGTAGTAAATTTGATATTGATTTCATTTTATTTACTAGTATATTGAGTAATGAGAAATCAACACTTCACTGAACATCCAAGAATTTCCCAATTTGTGTAAAATTAGTCTACATAAAATGTTGAGAAAGTCTGTAAATATATTTCAAGTCTTGTACTGATCCTGAATTAGAGTCTGTATTGTATTCTAGAGCTGCCTTCTCAATTCTGCGGGCTTCAGGAACAGTCTGACGTAGGAAAACCTAACCTGAATATGCCACCATATTAAATTGGAGGCATGCAGTGGTATAGTAGCGGTTTGTATGAAAGACCTATTAGGGTTCGGCCACATGATCAGGTTTCTACATACAGTTTTGGAAGCCAACACCAGGAGTCAATTCAAAAAAAGAGGAGAAGTCGTATCTGTCCTTTATACTTTCTCTCCTTTTATGATCCACTCCTGATTTCGGCTTCCAAAACTGCATCAGGAAACCTGAGCATGAGGCTGTACCCTTATGTCTTTGTAAAAAATATAGAGCTGCAATATGTCCATGTGCAGGAGGTCTAGCCTTGAGAAAAACTTGATTTTCTTAATTTTTTTTATGACGTTATATCTTTAAAAAGGGTTGCAAAACACTGATTAGAGAAGAGTAAATTGGCCAAAATTTGTTACAGGTTCGATTTGGTTGAACTGGCTGTCAGACTAATTTGACCTGAATTAGTTTGACCCAAATCGAAAGTGACCCAATTAACCTTAAAATTCATGTATGGCACTCCTAACACCAAGTCAGGATTAGTAATGGCAGAGTGACAGTAATATACATATGGCTATGGGTAAATAGAAGGTAGACAGAGGTAGCAGCCTACTTAATAACACACTGCACTGTCAAATTTATAAAATAAAATAAAATAAACATCCAAAAATTACCCTTTTTTTGTGGCAGATGCCTACCTCTTTGACCTCTTATCTATAAAATGCTGGCAGATATTTTTTGCAGTTTCTGCAGAATGAGTCACAAAAGTTTTAGATTTGGCAAAATTATAATTTTTTGTGAAATTGATAACAAATTCAATTCATGAACATTTTATTTGCTCCTCTCAAATTTGGAGAGTGAATTTCCATAAACTGGAGAGGTAAGTCTTATGTTATAGTACAGCTTGATAAATTTATTATGCAGCATAGGACTCCTTTATATTATGGCAGGGATCATTAAAAACCTAAGTCCACCCACACTACTGTCCCTACCTACTTGCACAATCTGTCCTAAACAATGGCCCACAACTGGAAGATCATCCTTTCCTAACTAGGTGCGGTGTGACTGTTCCCCCAATGAGAAACACGCTACAGTGTTTGGGGTTTGAGCAGTTCCCCCATATTTGCCACTATATTTCTGTGATTTTTTTTAATATGTATTGAATGTGCCTTTACCTGGCATTTAAACATTTTTGTTGCACCTGGTAACCTCCATCACACGGTCTGATATGGGTGTGGCATACAGTCTTGCTTTGTTCACATTGCATTAGTTGTCCTGCTATGCGGTTGTGTGAAAGCTTGGCTGTGAGCTGGAATTCATTACCTTCAGACCGTGTTCACACCATAGTTAGTGTAGTGGTAGGACCCTTGCCATGCTGAGAGACTGTGACGTGGTGCATTCTGGGCTTAGATATGTTCCTGACAGGAATATAATGGCAAAAGTCTCAGCTTTTTATATCTGCTTGTATGACTAGCTAGTATAGTCAGTGGCATATCCGTTTGGTGCATTTTTTTCTGTGATTTATATAACTAGGTGCTGGGCCCTAAGAGGGAATAGTAAAGCCTCATTCACACGTCTGTGTTTTGGTCAATGATGTCCATCAGTGATTGTGAGCCAAAACCAGGATTGGAGCCTCCACAGATATTAGGCATAAGGCGAAGATCTGCATCTTATCTGTGTTTAAAGCCACACCTGGTTTGGGCTCAAAATCACTGATGGAATTTACTGACCAATACACTGACGTGTGAATGAGGCATAACCAGAGAAAAATAATAATAAACGTAGTGACACACAGGGACAATGGGTACAGGAGCAAACACTGATGAGCAGAGAGGAAACCAGCCAGACTGGATTAAGACCAGAGGAGTCAAATCAGGACCAAATGAAAAGACAAAAATAAGATACAATACCATGCCGAGGTTCAATATCAGAGAGTCTACAAAGCCAAGATGGATGGCAAAAACTAGATACAATACCAAGCCAATGTCAATACCAGGAGAGTACCTAAATCAGATTTAAAAAAATGGGGTCAGAGAGGTAGCCAAGGTCAGAAGTCAGGAGTCCACAGTAAATAAAGTCCCTAGGTTAATAAACACCAGGTAAAGAAGCGCCAATCACAGCCAACTGCTGCTGGTAGTATCATGT
Source organism: Bufo gargarizans (assembly GCF_014858855.1). Classification (NCBI taxonomy): domain Eukaryota; kingdom Metazoa; phylum Chordata; class Amphibia; order Anura; family Bufonidae; genus Bufo; species Bufo gargarizans. The sequence goes on from NC_058084.1 coordinate 428,533,122, forward strand.
TTATATATGCTGCCTACCTCAGTATGGAATGCTGGTGCCATTCCCAATTGGTCCCATTAAACCCAGAAGTGGCACAGGCCACCAGCATCACATCCTATTCGCCCGACGATTATGTGACTGAGCCGTGACATCACCCCCAGTTTCACTGTCCAGATGTGCTCTCCTGGCATTAGCATGACAACACCAGTACTGCGTCCCAGGGACAGCGGCCATAGTGGGAGAGTGGGATGGTAAGCATGTTACACTTTAATTATGAATAGTGTATTTGATCCTCCCATTTCAATTTTTGGATGTTTTTGTAATTTTGTAACTACATTATATCTTTAATACCTTATTGTCCATATGTCTTCTCTTGATTTGAAGATCAGCATTTAAACCTATTCTACCTTCCTATGGTATATATATACAAATTTATGTCCTTTCTCCATGGACGAGTAAATGCTAGTGACAGCTTTCAACATCTGAAGTGCTTTCCTAACATAGGTACTCTGGTGCGGCCACTAATAGAAGAAGTCATTTCTTGTTATGGAGTTTTGAACTTAAAAGTTCACTCTGTACTCTGTCATCAATCACCATCCTGATTCTCATTAAGATCAGCAGAGACCACAGATCGACTGTGACTCCTTCACAAACTAAAAGCAAGATAACAAAGTGTGTGGGATACAAGTTAACGTCGTCTCTTACAACTTCATTCCAAGCTGATCAATTTCAGCAAAGCTGGATTTAAGGCTTTACAAAAATCAATTACTTCTGTACATCAAACATAAGTAGGGTTGGTAGACAAGTTCTTATGCAGTACGCACTGAGGCTCCTGGAAAATATTTGATCAGGAGCTAAAGAAACACAAAATTAGAAGAGACTGACAGAAATAACATATTTCCATTAAACAGAGCCGAAGAGCACTTTGTTAGCCACCTATTGCTTAAAAGGGCCTCTCCTCTTTGAATGTCGAATTTACAAGTGGTTTTTGTCTCCATGTTGTCCACCATCTGAGCATCTGAGAAGATTTTTCAATATGTACACCAGTCACAGCCTCTAATGATTATAAATTATATGCATGACGACAAGCTAGATGTCACAGATAATGGGGAGGAAAAAACACCAGATAACACATAGAAGGAAATAGACCGGAGTCTAGGCCTCAAAGCTAAGGGAGAGGGATGGTGACCTCCTAGGAATCCCTAGACCTCTCCCTGACTCCTGCCAATATGAGTAGACCCTGAAGGTGGAAATACTCATACCCCGGAACCTTATCCCTGGAGACCCTGGAAAGCCCTAGGAGTGGTGGCAGGGAATGATACTACTGGTTCCTTCCCAGATGAAGGAACCAGCATCTCCCTGAGACCTAGAAAACAACAAACACAAGCTAACAAAATGCAAAATAAAATGCAATTAGCTTAAAGAAGAATGGAGGAGCAGGAGATCCAAATGATCAACACACCAGCTCAACCAACTTCAGCAGGAAACAGAGAGACTGTCAGATACCCTCACGTGCCATCAGTCTCTCAGATCTTCTCACCTCTGTCACGGGAGGGACCGTGACACTAGAAGTTCTTCACTATGGCCAACACCATAACTGTAGAGGCAGTAATTCCCTCACAAACTTTATCTCATAGAGAAAGGAAGTGTAGGAAAGTATCTAGTGTTGATGGGTTTTGGTGCCTATAGATTGTCAAAATTCCCCAGTGGTAAAGGTATATGGGGGTTGCATTTCCTGACATTCAATGGCAATGGAAAGTACACTGTGTCTATTAAGGTTTACACTCCCTAATATTAAGTGGGAATAAAGGGGTCTAATAGGGTTGGGCGCGAATATTCAAATAGAAAATATTAATCTTGAATATCAGCACTTCAAGAATTTGTGAATTTTTAGAATATAGTGATATATATTCATATTTTCAAATATTCTAGATTTTTTTCATCTGATCCCATGATCCCTCGTTGCTTCTTGCTTGTGGGCCAATGAGAAGGCTGCAATGTCTTTGTCTGAGCTTAGCAACATCCCTAGCAACCAATAGGAAATTTGCCTACCCCTTACTATATAAGAACCTCCCCAGCAGCCATTTTCTAGTCAGTGTAGGTTATATCCTGATATAGTGTAGATGATTCCAGTGCAGGATGTTAGGTAGCATGATAGGTTCTGCTGTCCATACATACATGCTACAGACATAGTGATGTGATGTCACAACAATACAGAGTGCACCAATCAGTAATATATAGTCAGACATGCTGTGAGGTTTCACATATTGTGCCAAAATATGCTCATCATTAACTGCCTATTAGCGCAATCGTGAATATATATTGGAGTACTCTATCTGCATACTCTATCTGCTGTGCCAACCATTTTCTCCAGTCTCAGGACGCATCTAGCAGCTTGGAAAATGTAGCAAAAGTGACCCACGCCTATATTGCGCGCGCATTACGCGAATATTACATTGCCGATTTTTGCAATCAAGAAAATAATAGCGAATTCTCGAATTCGCGAATATATGACGAATATTCTACAAAATATTGGTAAAAATATCGCGAATTCGACTACTGCCCCTGCCGCTCATCACTAGTTACTAAGAGGTTTGTTAACTCCTCCACTGTCCAAGTAATTGAAGATATGCTGAACTTTAAGGGTCCTGTGGCAACTATGTACATGCAGTGGGTGGGTGACCCAAGATGAAAGGGTTTAAGGGTACAACCACGTGGTCAGGTTTCTGCATGCAGTTTTGACAGCCAAATTCAGGAGCGGATGTTAAAAGGAGAGAAAATATAAAGGCCAGATATATGTTCTCTTTTTTTAATTCACTCATGGTTTTCACATCCAAAACTGCATGCAGAAACCTGTTTGGTCGTACCCTGGTCAAAAATAAACCATTATGAACACTGACTAGTACATTTGCAAGACATTTTGAAACATTGTAGAGATATAGCTTACTTTTTCAGTGGGTATCATTGTTTAAATGCTCATATCCACAACAATGGTTTTAATTTTATTAGTCTCCATAACATTAATTCCATTGCTTTAGTAAATGCCATTTTATTATAATTAATTTTGCCTTCTTAAATTCTGTATTTTGGACAGGAATGTGAGGGAGTCAGTACTTACGAAGGGTAATTCAAGCCTGTGTGTGGTGTACATGGCTACTCACTCAAGGATGCGGAAGGAATAGGATGAACCTATTCATAACTGAAAAACAATGGCTTTACTGATCTCACTTGAGGTAACAAGCTTGCTGTTTACAGAACTCTCATAAGAGGCATCTGCTTTGTGGTTGCAGCTTTGTTGGGCAGCTAGCGTATGGTTTCAACAGTCTCTCAGTGAGGGCACAGTCTTAGCCAGTGGCAATATGCTCGATACACTGTCTTTTTAAGTGGCAAAAGTCTTATTCTCTCCTATAGGTGTTGCACTTAATTGGAGTATTGCACTTTATGAAGACATTGATGCTCTGTTTCTGAGTTTCCATCTGCTTGACAGCAATAAAGATGGTGGTATTCTACTGGCCATGACAGTCCTCCTTGTGGCACACTCTGCAAGGTTTGCACTGGCCTCTCATCATGTCACCTAATCTCTATCCTTGGGACAGTTTTATGCTTACTCAGATCAGGCACTTCCAGATTGAGATATCTCCTTCCTGAAACTATGCACATTTAAAACAACATCTCTCCTCGATACACAATTGCGGCTCACAGTGTGGTAGGCATGCCGGTTGTTGCAGTCACAACCTGGCTTCAAAATAGGTATCCAGCTCCTTCAGGTTGTGGAAGCTAAGATGTTTAAGTTGACTAACCCTGCTCTAGGTGCTCCCTCTCCACAGCCATGTTCAGCTGCTCTGTAGCTTCATCTACACCTTAAAGTGGTGTTTACAACACATATGCAATACCGTTTGACAGTCTGCATAAGGAAATATACCTCCCAGAGTGTCACTTCACTGTTACAGGCTATCTGAGATGTCAGCAGTCTCTATAATACACCTCCACATGTCCTCTGTGTCCAGGGTGTTTCTACTAGGGGTTGTGCAAGAATGGAGGTGGTTTGGCAAACGCTACCAGTTGGTCAGATCTGTAAAGAGAAGCTTACTTATCTCCTTCCTGGCGCTGACTCCTTGATCCTTGTATTCCAGGCCTGGGCTGCTCTTCTTGGCAAGCTCACTGAAAACATCTAAGTTGACATCGCTGTAGCCAATTACTGGCCTCGGCAGTGAGTGGATCCCCTTGCATCACGTGATCATGTGTCATAATGTAAGGGATGCCGATAGGCGCCACAGCCAGTGATTAGTTGCAGGCTATGGGGGATGTTCAATAAGTTATCTAACTCAGCATATTCTGTCAGTGTTAGAGAGTTGAGATTGTCTATGCAGGTTGAGACATGTCTCAACATGGAACACATACAGCAGCAGTTCAGTCTGATGAAAGCACTGGAAGTGACAGGATGGCAAGTGCAGTACAGTGCGGGTCTACAAAGAAAGTGAGGGATTTATAGCCTTGTTCCGTTATTAAATTCCTTACAAAGGATAAAAGGAAGCCTTAAGAAATCCTTGAAAACATGATTGCTGTATATAGTGATTTGTATACGTTCCTACTACCAAGTACATTTTTGGGCCAAGTAGTTTAAATGGGGTAGGGAATCCACTGAAGATGACCCCCATTCAGGGCGACCTGTCAAAGCATCTTCAGAGAAAATGTGCTGTGAAAGTGGAGGCCATGATTTGCAAAGATTGTCAAGTCTAAGTTAGTGCTATAGCTCATGATTTAGTTGGCACAGTTTCCAGTATAATTCATGATGTTTTGATAATGATAATGTTGATGCCTGAGCAAAAAAAGTTGTCGCCTGCAATTTACCAAAGAACATTTAGACATGCTTAGAGAAAATGCAGGAGACCAAACAAGAGACCACACAATAGAAGCACAGGGGCAACCAACTCCAAATTTCCTGTGCAGCAGTCAGCTGGAAATATCATGACAATGGTTTTTTGGGCTACAGAAGGTGTTTTACTACTGGAATCCATGCCATACAAGATAATTACTGGAGACACCTATGCTTCAACAATGAAGGAATTATGTGAAAAATGCCATTGAGCTTAACCCTATAGTCCAGATCTTGCTCCCAATGACTACTTTCTCTTTCGGAAGCTGAAGAAATGTCTGCATGGGCAACGATGTCCTGATGATAATGCAGGGGGTAATAGGGTTCCGGCAGCAACAAGAAGTTTCCTTCTATTCTGAGGGCATCCGATCACTGGGGGTGGAAAAAGTGTGTTAAAGTCAAGGGAGATTAATTTGAAAAGTAGTAAATTAAATTTTCTCTGAAAATGTTGTTTTCATAGTCAGATAGATAACTTATTAAACACCCCTCATATGTCAAACCAGATGTTTACAGTGAGGGAGTCCAGGGAAGTACTGCAGGTTGGGTGGAGAAGGAGCAGGGAGCCCATACTGGGAAGCATGTAAGTAAGAATACTTTCACATTGGTGTTTTTTTTATTTATTTTTGGGGTTTTGGTTTCCGTTTGTGAGTCCAAAACGGATCTGTTTTCCCTTAATGAATTCTGAATGGATAAGGATCTGCTCAGAATGCATCAGTTTGGCTCAGTTTGGCTCTGTTCTGCCTCCATTCCGCTATGGAGGCGGACACCAAAACGCTGCTTGCAGCATTTTGGTGTCCGTCTGATGAAACATAGCCAAGACGGATCCATCTTGAACACCATTGAAAGTCAATAGGAGACGGATCAGTTTTCTATTGTGCCATATTGTGTCAGTGAAAACGGATATACGTCCTGACACACAATGTAAGTCAATAGGGACGGATCCGATTTCACTGATACAATATGGCACAGTAGAAAATGGATCCGTCCCCCATTGACTTTCAACGGTGTTCAAGACGGATCCGTCTTGGCTATGTTACAGATAATACAAACTGATCTGTTCTGAACAGATGCATGCGGTTGTATTATCTGAACGGATGTGTTTGTGCAGATTCATGACGGATCCTCATCAAACGCGAGTGTGAAAGTAGCCCAAGTTTCTCTTATTTTAATTTTATTTTCTTCCATTTCAATACTGAAACTTCTTCCCTGCAGTCTTCAATGCTAAAATTTGACAAAATACAAGACTCTTATCCCCTAATTGGCTCCATAAACGGATTTGTGAAGTGTAAAATGAACCTTTAACAGAGTCAAGGTTGTGACTTTGCAGTGTGACAGCTGAGGTCAGTGACTATGTTGAATTGGGAAACCTAATGCCAGCTCCAGATATAATGACAGCTTGATTATTAACAAGTGACTGAACTCAGGAAGGCGGATAAACCGTACTCTCAGCTTATGTACTAAGGGAGTCTGCTGACTGCTCGGAAAATTATAGTAAAGTACTGTTATTAAATGAAGAACATTGTGCTTGTCTGCACGAAGATGTCACATTGGATAGAAGACTCACCTTTCCTTGCCGTGATAAGTAGAGCTTGTGTTGACTCTCTCAAGCTGCTAACCTTGAGAATTATTCAAAAAGTTTAGTTGAAGTTGTTTGTAGACATAAAAGTGTTAATATGTTGCCAAAATTACATCTTTTTTTTAATTAAGGGAAGTTTGGAGAAGAAGTGTGATTTACAAGAGGACATAGTTTTAAATTAGAGGGGCAAAGGTTTAAAAGTAATATCAGTGGTGGTAGCTGCAAATACAGTGAAGGAGTTTAAGCATGCATGGGATAGGCAAAAGGCCACCCTTCATATAAAATAGGGCCAGGGGCTATTCATAGTAATCAGTATATCGGGCAGACTAGATGAGCTAAATTGTTCTTATCTGCCGACACATTCAATGTTTCTATGTAATGTGTGTGACACCCAGTACCCCCGCCAATCAGCTTTTACTCTGTAGCTTCATCACTGGAAGTCAGCACTGAAACTAGACAGCTCCGTCCATTGAGTGTTAGAAGGAGCTGGTAACTGCAGCATTGCTTCTATTCATTTCAATAGGAACAGCACTGCAGTGACCAGCTCTGTCTACCAACCAATGCATCTGACTTCCTGCTTCAGAACTGAAAGATAACAGTGCACGGTGTCATACCCTCGCCAATCTGATATTGATGTCCTAGCTTAAGGATAGATCATCAAAACCAAAACAATGGACAACCCCTTTAAAAGCAGTATTGACTTAAATCAAATGTGAAACTTGGACAGTGACTTACTATGGTCTCCTCATACTTTACACATAGAAACCTATCCCAAACACCACTTCCTTGAGAAGACCACCCCTTAATAGAAGCATAAATTGCTTCTCCCACTCTCCTTTAAAAAAGCCCTCAGAAGCTAATTTTTAGTAGCATACCTTTTGGTGATAGATCATCAACTGCTAGACATGTCTTTACGATACACTCAAAGACATTTTGCATCGTTGACAGAGAGGGAGCATCACTGGACAGAGAGAAGCAGGAGGCTTGTTTCGACAAATTGCCCACCATTTATACCATTCTGTCCTGTTAGGAGGTGCTGGGAGCAGTGGTTACATGAGGGGACGCACACACAGCAAACACACTCTGGAGGGCCCAGGCAGACCACTACTAGAGATGATTGTTTGATCCGCTGAAAAGCATGATGATCTCCAACAGTTTAGTTGTCCACCAACTGACAGAGGTGGCACCTTTCTTACACATCCCTGTCTCTACCCAGCCCATTTTAAGGCACTGGGCAGAAGTAAATTTGGTGTCATGCCACCCATTATGTCTCCTGCGAGTTTGACTGCAATGGACTGGAACCATATTGTCTTTAGCAACGAATCCAGGTTCTATTTGAGATCTGACAATGGTCGGGTTTGAGTATGGATGGCTCGTGGTGAGCGTTTCTCAGTCATGGCTTCGCTGTGGAGGGACACACTGCCCCTAATGCTGGAGTGATCTGGGGAGCCAAAGCATATGACAGTCACCCATAGTAGTGATATGAGGGACATTAACAGCTCAGCAATGTGTGCCAGACATCCTGCAGTCAGATGAGTTGCCTCTCATGGCAGAGCTTCAAACTGGCCTTTTTCTGGCAGGATCATGCTCACCTACACACACAGCAAGTGTTTTCTAGGAATGTCACCACCAGATTGCAACTCTTCCTTGGATTCTTAGTCACCAGATTTATCACCAATCAAGCATTTATGGGACCAGGTGGGACACAAGCTTCGGCAATCCACAAGTGTGCAGGATCTACAGGCCCACCTGCAACATTTCTGTGTAAATGTGAAGCAGGATACTATACAGAACCTATATGTGTCCATGCCCAACTATATCTTATCTTGTATTCAGGCTAAAGGTGACCCAACAGGGTCCTAGAGCCTCCTTCAATTGTAGTTTTCCCCAATGAACTTATCCTTTCGCTTTAATATTGTAAACACCTACATATTACATTAAGTTTCATTCAGTTCCAACAACTCCTTCTTGGAGCATTATTTTTTTGTCAATTAGTGTATATTCAGATTCATTGATATTATAAACCGACCAGCCAAACCCTTAAAACCACTTGCCTAATATTGTGTAGGGTCCTAGAACAGCTTTGAACTGTTGAATGCTGGATTAAGAGTCTGAAGATGATCAATGTTACTCACTTTACCAGTCAGTCTGTGTATATTATTGTGGAATTTTCTTATGTACCGAAAAGTTAAGAGTAGGGATGAGCGAACTCGAACTGTATAGTTCGGGTTCGTACCGAATTTTGGGGTGTCCGTGACACGGACCCGAACCCGGACATTTTCGTAAAAGTCCGGGTTCGGGTTCGGTGTTCGTCGCTTTCTTCGCGCTTTTGTGACGCTTTCTTGGCGCTTTTTGAAAGGCTGCAAAGCAGCCAATCAACAAGCGTCATACTACTTGCCCCAAGAGGCCATCACAGCCATGCCTACTATTGGCATGGCTGTGATTGGCCAGAGCACCATGTGACCCAGCCTCTATTTAAGCTGGAGTCACATAGCGCCGCCCGTCACTCTGCTCTGATTAGCGTAGGGAGAGGTTGCGGCTGCGACAGTAGGGCGAGATTAGGCAGATTAACTCCTCCAAAGGACTTGATTAACTGATCGATCTGCAGCTGTGGATCATTGAGCTGCTGATCCTCAATTGCTCACTGTTTTTAGGCTGCCCAGACCGTTTGTCAGTCACATTTTTCTGGGGTGATCGGCGGCCATTTTGTGTCTTGTGGTGCGCCAGCACAAGCTGCGACCAAGTGCATTTAACCCTCAATGGTGTGGTTGTTTTTTGGCTAAAGCCTACATCAGGGTGAAGCTGTCACACCAAGTGCATTTAACCAGCAATAGTCTGTTCATTTTTTGGCCATATACAAAATCAGGGGCAAGCTGCGCCTGTCACCAAGTGCATTTAACCCTCAATGGTGTGGTTGTTTTTTGGCTAAAGCCTACATCAGGGTGAAGCTGTCACACCAAGTGCATTTAACCAGCAATAGTCTGTTCATTTTTTGGCCATATACAAAATCAGGGGCAAGCTGCGCCTGTCACCAAGTGCATTTAACCCTCAATGGTGTGGTTGTTTTTTGGCTAAAGCCTACATCAGGGTGAAGCTGTCACACCAAGTGCATTTAACCAGCAATAGTCTGTTCATTTTTTGGCCATATACAAAATCAGGGGCAAGCTGCGCCTGTCACTAAGTGCATTTAACCCTCAATGGTGTGGTTGTTTTCTGGCTAAAGCCTACATCAGGGTGAAGCTGTCACACCAAGTGCATTTAACCAGCAATAGTCTGTTTATTTTTTGGCCATATACTACATCAGGGGTAAGCTGCGCCCGTCACCAAGTGCATTTAACCCTCAGTAGTGTGGTTGGTCAAGCTGTGACACCAAGTGCATTTAACCAGCAATAGTCTGTTCATTTTTTGGCCATATACTACATCAGGGGCAAGCTGCGCCCGTCACCAAGTGCATTTAACCAGCAATAGTGTGGTTATTTTTTGGCCATATCCCAGTCTAATTCTGTCACTAAATCCATACCGGTCACCCAGCGCCTAAATACTAGGCCTCAAATTTATATCCCGCTAAATCTCTCGTTACCGCTGTCCTGTTGTAGCTGGGAAAGTTATTTAGTGTCCGTCAAAGCACATTTTTTGTTCTGGGTTGAAGTACAATTCCCAATTTAGCAATTTCATAATTTAGTGGTTTCTGCTATATCAGAGCTATTTGAAATCTATCCCTAAAAGGGTATATAATATTCAAGGTGCACATTGGGTCATTCAGAATAACTTCACACACACCCGCTACTGTGTATTTTCAAGTCTAATTCTGTCACTAAACCCATACCTGTCACCCAGCGCCTAAATACTAGGCCTCAAATTTATATCCTGCTAAATCTCTCGTTACCGCTGTCCTGTTGTAGCTGGGAAAGTTATTTAGTGTCCGTCAAAGCACATTTTTTGTTCTGGGTTGAAGTACAATTCCCAATTTAGCAATTTCATAATTTAGTGGTTTCTGCTATATCAGAGCTATTTGAAATCTATCCCTAAAAGGGTATATAATATTCAAGGTGCACATTGGGTCATTCAGAATAACTTCACACACACCCGCTACTGTGTATTTTCAAGTCTAATTCTGTCACTAAACCCATACCTGTCACCCAGCGCCTAAATACTAGGCCTCAAATTTATATCCTGCTAAATCTCTCGTTACCGCTGTCCTGTTGTAGCTGGGAAAGTTATTTAGTGTCCGTCAAAGCACATTTTTTGTTCTGGGTTGAAATACAATTCCCAATTTAGCAATTTCATAATTTAGTGGTTTCTGCTATATCAGAGCTATTTGAAATCTATCCCTAAAAGGGTAGATCATATTGAAGGTGCACATAGGGTCATTCAGAATAACTTCACACACACCCGCTACTGTGTATTTCCAAGTCTAATTCTGTCACTAAACCCATACCTGTCACCCAGCGCCTAAATACTAGGCCTCAAATTTATATCCCGCTAAATCTCTCGTTACCGCTGTCCTGTTGTAGCTGGGAAAGTTATTTAGTGTCCGTCAAAGCACATTTTTTGTTCTGGGTTGAAGTACAATTCCCAATTTAGCAATTTCATAATTTAGTGGTTTCTGCTATATCAGAGCTATTTGAAATCTATCCCTAAAAGGGTATATAATATTCAAGGTGCACATTGGGTCATTCAGAATAACTTCACACACACCCGCTACTGTGTATTTTCAAGTCTAATTCTGTCACTAAACCCATACCTGTCACCCAGCGCCTAAATACTAGGCCTCAAATTTATATCCTGCTAAATCTCTCGTTACCGCTGTCCTGTTGTAGCTGGGAAAGTTATTTAGTGTCCGTCAAAGCACATTTTTTCTTCTGGGTTGAAATACAATTCCCAATTTAGCAATTTCATAATTTAGTGGTTTCTGCTATATCAGAGCTATTTGAAATCTATCCCTAAAAGGGTAGATCATATTGAAGGTGCACATAGGGTCATTCAGAATAACTTCACACACACCCGCTACTGTGTATTTCCAAGTCTAATTCTGTCACTAAACCCATACCTGTCACCCAGCGCCTAAATACTAGGCCTCAAATTTATATCCCGCTAAATCTCTCGTTACCGCTGTCCTGTTGTAGCTGGGAAAGTTATTTAGTGTCCGTCAAAGCACATTTTTTGTTCTGGGTTGAAGTACAATTCCCAATTTAGCAATTTCATAATTTAGTGGTTTCTGCTATATCAGAGCTATTTGAAATCTATCCCTAAAAGGGTATATAATATTCAAGGTGCACATTGGGTCATTCAGAATAACTTCACACACACCCGCTACTGTGTATTTCCAAGTCTAATTCTGTCACTAAACCCATACCTGTCACCCAGCGCCTAAATACTAGGCCTCAAATTTATATCCTGCTAAATCTCTCGTTACCGCTGTACTGTTGTTGCTTGGAAAGATATTTAGTGTCCGTCAAAGCACATTTTTTGTTCTGGGTTGAAGTACAATTCCCAATTTAGCAATTTCATAATTTAGTGGTTTCTGCTATATCAGAGCTATTTGAAATCTATCCCTAAAAGGGTATATAATATTCAAGGTGCACATTGGGTCATTCAGAATAACTTCACACACACCCGCTACTGTGTATTTTCAAGTCTAATTCTGTCACTAAACCCATACCTGTCACCCAGCGCCTAAATACTAGGCCTCAAATTTATATCCTGCTAAATCTCTCGTTACCGCTGTACTGTTGTTGCTGGGCAAGATATTTAGTGTCCGTCAAAGCACATTTTTTGTTCTGGGTTGAAATACAATTCCCAATTTAGCAATTTCATAATTTAGTGGTTTCTGCTATATCAGAGCTATTTGAAATCTATCCCTAAAAGGGTATATAATATTCAAGGTGCACATTGGGTCATTCAGAATAACTTCACACACACCCGCTACTGTGTATTTCCAAGTCTAATTCTGGCACTAAACCCATACCTGTCACCCAGCGCCTAAATACTAGGCCTCAAATTTATATCCCGCTAAATCTGTCCTTAGTGCTGTAGCTGGGCGAGTTATTTAGTGTCCGTTCAAGCACATTTCTTGTTCTGGGTTGAAATACAATTCCCAATTTAGCAATTTCATAATTTAGTGGTTTCTGCTATATCAGAGCTATTTGAAATCTATCCCTAAAAGGGTATATAATATTCAAGGTGCACATTGGGTCATTCAGAATAACTTCACACACACCCGCTACTGTGTATTTCCAAGTCTAATTCTGGCACTAAACCCATACCTGTCACCCAGCGCCTAAATACTAGGTCTCAAATTTATATCCCGCTAAATCTGTCCTTAGTGCTGTAGCTGGGCGAGTTATTTAGTGTCCGTTCAAGCACATTTCTTGTTCTGGGTTGAAATACAATTCCCAATTTAGCAATTTCATAATTTAGTGGTTTCTGCTATATCAGAGCTATTTGAAATCTATCCCTAAAAGGGTATATAATATTCAAGGTGCACATAGGGTCATTCAGAATAACTTCACACACACGCTTCTGTGCATTTCCAAGTCTAATTCTGTCACTAAATCCATACCGGTCACCCAGCGCCTAAATACTAGGCCTCAAATTTATATCCAGCTAAATCTGTCCCTAGTGCTGTAGCTGGGCGAGTTATTTAGTGTCCGTTCAAGCACATTTCTTGTTCTGGGTTGAAATACAATTCCCAATTTAGCAATTTCATAATTTAGTGGTTTCTGCTATATCAGAGCTATTTGAAATCTATCCCTAAAAGGGTATATAATATTCAAGGTGCACATTGGGTCATTCAGAATAACTTCACACACACCCGCTACTGTGTATTTCCAAGTCTAATTCTGGCACTAAACTCATACCTGTCACCCAGCGCCTAAATACTAGGCCTCAAATTTATATCCCGCTAAATCTGTCCTTAGTGCTGTAGCTGGGCGAGTTATTTAGTGTCCGTTCAAGCACATTTCTTGTTCTGGGTTGAAATACAATTCCCAATTTAGCAATTTCATAATTTAGTGGTTTCTGCTATATCAGAGCTATTTGAAATCTATCCCTAAAAGGGTATATAATATTCAAGGTGCACATTGGGTCATTCAGAATAACTTCACACACACCCGCTACTGTGTATTTCCAAGTCTAATTCTGGCACTAAACCCATACCTGTCACCCAGCGCCTAAATACTAGGTCTCAAATTTATATCCCGCTAAATCTGTCCTTAGTGCTGTAGCTGGGCGAGTTATTTAGTGTCCGTTCAAGCACATTTCTTGTTCTGGGTTGAAATACAATTCCCAATTTAGCAATTTCATAATTTAGTGGTTTCTGCTATATCAGAGCTATTTGAAATCTATCCCTAAAAGGGTATATAATATTCAAGGTGCACATTGGGTCATTCAGAATAACTTCACACACACACGCTTCTGTGCATTTCCAAGTCTAATTCTGTCACTAAATCCATACCGGTCACCCAGCGCCTAAATACTAGGCCTCAAATTTATATCCCGCTGAATTTGAATACAATACATTGGGCCAAATAATATATTTGTTGTTGTGGTGAACCATAACAATGAGAAAAACATCTAGTAAGGGACGCGGACGTGGACATGGTCGTGGTGGTGTTAGTGGACCCTCTGGTGCTGGGAGAGGACGTGGCCGTTCTGCCACATCCACACGTCCTAGTGTACCAACTACCTCAGGTCCCAGTAGCCGCCAGAATTTACAGCGATATATGGTGGGGCCCAATGCCGTTCTAAGGATGGTAAGGCCTGAGCAGGTACAGGCATTAGTCAATTGGGTGGCCGACAGTGGATCCAGCACGTTCACATTATCTCCCACCCAGTCTTCTGCAGAAAGCGCACAGATGGCGCCTGAAAACCAACCCCATCAGTCTGTCACATCACCCCCATGCATACCAGGGAAACTGTCTCAGCCTCAAGTTATGCAGCAGTCTCTTATGCTGTTTGAAGACTCCGCTGGCAGGGTTTCCCAAGGGCATCCACCTAGCCCTTCCCCAGCGGTGAAAGACATAGAATGCACTGACGCACAACCACTTATGTTTCCTGATGATGAGGACATGGGAATACCACCTCAGCATGTCTCTGATGATGACGAAACACAGGTGCCAACTGCTGCGTCTTTCTGCAGTGTGCAGACTGAACAGGAGGTCAGGGATCAAGACTGGGTGGAAGACGATGCAGGGGACGATGAGGTCCTAGACCCCACATGGAATGAAGGTCGTGCCACTGACTTTCACAGTTCGGAGGAAGAGGCAGTGGTGAGACCGAGCCAACAGCGTAGCAAAAGAGGGAGCAGTGGGCAAAAGCAGAACACCCGCCGCCAAGAGACTCCGCCTGCTACTGACCGCCGCCATCTGGGACCGAGCACCCCAAAGGCAGCTTCAAGGAGTTCCCTGGCATGGCACTTCTTCAAACAATGTGCTGACGACAAGACCCGAGTGGTTTGCACGCTGTGCCATCAGAGCCTGAAGCGAGGCATTAACGTTCTGAACCTGAGCACAACCTGCATGACCAGGCACCTGCATGCAAAGCATGAACTGCAGTGGAGTAAACACCTTAAAACCAAGGAAGTCACTCAGGCTCCCCCTGCTACCTCTTCTGCTGCTGCCGCCTCGGCCTATTCTGCTGCTGCCGCCTCGGCCTCTTCCTCCGCCTCTGGAGGAACGTTGGCACCTGCCGCCCAGCAAACAGGGGATGTACCACCAACACCACCACCACCACCTCCGTCACCAAGCGTCTCAACCATGTCACACGCCAGCGTTCAGCTCTCCATCTCACAAACATTTGATAGAAAGCGTAAATTCCCACCTAGCCACCCTCGATCCCTGGCCCTGAATGCCAGCATTTCTAAACTACTGGCCTATGAAATGCTGTCATTTAGGCTGGTGGACACAGACAGCTTCAAACAGCTCATGTCGCTTGCTGTCCCACAGTATGTTGTTCCCAGCCGGCACTACTTCTCCAAGAGAGCCGTGCCTTCCCTGCACAACCAAGTATCCGATAAAATCAAGTGTGCACTGCGCAACGCCATCTGTGGCAAGGTCCACCTAACCACAGATACGTGGACCAGTAAGCACGGCCAGGGACGCTATATCTCCCTAACTGCACACTGGGTAAATGTAGTGGCAGCTGGGCCCCAGGCGGAGAGCTGTTTGGCGCACGTCCTTCCGCCGCCAAGGATCGCAGGGCAACATTCTTTGCCTCCTGTTGCCACCTCCTCCTTCTCGGCTTCCTCCTCCTCTTCTTCCACCTGCTCATCCAGTCAGCCACACACCTTCACCACCAACTTCAGCACAGCCCGGGGTAAACGTCAGCAGGCCATTCTGAAACTCATATGTTTGGGGGACAGGCCCCATACCGCACAGGAGTTGTGGCGGGGTATAGAACAACAGACCGACGAGTGGTTGCTGCCGGTGAGCCTCAAGCCCGGCCTGGTGGTGTGTGATAATGGGCGAAATCTCGTTGCAGCTCTGGGACTAGCCAATTTGACGCACATCCCTTGCTTGGCGCATGTGCTGAATTTGGTGGTGCAGAAGTTCATTCACAACTACCCCGACATGTCAGAGCTGCTGCATAAAGTGCGGGCCGTCTGTTCGCGCTTCCGGCGTTCACATCCTGCTGCTGCTCGCCTGTCTGCGCTACAGCGTAACTTCGGCCTTCCCGCTCACCGCCTCATATGCGACGTGCCCACCAGGTGGAACTCCACCTTGCACATGCTGGACAGACTGTGCGAGCAGCAGCAGGCCATAGTGGAGTTTCAGCTGCAGCACGCACGGGTCAGTCGCACTACAGAACAGCACCACTTCACCACCAATGACTGGGCCTCCATGCGAGACCTGTGTGCCCTGTTGCGCTGTTTCGAGTACTCCACCAACATGGCCAGTGGCGATGACACCGTTATCAGCGTTACAATACCACTTCTATGTCTCCTTGAGAAAACACTTAGGGCGATGATGGAAGAGGAGGTGGCCCAGGAGGAGGAGGAGGAGGAGGAGGAAGAGGGGTCATTTTTAGCACTTTCAGGCCAGTCTCTTCGAAGTGACTCAGAGGGAGGTTTTTGGCAACAGCAGAGGCCAGGTACAAATGTGGCCAGCCAGGGCCCACTACTGGAGGACGAGGAGGACGAGGATGAGGAGGAGGTGGAGGAGGATGAGGATGAAGCATGGTCACAGCGGGGTGGCACCCAACGCAGCTCGGGTCCATCACTGGTGCGTGGCTGGGGGGAAAGGCAGGACGATGACGATACGCCTCCCACAGAGGACAGCTTGTCCTTATCCCTGGGCAGCCTGGCACACATGAGCGACTACATGCTGCAGTGCCTGCGCAACGACAGCAGAGTTGCCCACATTTTAACCTGTGCGGACTACTGGGTTGCCACCCTGCTGGATCCACGCTACAAAGACAATGTGCCCACCTTACTTCCTGCACTGGAGCGTGATAGGAAGATGCGCGAGTACAAGCGCACGTTGGTAGACGCGCTACTGAGAGCATTCCCAAATGTCACAGGGGAACAAGTGGAAGCCCAAGGCCAAGGCAGAGGAGGAGCAAGAGGTCGCCAAGGCAGCTGTGTCACGGCCAGCTCCTCTGAGGGCAGGGTTAGCATGGCAGAGATGTGGAAAACTTTTGTCAACACGCCACAGCTAACTGCACCACCACCTGATACGCAACGTGTTAGCAGGAGGCAACATTTCACTAACATGGTGGAACAGTACGTGTGCACACCCCTCCACGTACTGACTGATGGTTCGGCCCCATTCAACTTCTGGGTCTCTAAATTGTCCACGTGGCCAGAGCTAGCCTTTTATGCCTTGGAGGTGCTGGCCTGCCCGGCAGCCAGCGTTTTGTCTGAACGTGTATTCAGCACGGCAGGGGGCGTCATTACAGACAAACGCAGCCGCCTGTCTACAGCCAATGTGGACAAGCTGACGTTCATAAAAATGAACCAGGCATGGATCCCACAGGACCTGTCCGTCCCTTGTCCAGATTAGACATTAACTACCTCCCCATAACCATATATTATTGGACTCCAGGGCACTTCCTCATTCAATCCTATTTTTATTTTCATTTTACCATTATATTGCGATGCTACCCAAAGTTGAATGAACCTCTCCTCTGCCTGTGTGCTAGGCCTAAATATATGCCAATGGACTGTTGCAGTGGTGGCTGACATGAAGCCTGATTCTCTGCTATGACATGCAGACTAATTCTCTGCTGACATGAAGCCAGATTGTCTGTTACGGGACCTCTCTCCTCTGCCTGGGTGCTGGGCCTAAATTTATGACAATGGACTGTTGCAGTGGTGGCTGACGTGAAGCCTCATTCTCTGCTATGACATGCAGACTGATTCTCTGCTGACATGAAGCCAGATTGTCTGTTACGGGACCTCTCTGCTCTGCCTGTGTGCTAGGCCTAAATATATGCCAATGGACTGTTGCAGTGGTGGCTGACGTGAAGCCTGATTCTCTGCTATGACATGCAGACTGATTCTCTGCTGTCATGAAGCCAGATTGTCTGTTACGGGACCTCTCTGCTCTGCCTGTGTGCTAGGCCTAAATATATGCCAATGGACTGTTGCAGTGGTGGGTGACGTGAAGCCTCATTCTCTGCTATGACATGCAGACTGATTCTCTGCTGACATGAAGCCAGATCCTCTGTTACGGGACCTCTCTCCTCTGCCTGGGTGCTGGGCCTAAATTTATGACAATGGACTGTTGCAGTGGTGGCTGACGTGAAGCCTGATTCTCTGCTATGACATGCAGACTGATTCTCTGCTGTCATGAAGCCAGATTGTCTGTTACGGGACCTCTCTGCTCTGCCTGTGTGCTAGGCCTAAATATATGCCAATGGACTGTTGCAGTGGTGGGTGACGTGAAGCCTGATTCTCTGCTATGATATGAAGACTGATTCTCTGCTGACATGAAGCCAGATTGTCTGTTACGGGACCTTTCTCCTCTGCCTGGGTTCTGGGCCTAAATTTATGAAAATTGACTCTTACAGTGGTGGGTGACGTGAAGCCTGATTCTCTGCTATGATATGAAGACTGATTCTCTGCTGACATGAAGCCAGATTGTCTGTTACGGGACCTTTCTCCTCTGCCTGGGTTCTGGGCCTAAATTTATGAAAATTGACTCTTACAGTGGTGGGTGACGTGAAGCCTGATTCTCTGCTATGATATGAAGACTGATTCTCTGCTGACATGAAGCCAGATTGTCTGTTACGGGACCTTTCTCCTCTGCCTGGGTTCTGGGCCTAAATTTATGAAAATTGACTCTTACAGTGGTGGGTGACGTGAAGCCTGATTCTCTGCTATGATATGAAGACTGATTCTCTGCTGACATGAAGCCAGATTCTCTGTTACGGGACCTCTCTCCTCTGCCTGTGTGTGTGCTGGGCCTAAATATATGCCAATGGACTGTTGCAGTGGTGGCTGACGTGAAGCCTCATTCTCTGCTATGACATGCAGACTAATTCTCTGCTGACATGAAGCCAGATTCTCTGTTACGGGACCTCTCTCCTCTGCCTGTGTGTGTGCTGGGCCTAAATATATGCCAATGGACTGTTGCAGTGGTGGCTGACGTGAAGCCTCATTCTCTGCTATGACATGCAGACTAATTCTCTGCTGACATGAAGACAGATTCTCTGTTACGGGACCTCCCTCCTCTGCCTGGGTGCTGGGCCTAAATATATGCCAATGGACTGTTGCAGTGGTGGCTGACGTGAAGCCTCATTCTCTGCTATGACATGCAGACTAATTCTCTGCTGACATGAAGACAGATTCTCTGTTACGGGACCTCCCTCCTCTGCCTGGGTGCTGGGCCTAAATATATGCCAATGGACTGTTGCAGTGGTGGCTGACGTGAAGCCTCATTCTCTGCTATGACATGCAGACTGATTCTCTGCTGACATGAAGCCAGATTGTCTGTTACGGGACCTCTCTCCTCTGCCTGGGTGCTGGGTAGTGTTGAGCGCGAATATTCGAAAAGCAAATTTTTTTCGCGAATATCGCAACTTCGCGATTTCGCGAATATTTCGAATATAGTGCTATATATTCGTAAAAACGAATATTCGTTTTTTGTTTTTTTCCCCCCCCCCCACAAAATCACAGTACACATATAATTGATTGTTTCCCAAAGGTCCAACAGCTCAGATCTTACTCACATTGCCTAGAAAGTGATTGAGGCGCGAATCTTCGTAAGGCGATTTTATTAGCGCACATGCGAATATCGGCACGTCCCAGAACAGAGGCAAAGGGCTTTGCATTCATACATTAGTGAATTGAGTTGCGAATCTTCGTAAGGCGATTTTATTAGCGCACATGCGAATATCTACACTTGTCCCAGAACAGAGGCAAAGGGCTTTGCATTCATACATTAGTGATTGAATTGAGCTGCGAATCTTCGTAAGGCGATTTTATTAACGCAAATGCAAATATCTACACTTGTCCCCAGAACAGAGAGGCAAAGGCCTGTGCATTCATATAGTATAGCACCATATTCGCGAATACGTAGAACTTCGTAAAATTCGATTAACGAAAATTCGTATTTTTTATTTTACTTTCCACCTTACAGATTACATTGATCTGTACTCTGTCAACTACTGTCATCACCCCCCACTGTATCTCGATTGATTCCCAAAAGTCTCACATTCCCTAGAAAGTGATTGAGGTGCGAATCTTCGTAAGGCGATTTTATTAGCGCACATGCGAATATCTACACTTGTCCCAGAACAGAGGCAAAGGGCATTGCATTCATACATTAGTGATTGAATTGAGTTGCGAATCTTCGTAAGGCGATTTCATTAGCGCACATGTGAATTTTGCATAAAATATATGTATTATGCGATGCGAAAATTCGAATTATCGCATATGCGAAATAATAACGAATTTGAATAATCGCGAATATTTTACGAATATTCTTTCGAATATTCACAAAATTTCGCGAATTCGAATATGGGACATGCCGCTCAACACTAGTGCTGGGCCTAAATTTATGACAATGGACTGTTGCAGTGGTGGGTGACGTGAAGCCTGATTCTCTGCTATGACATGCAGACTGATTCTCTGCTGACATGAAGCCAGATTGTCTGTTACGGGACCTCTCTCCTCTGCCTGGGTGCTGGGCCTAAATATATGCCAATGGACTGTTGCAGTGGTGGCTGACGTGAAGCCTCATTCTCTGCTATGACATGCAGACTAATTCTCTGCTGACATGAAGCCAGATTGTCTGTTACGGGACCTCTCTCCTCTGCCTGGGTGCCGGGGCCTAAATATCTGAGAATGGACTGTTCCAGTGGTGGGTGACGGGAAGCCAGATTCTCTGCTATGGAACCTCTCTCCAATTGATTTTGGTTAATTTTTATTTATTTAATTTTTATTTTAATTCATTTCCCTATCCACATTTGTTTGCAGGGGATTTACCTACATGTTGCTGCCTTTTGCAGCCCTCTAGCTCTTTCCTGGGCTGTTTTACAGCCTTTTTAGTGCCGAAAAGTTCGGGTCCCCATTGACTTCAATGGGGTTCGGGTTCGGGACGAAGTTCGGATCGGGTTCGGATCCCGAACCCGAACATTTCCGGGATGTTCGGCCGAACTTCTCGAACCCGAACATCCAGGTGTTCGCTCAACTCTAGTTAAGAGTCATTAATCTTCCTATATATTTGCAAGAACGTGTCCATACATTTGTATATCTTCTAGGGTAGGAGTTACCAACTTTTTATAGCTTGTGGACCTTGTTTATATTTGAGAAATGTATGCCAAAGTTTAAAACCATTTTAAAGTTTATATGTCGAATTAATCTACATACAATTTTAGTTCTACTTCTTTGTAAATAAAATACATTAGTTATATTGCACTAACCCTGATTTATAGCTTGTATTAGAGCCTAAGCCTTATAGTTGTATTCCAAATTCTTCAGGTTTTCATAGGAAACCATCAACCAGCTTGTCATCAGTCACAACAGCTAGCAAGCTCTTATAATGCAGTGAAAGGGTTATGACTGGTGTAAGAACTATAGTTCTCAGATTCAGATCGCCAGAGAAAACTCTGTGGACATTGTGGAACATAGAACTGATTGGAATGCTAGAAGAGTTCAGCTCTGGAGCCAGCAGAATAGTGAATGAAGCTGTCCAATATTTTATTCAAATTAAAAGGTTATTCCTATTATAGCCATTAGTGATGAGCGGCAGGGGTCATATTTGAATTAGTGATATTTCGCGAATATTTTGTTCAATATTCGTCATATATTCGCGAATTCGTATATTCGTTACATTCTTTTTTTTACCCAAAAATCGGCAAGATAATGATCGCGTAATATGTGAATTACGCGCTCAATACAGGCGTGGGTCAAAAACTAATATAGTGCTGTATATTCAATTTTAGAATATTCATCATTTTTTTCCATCTGAACACATGATTCCTCCCTGCTTCTTGCTTGTGGGCCAATGAGTAATTGGCCCACAAGCAACTTAAGCAGGGAGGAATCATGACTTCAGATGGAAAAAAATGACAAATCTTCTAAAAAACGAATATATTCAATATAGTGTTATATATTCGTTTTTTTAGAATATTCGCAATTTTTTTCCATCTGAAGTCATGATTCCTCCCTGCTTAAGTTGCTTGTGGGCCAATGACTCATTGTTGCATAAAGATAACATCAGGCCTGGCAGTCTGCTTTAAGGGTACTCATCCTGCCATGCCAAACATGCTTATTGAAATTCTTACCCTTTCCTGGCTCTGGTGCCAGGTGCCTATGATCCCAATACCTGTTTCACTCCAGTCTTGACCTCTGCCTTGTTCCCTTGATCATTGTTCTGCCTCACCCTTGAAATTGTTTGTTCCCTGACTTTTCTTGGGGCAGAACTTACTGCAGCAAAGCAGACACCTTCTTGCTCAGGTTAAGGGTGAAGACCATGGGATCCTTAAGACTCCACACCCCAATCTAGCCAGTGGTAAATGTTTATGGCTTAGTGAATCCACATCTCTGACATGAGACTGTACTACGTATGACCATGCACTCCGTGTGGGACATTATCTAGGAGTTACACTTATTTTTGGACACACAAAGGCAGTTGTTTTTGTTTGGATGGAACAGTTTTTTCTTTGCAGTATTTATTCTTCTAGCGTTTCTGATTATTCCTATGCTAGTTAATCTAAGTTTCTGCTTGAGTTCTTCCTAAAAAATTGAATTCTATATAAAATTAGCATAGGACATAACTCAATCTTGGGAGCTTATCATTCCATTACTTGATAAAGAGAATGATAAATCTATTTTCAATTCCCTTGTGATCTTGAATAGTCCTGTAAGCAATATTTTTGTCATTTATAAAGCACAGGAAGGCAAGGGCCATCCCTAAGTCAAACATTCACAATATCTTTAATTAGCATATGACAAATTAACGATTCCATCTGTAATTAACTCCAAGGTAATTTTCTCCTGAAATGAAAATATGAAACATTAAAGCCATTAGATTTTTTTTTAATTCGACAAACTGGTAGGTGATATGTGGGCAATGTAAAGACAGTATGACTGATTGCCGGGCCATTTTTTTTGTCAGTAAGTGAACTGCAGGAATTTATATTGAGCATTAAAATGATGATATATAAATCTTATAGATGCATATTTCAGGTCAGAGGCTTTAAAAGGATAAAATCATGAACCTTTCAGGTTTTTTTTATGGCCGAATCTTGCCTTGGGAATTATATATCTAATATTTATTTTTTCCTCAGCCAACAACCACAGTGCAAACCGAGAAAACTTTTGCAGAAAGTAACACAATAAAGTGACTTTGTACGCCCCGTTTCCTGTGTAGAATGTGGCTATCCTCCCACAAGCTGACTCTGCTGTATTTTTTTATTTTCACATATGTTTATAGCTATGACAGGTGTCCATTCATACATCTATGCCAGAAGTCCAGAACTGAAGAGTTTATAGAAGGATAACTGAATGCATCAAGGAATTTGATCAAAAAGATGAAAAACCGCACTCTAATAGTCTTATTAAACTGTAAGACTAGCACCGTCTATATGATGTCAACTTCCTGTAGAATCCACCAATGGTGAACTTTAACTATCCAACCCCCATGCTTTCAAAATGCTTTCCTTTTTACAAGCACTATAATTTAACACAATAATTTTGGATTTGTGCAAGCATATACATTATAAAGCGGATCTTCAGGGGGTAAATTTATTTAAAAAGGACTCCAAGTGGAATCTATATGTATAAATAAGGACGTATATATGTATGTTCCGCGATCACTCAAAAAGGCAGCCACCAATTTCAATGAAACTTAGTATACACATCCCTTGCTACCCGGAAAGAAATCTTGTGGGGTCACTGCTCTCTAGCACGTACCGTTCCTGAGATATTCACCCAAAAAAATGCAAATATGGCACATCATATGACCTACAATAGCCAATAGAAGCCTGCAGGTCTTTCTCTTCTTATCCTGACTGCCATACACATGGTCACATGTCCCTTATCAGCCAATGTAAACTTGCAGGTCATTAGTCTCCACATACACACAGTTTTATACCTGGTTTCCATAACAACCCAGACATTTTTCTTCACTGCTGTAGGTCAGCTTTAAAGGGGCAGGGCGCTGTGGATGACACTGTTAAATGAGCGGAGTGCTGTGGAGGTCACAGTTAATGGGCAGGTACAGTGGACATACAGGCCAGCCTCAAAAGACGGACTTAAAAACCCCGCCCCCAGGTCCTGCTAAGCCACGCCCCCTCTGACTCTGCAGCCAACGGGGATTGAAAAAATGAAGGTAAAAATCAACTTCTGTCATCTGCAGGGGTGGAAGGAAGGGTGACTTTCTCCCTGCAGCTCATTCTCAGACAGCACAGTGCTGCTGTCTGAGAGTGAGCTGTTAAAAAAAACATCCCTGTGCCGGATGGAGGACAAGGAGTCTGAAAGCCAGGCTGTCCGGCCTAAAACCGGACCTCTGGCCACCATAGAAGCAGGCTGCTGTGGAGGTCAAAGTTAAGGGGACGATCCACTATAAAGGTTAGTGTTAAGGGGCAGATTGCTGTAGAGGCTACTGTTAAGGGGAAGGGGTGTTGTGGAAATCACTGTTGAGAAGATGGGGTACTGTGGAGGTCACTAATGAAGGGGCGGGCTGCTGTGGAGGTCACTAATAAGGGGACGGGCTGCTGTGGAGGTCACTGATAAGGGGACAGAGAACTGTGGAGGTCGCAATTAAGGGGACGGTCCGCTATGGAGGTCAGTGTTAAGGGGTGAGGTGCTGTAGAGGTCACTGTTAAGGGAGTATGGTGTTGTGGAGGTCACTTTTTAAGGGAACAGAGCTCTATATAGGTCACTGTTAAGTGGGTGGGTTATTGTGGAAATCACTGTTAACAAGACGGGGTACTGTGGAGGTCACTAATAAAGGGGCGGCTGCTGTGGTGGTCACTGTTAAAGGGGAGGGTGCTGTGAATGTTACTGTTAAGGTGGCAGGCAGCTGTGGAGGTCACTGTTAAAGGGGCCGGGTACTGTAGATGTCACTGTTATAGTGGATACTGTCGATATATTTTAATGACACACACAAACATTAAATTAAATAGATGAAATATACCCATGCAAAGCCGGGTCCTTCTGCTAGTAAAATGATAAAATGATCCCCAACATTCACATTCGACTGCTTACTGGATTCCAACTGGTCTCTGTTTCATGGTCAACTCTCGTAAATGCAACACTCTGGAAATGCCTGGAGTGACTGGCCGATCCAGCATCTCTAGGTTTTTCCCGTGTTGAGACAGTTAGGAAGTAGAGATTAGTCAGGAACTGGTAAGTGTCAAAATGGGAATGGCTAGAGAATGGGCAGAGAGAGTATCCTTTCTTTTAATTTTGTATCCCACTTTGAGGCAGCCGCATTACTAAAGAATTTTCCTCCACTGGATAACGCCTTTAAGTTGGGTTTTTATAAAGCTAGATTATCGGTGTCAAATGGTCCAAAGGCCCTACGACTGTACAATAAGCCACCTTAAAATGAGTATTCAGATTCAGAGGCAAATGTCCAGAGATGGCAAGAAGGATAAGAACATAATTTAGATCCTTTTCCATAAAAACCAAACATCTAGCATTTCTGATTACTGATACACAGGGCCGTGTGTCAATAATCAAGAATACAACAAACTAGGTATAGTGCAGCAAGAGCTGGGAGAAGGAGGATGTGAGTGGCTGTGGCACTGATAGGAGTTGTAGTGGTTCACAGTGGCTGTCTTCACTTCATTGCTTCCTGGGGCTCTGCAGTGAATTGAGGGTGCATAGTTTCTTCTCTCAGGATACACCCTGGTATTGGGGCTCCTGCCTGTTTTTAGATAGATGAGTGTAGGGCAGGACAGGGAGTGGTGCAGGCAGAATTGTAGGTGTTGGGTGCACGGCAATAAGGAGGTCTGTGTAAGGTAACAAGTCCAGCAAGCTTTACTGAGATATTCTTGGAAAATAACACTTGTAAAGACAGGAATAATCTTTCCAAATTGCACACAAAGTCTTTCTAAAGCTGTATATGGTAAAGCAACTGTATGGTCCATTTTTATGTAACCAAGAAAACTTCCCAAAATGACCAAAGGCATGCTATTCAGTTCTCATTAACTCTTTTAGTAATGCTCACCGTGGGGAACATACTGTATCTTAGATCAGTTGGCCAATCCATCTCCAAAGTGTGGTGGGTGCTGGAGGCATTTGACCTTTTTCACAAGCAGCAAAGTTAAAAATCATAAATGTGTGCTACCTTTGTTATCGTGCACTGTTCTTTATGGTCCTAAGCAGTCTATAGATTCTTTGTCACTTGTCCTCATCATGTAGAGACGGAGAATCCCTAGTAGTAGGCCTCACACTGTATAGACCCATGTAGTCCCTCACACCAGCTGCCTAGCCCAGACTCACTGGCTATAGCAATTAGTTGAAGATTTGCAAATTCGAATATTCGTTATATTCAACTTTTTTTTTACTCGAAAAATCGGCAATGTAATGATCACGTAATATGCGAATATATTACGCGATCAGTACAGGCGTGGGTCAAAAACGAATATATAGCACTATAGAATATAGTGCCATATATTAGTCTTTTAGAATATTCATAATTTTTTTCCATCAGAAGTTATGATTCCTCCCTTGTTAAGTTGCTTGTCAAGCAACTGAAGCAGGGAGGAATCATGACTTCAGATGGAAAAAAATTACGAATATTCTAATAAACGAATATATAGCACTATATTCAATATAGTGATATACCGTATATTTGTTTTTTAGAATATTCATAATCTTTTTCCATCTGAAGTTATGATTCCTCCCTGCTTAAATTGCTTGACAAGAAACTTAAGCAGGGAGGAATCATAACTTTAAATGGAAAAAAATTAGGAATATTCTAAAAAACTAATATGTAGCACTAAATTCTATAGTGCTATATATTCGTTTTTGACCCACGCCTGTATTGATTGCGCAATATTCGCATATTTGAGTGCCCGTAAAGGCCTGGAATGTAATGTCTTATTATGAGAAATGGTTGTAGAGGATTTGAAAATCTCAAGAAAGGAAAATGATAGAAAAAACAGATGTAGTCTCGGCAGGAAAATAAACTTGTTACAGAGGGATCAATACACCTGGTGCCATGGACACTGACTAAGGCTTCTTTCGCACGAGTGCAAAGCTTTTCTCTGGTTTGAGCTGAAGGTGAATGAAAGACCACAATCTATTACTATGCATCAAAAGTTCAAGTATCTTGGTTAATATTGAGCCATTACAGAACTGTGTCCACTTTGCTAAAAAAAAAATGTTGTCCATATCTTGTGTTAGCAAGTTCAAATTGGTCAACCAATACATCTTAAAGGATGACATGATAAAGTATACAATGCAATTAAAATCAGACTTGTGTATGTTCTGTTTAGGAGTAGAGTGTGCCCTTGGAATGGTGGGCCCAAGAAACCCCAACCCAAAACTGGTCTACATTGTTTGGTGTTGATTACAAACCTTGTGGAGAACAAGAAATTTTTATGTGAAATTTGAAGAATGTAATAAACATATTTTTAGCCTACAGGCCACACATGATGCATGTAAGATGAAGCAGGCTATGTGCACCATGACATGCACTTGACAGACAAATAAGCAACTTTTTACAATTAAAGACGTTATTGGATTCTTCAGAATGTTTGTGGTTTCCTAGTAAACCGCAATGATTTAGGATGTAAGCTGTTTTCTTAAAGGAACAAGGCAGATTACGGTAAGGTCTGCTGAACAGACATAGCTACAGCTGGTATGTTGGTATTTAAGGAAATATGGATTAAGGGGGATTTTTTTCTTCCTTTCTTTTTGCCTACATAATCTTAACATTCACATACGAATATACTTAATTGGATAAAGTATATTTGTCTTTAAGAAACCATTGACTCCATTTATGCTTTGCCAATATGGACAAAAAAAGATGGGTTTCTTATCTTTGTTTTGCAAACTATTTCATAATTTATGTAATCTTGATTTTACATTGTATTTTAAGTGCCCGGAAAGGCCTGGAATGTAATGTCTTATTATGAGAAATGGTTGTAGAGGATTTAAGAATCTCAAGAAATGAAAATGATGGAAAAAACAGATGTAGTATCGGCAGGAAAATAAACTTGTTACAGAGGGATCAATACACCTGGTGCCATGGACACTGACTAAGGCCTCTTTTGCATGAGCGTCGTGGGTGAGGGCCGGATGCGATGCGAGTGCATTCAGGGAAAATCGTGCAATTTTGTTTGCGAGTGCAGTCAGTTTTGTATGCGATTGTGTTGCATGTTTTCCGTGCGGGTGATATGCGGATTGCATGTGTTTTTAACGCGCGTGAAAAAAAACTGAACAATTCTCTTGAATCACCTTTTTACTATCTAAACCCCCAGCATACATTTTAATTAAATATCCTATATTTTTTTTTTATTGCTTGTGTGGCTGAATTGTGTTTTTATTTTTAGTTTAAATATTGATTTTTAGACACGATATGTGAAATATGCTAAAATACTTCATTACT
This sequence comes from Bufo gargarizans, assembly GCF_014858855.1. Classification (NCBI taxonomy): domain Eukaryota; kingdom Metazoa; phylum Chordata; class Amphibia; order Anura; family Bufonidae; genus Bufo; species Bufo gargarizans. Next base: position 428,561,563 of record NC_058084.1, read on the forward strand.
ATAAATCTCAAATGTAAGCAATATTAAAAGTATGTCAGTATCGACTTAAGTCGGATGGACGTGTGAAGTGCAGCTCTCCGGCTGCTTACTGGACCCCAGAATGGTCAAGATCAGTGGCCCGAAGCCCACAGACCAAGCGGGACACAATCGTTCCTCGAGCCAGCCAGGAGAAATGGAGAAGTTTATTAAAAAAGCAGCCGCAGCTGGAGTGAACAGGGAAACCAAGATGGCGCCCGGGACCCCGCGCACAAGCCACAAGCAGGCAGCGGCAGCAAGCGCTGACAAGGTAGGGAAAGATCCCAATGATATAGACTGCCTACCCATCTCCCGCCCTGGCAGACGCCCTGGGACCCCTAACCATGGGGGAAGTACGCCATATAGGCCGGAGGGTGGAATCTTTTGAAGAAACCCAGGCCGCAATCCTAAACCATCAAAATGAAGTGACTTCCAGCCTGTCGCTAGCTCAAAGTCACATCAACTCCCTGTACACTGCTATAGAAGATCAAGAGAATAGGAGCAGGCGCAACAACCTGCGTTTCCGGGGCATTCCTGAAACAGTACCTGCTGTAGATATCCCTGAAGTTGTGATCCAGATATGTCTGAAACTACTGGGGCCGGACTCTGCACATGAAGTGTTAATTGAGAGAGCACATAGAGCTCTTAGTCCAAAACCACAAGACACAGAACCCCCCAGGGATGTGATTTGTAAATTCCTGCATTTTCCAGTCAAAGAAGCTATATTGGCCAGTGCCAGAAATTCCAACACAATAGAATGGGAGGACAATGCCATCACTATATTTCAAGACTTAGCCCAATCAACACTCAGGAAACGTAAAGCAATAAAACCGCTTACAGACTGGCTGCGTCATCACAAGATCATCTACAGATGTACCTTCCCCTTTGGCCTTTCATTCCTCCACGAGGGTCGCAGCATCACCATTTCATCTTACAGCGATCTGGATAAAGTTTACGCTCACCTTCAGATCCCACCTCTGCCTATTGACAATTAGGAAATGGTCCAAAATGTATCTGCTCTACCTGAATTACCCAAAGTGTTACCCTGGGAATTTTCTCGCACTCCAAAACCCCAAAGATCAAGAAGAGGGAACTTTTTATCTACTCCAAAGTGTCTTTCTCTTGTGGATAAGTAACCCGCGCATAACAACCTTCACTTACCCAGAAAAGGGTCCCAGTTGATCTACAATATGATACTTTTTACCACCAAAGCATTTGTATTATATGTTCGATATCATACTGCTCTCCCTATTGAGTGAAGATAAAGAAGTGCTCATTATTAGTGATGAGCGGCAGGGGTCATATTCGAATTAACAATATTTTGCGAATATTTTGTAGAATATTCGTCGAATATTCGTTATATTATACAATTTTTTTACTCGGCAAGGTAATAAAGGTAATAAAATCGGTCTTCTTGCCTTTTCCTACTTGGGCCCTCCTGCTGGCCAACATACTACCCATAACACTCAGCTCCATTCCAAATCCCATGATCCATAACACTCTAAAGGTCTGGAGGTCGTTCTCGGCCAGCTTCGGAGCCCTAACACTGCCCTCCCCCCTCATGCTTGTAAAAGATGTCATCGCCTTAGCTCCCAAGGAGTTGAGAGAGAGTTTTTCAATCCCCCTAAGGTCATCTGCGATTGCCATTTCAGAGCTATTAGACCCTGATGGCTGTGTGCTTTCTGATCTAGGGGTCTGCAAGAAACTCAAAATACAAATCCATAACGCCATCCTTATGCGATTCCTCAGATTAGAAGCATTCCTTCTTGCAAAAAAAAAACCTTCTATTGAACGAGACTAGCTGGTTCGAGAAGATAGTGGGGCTCTCGCTACACCCTCCTAAAACTATATCCACGATATATAAGCAATTAAAATCTCCCCCTCTCAGAGAAAGTCTGCTATAATTAGCCTTTGGGAGAAAGATCTGCAGAGAACACTATCAACTTCTGAAATCACAAAGCTTACTGATCACTCCACATAAGATCTCCAGATGCGTTCGCATTCAAGAAAACAGCTATAAAATCTTCTCACGTTGGTACAGGACTCCAGACAAAACCACCTGCATATATAACCCTGGTACCTCAGACGTATGCTGGAGATGTCACAAAGAAAAGGGCTCATTCTTCCACATCTGGTGGTCGTGTGAATTAATTTAACCCTGGTGGCACAACATAGTCAAAATCTGTAATCAAATCTGTCAAACCTCCTTACCTTGCACTCCTGAATTAGCTTTACTCTCCCTGGGGATGGAGGGAATGAGCCCCCACAAAACATCCCTTTTTTCCCTCCTGATAGCAGCTGCCAGACTATTACTACCAAAGCACTGGCTCTCGTCTGAGATCCCAAGTGTGGACCACTGGATTAATAAGGCGGACCAGATCTATAGGCTTGGGGAAATCTCGCACTGAGAACAATGCTCCAGACCCACCTTCCTAAGGATATGGACTCCCTGGAGAAATTATCAAAAATTCTCTTAGTACTCACCCCTGTCCTATCCCCCCACTTTCATACCAGTACTGAAATGCTCATGCGCCTGAACCTGCCCAACATGTTACACACTGAATGTTTCTAGCTACTCATGCCTAACTGTTCATTCAAGTGTTTACAGCTGATTGATTCTGTTTACTACCTGTCTGGACCGTTCCGCACCGGTCTTTCGATGTAATTCCTATCTGTTCATGTGCCTGTTCATTTTATAAGCTTATCTGTGATGTAATTTGATACTGTACATGGCTATTTACAAACTTTTGATAAAACAATAAAAATTATTAATAAAAAATAAATAAATTAAAAGTGTGTCAGTATCAATATCATAATTAATAAAGTAGTATTTGGCCTCATTATATAACGAAAACTATCGACATGTGTCATGTGACAAAACTCCATTTCTATTGTCTATAACAGTGATGGCAAACTATTTACAGACCTAGTGCCCAAAATGCAACATAAACCTAATTATTTATCGCCAACTGCCAACCTGGCAATTTGCCTTTAATACTACAGTCCAATATAGTATATCTCCAATGTACTTTTATCTACAACAGCCGGCCTACATTCAGTGCGCTGCCTGTGCTGTTCATAGTGCGCCCTGCGCTGATAAATGGCAGGAAAAGTCTACGGCATATTGGTACACCATAGACTCTGAGTGGCGCCTCTGGCACTCGTTCCATAGGTTCGCCATCGCTGGTCTATACTATCGTGTGCATATGGACCTAAAATTGTGTTAAATTTTTATATGAAGATATGAATTATCAAATCCAAAATGTACAATAATTTATATATGTTTTTGGTTTGCATAAATTAATATTTGTGTGTAAATGATTTATAAATAATTTTTATATTGTTACGTGTATGTAGTTTATATTAATTAATAGTAAACGTGTACAATTATTAAAGTGTTATATGTGTGTGTGTGATAACTAAATTTTTATATTTCATGTGTTTAATAAAGAGAGAAAACAATACATTTGGTGAAAATAAAACTCAGTTTATTTTAGCACTGAGGTTTTTTTTTAACATAAATTACAGTACCTCTGGAACTTAGTGACCTGAACAGTGGTAGACTTGTGTAGTAATTATCCACGTATAGATGGTAACCCTTATTCAGCAGTGGGTGCAGTAAGACCCACACTATCTTCCCACTAACTCCTAGGACGAGGGGGCATTCTGAGGGTTCAATTCGGGTGTCCCTCCCTTCATAAACCCGGAACTTGTAAGTGTACCCAGAGCTACTCACACAGACTTTATATAGTTTTATGCCATACCCTGCCCGCTTGCTGGGCAGGTACTGGCAGACTCTTACCCTCCCTTTGAAAAGTAACAGGGATTTGTCTATGCAGACATTATGTTCTGGGGTGTACACTTCTGAAAACTTTGCATTGAAGTGGTCAAGGACGGACCTAATTTTGAACAGACGGTCAAATGCAGGGTTATTCTGGGGTGGGCACTGTGCATTATCGTTGTAATGCAAAAACTTCAGTATTGATTGGAATCGATTACGGGCCATGGTATTACTGTAAATTGGAGTGTGGTACAAGACACCCGCACTCCAATACTGAGTAATTTTAGTTTTTTTTACTAGGCCCATATGCAGAAAGAGCCCCCAAAAGGTCATCATCTCTGCTGCATTTACTGGGGTCCAATCTTGGGGTTTAGCGTATGGCGATGTAGGGTGCTGGGAAATTAATTGCTGGGCGTATAAATTTTGAAAATCTTCAGAGATAAAAAAAAAAAAAAAAAATCGATTTCAGTGAAGCCCACACAGTCTATCTGAATGATTGGACTACATTCCACAGTTCTTCTCCATTTCTGGGTTTTGCCTCAGAAACTGCATTTTTTATGTCACCCACAAGTTTTCTATTGGATTAAGATCCGGGGATTGGGCTGGCCACTCCATAACGTCAATCTTGTTGGCCTGGAACCAAGATGTTGCACGTTTACTGGTGTGTTTGGGGTCTTTGTCTTGTTGGAACACCCATTTCAAGGGCATTTCCTCTTCAGCATAAGGCAGCATGACCTCTTCAAGTATTCTGATGTATTCAAACTGATCCATGATCCCTGGTATGCGATAAATAGGCCCAACACCGTAGTATGAGAAACATCCCCAAATCATGATGCTTGACCACCATGCTTCACTGTCTTCACAGTGTACCGTGGCTTGAATTCAGTGTTTGGGGGGTCGTCTGACAAACTGTCTCTGTCCAGTACACTCAAAATGAACAATCTTACTTTAATCAGTCCACAAAATGTCTCTTTAGGCCAGTCAATGTGCTCTTTGGCAAATTGTAACCTCTTCAGCACATGTCTTTTTTTCAACAGTGGGACTTTGCAGGTGCTTCTTGCAGATAGCTTGGCTTCAAATAGGCCTCTTCTAATTGTAACAGTACTCACAGATAACTTTAGACCTTCTTTGATCTACCTGGAACTGATTGTTGCCATTTTGGCTATTCTTCTATCCATTCGAATGGTAGTTTTTCGCTTTCTTCCACATCTTTCAGTTTTTGGTTGCCATTTTAAAGCATTTGCATCATTTTAGCTGAGCAGCCTATCATTTTCTGCACTTCTTTATACAGTATGTTTTCCCCTCTCCGAACAACTTTTTAATCAAGGTATGCTGTTCTTCTGAACAATGTCTGGAACGACCCATTTTCATCAGAATTTCATCGTGAAATGCACTATAACCAGCATGTACAACATTTGCTGCCTCCCTTCCTTAACCACTTTAACCCCTCTAGCTGAAACCCCCTTCATGACCAGGCCACTTTTTACACTTCTGCACTACACTACTTTCACAGTTTATCGCTCGGTCATGCAACTTACCACCCAAATGAATTTTACCTCCTTTTCTTCTCACTAATAGAGCTTTGATTTGGTGGTATTTTATTGCTGCTGACATTTTTACTTTTTTTGTTATTAATCAAAATGTAACTATTTTTGTGCAAAAAAATGACATTTTTCACTTTCAGCTGTAAAATTTTGCAAAAAAAACGACATCCATATATTAATTTTTCTTCAAATTTATTGTTCTACATGTCTTTGATAAAAAAAAATGTTTGGGCAAAAAAAAATGGTTTGGGTAAAAGTTATAGCGTTTACACACTATGGTACAAAAATGTGAATTTCCGCTTTTTGAAACAGCTCTGACTTTCTGAGCACCTGTCATGATTCCTGAGGTTCTACAATGCCCAAACAGTAGAAAAACCCCACAAATGACCCCATTTCGGAAAGTAGACACCCTAAGGTATTCGCTGATGGGCATAGTGAGTTCATAGAACTTTTTATTTTTTGTCACAAGTTAGCGGAAAATGATGATTTTATATTTTTTTTCCTTACAAAGTCTCATATTCCACTAACTTGCGACAAAAAATAAAAAATTCTAGGAACTCACCATGCCCCTCACGGAATACCTTGGGGTGTCTTCTTTCCAAATACTCCAGTACTTTGCAATCAAAATCTGTAAAAAATGACCGGTGAAATCCGAAAGGTGCACTTTGGAATATGTGCCCCTTTGCCCACCTTGGCTGCAAAAAAGTGTGACACATCTGGTATCGCCGTACTCAGGAGAAGTTGGGGAATGTGTTTTGGGGTGTCATTTTACATATACCCATGCTGGGTGAGAGAAATATCTTGGCAAAAGACAACTTTTCCCATTTTTTTATACAAAGTTGGCATTTGACCAAGATATTTATCTCACCCAGCACGGGTATATGTAAAATGACACCCCAAAACACATTCCCCAGCTTCTCCTGAGTACGGCGATACCAGATGTGTGACACTTTTGCGCATCTAGGCTGCAAAAGTGCCCAAATTCCTTTTAGATGGGCATTTTTAGACATTTGGATCCCAGACTTCTTCTCACGCTTTAGGGCCCCTAAAAAGCCAGGGCAGTATAAATACCCCACATGTGACCCCACTTTGGAAAGAAGACACCCCAAGGTATTCAATGAGGGGCATGGCGAGTTCATAGAAATGTATTTTTTTGGCATAAGTTAGCGGAAATTGATATATTTTTTTTTTCTCACAAAGTCTCACTTTCTGCTAACTTAGGACAAAAATTTTAATCTTTCATGGACTCAATATGCCCCTCAGCGAATACCTTGGGGTGTCCTCTTTCTAAAATGGGGTCAGTTGTGGGGTGTTTGTACTGCCCTGGCATTTGAGGGTCTCCGCAATCATTGCATGTATGGCCAGCATTAGGAGTTTCTGCTATTCTCCTTATATTGAGCATACAGGTAATAAGATTTATTTTTTCCGCTCAGCCTCTGGGCTGAAAGAAAAAAATGAACGGCACAGATTTCTTCATTCGCATCGATCAATGTGGATGAAAAAATCTCTGTCAAAAAAAAAAGTAGGGGAAAGGCGTCTGCCAGGACATAGGAGCTCCGCCCAACATTCATACCCACTTAGCTCGTATGCCCTGGCAAACCAGATTTCACCATTCACATCAATTGATGTGGATGAATAAATCATTGCCGGGATTTTTTTTATTTATTTTTTTACATACAAAGTGTTTGCCAAAGCATAGGAACGCCGCCTCCTCCTCAGCTTGTATGCCTCGGCAAACGTATCTGTTACTGCAGAGTAGAAATCTCGTCTTGCAGCGCCGCATACACCGACTTGCGTGTAATCTGACAGCAGCGCAATGCTTCTGTCAGAATGCACATCAGTGCTGCAGCTAGTCGATCGGTTGGTCCACCTGGAAGGTAAAAAAAAGAAAAAAGAAAAAACCAGGCCGCAACGCAATAATTTTATTAACTTTGGAACAGAACATATAAACTTTAACTTTTTGAACTAAACATTAACCTTTTTGCTTACTGTTTTTTTTTTTTTTTTTTTGTTTTTTTACCTTTATAGAACAAACCTCTCCTTCCCCATGGGTCAATGTGCAAAGCGCAAATCGCCCAAAGATGTGGCAAAGTGCGTTATGCACTTTGTCCCAGGTGAAAGGAGACGTTTGCAGCAGCTGTGTGAGTGAATGGGCCCTAATAGCCCTGTGTGCCTGTCCTGGTGAGATGTGATCCCTATGCTAATAGTGTACCTGTGTGTGGTACTTCCGGAAACACTCTCCAAAGCATAGGGCAGGGTGGTCAGGACAGTCAGGACAGAAATAGCGGGTGTCACGCCTTATTCCACTCCTGCTACAGACACGACATTTTTTTCGGGGTGGCGGTCGGTTTGAGGTACCAGGAACGACACTGGGGAAATGTCGCTCGTGTAGACGGCTAACTACACTGGTGGATGGGGCCACAGAACCTCCTGGGTACAGGAGGTTCGCAATGATCTCTTCCTGAAATTTGAGGAAGGATCGTGTTCTCCCAACCTTACTGTAGAGAACAAAACTATTATACAGAGCCAATTGAATTAAATATACAGACACCTTCTTATACCAGCGTCTGGTACTGCGGAACACTAAATACGGAGCCAACATTCTGGTCATTGAAGTCCACCCCTCCCATGAGCAAATTATAGTCGTGGACTGAGAGGGGCTTTTCAATGACACGGGTTGCTCGCTCAATTTGGATTGTCGTGTCTGCGTGAATGAGGAGAGCATGTAAACGTCACGCTTGTCTCTCCATTTCACCGCGAGCAGTTCTTCGTTACACAGTGCGGCCCTCTGCCCCCTTGCAAGACGGGTGGTAACGAGCCGTTGGGGGAAGCCCGCGCGACTAGTTCGCGCGGTGCCACAGGCGCCAATCCGTTCTAGAAACAAATGCCTAAAGAGGGCCACACTTGTGTAAAAATTGTCCACATAAAGATGGTACCCCTTGCCGAATAAGGGTGACACCAAGTCCCAGACTGTCTTCCCACTGCTCCCCAGGTAGTCAGGGCAACCGACCGGCTCCAGGGTCTGATCTTTTCCCTAATAGATCTGAAATTTGTGTGTATAGCCTGTGGCCCTTTCACAGAGCTTATACAATTTGACCCCATACCGGGCGCACTTGCTTGGGATGTATTGTTTGAAGCCAAGGCGTCTGGTAAAATGTATCAGGGACTCGTCTACGCAGATGTTTTGCTCAGGGGTATACAAATCTGCAAATTTCAGGTTGAAATGGTCTATGAGGGGCCGAATTTTGTGGAGCCGGTCAAAAGCAGGGTGGCCTCTGGGACGGGAGGTGCTGTTATCACTAAAGTGCAGGAAACGCAGGATGGTCTCAAATCGTGTCCTGGACATAGCAGCAGAGAACATGGGCATGTGATGAATTGGGTTCGTGGACCAATATGACCGCAATTCATGCTTTTTAGTTAGACCCATGTTGAGGAGGAGGCCCAGAAAAGTTTTAATTTCGGAAACTTGGACTGGTTTCTACCGGTTTCTAGTGAATAAGAGCTTCCCGAGTTGGCGGATATAAATTGTGTGGCATACCGATTTGTTTCGGCCACGACTAAGTCCAAGAGCTTCGCAGTCAAGAACAGCTCAAAAAATCCCAGGGCCGAACCGATCTGAGCTGTCTCAACCCGAACTCCAGACTGGGCAGTGAAAGGGAAAACTACAGGTGCGGCTGAAGTTGGGGACTGCCAATCAGGGTTTGCCAGCACCTCAGGGATTCTAGGGGCTCTACGGGCACGTCTTTGCGGTGGCTGCGACGGGGTCACTACTGCTCGTGCCACCGTACCAGCTTCAACTGCCCTTCTGGTGCTCGCCACTTCACCAGGTTGTACGGCAGTGCTGGTACTAGGTCCAGGAAGGGCTGGGCTGCTGGTGTATGCCTCACCACGTAATCCGACAGCACCAGCCCCACTCTGCTGCTCTTGAAGCGGATCCTGCGCAACCTGCGGTCTAGCGACATGGGGCCGGGTACGCCTGATGCTTTCAGGGACCTCAGCCTCCTCGTCTGAACTTTGGGTCAGAGTGCCACTGCTTTCTACAGGTTCGTATTCTGACCCGCTAGATTCGTCAGATGAGGGTTCCCATTCCTCATCCGACTGGGTCAGAAGCCTGTAGGCCTCTTCAGAAGAATACCCCCTGTTAGACATTTGGGCAACTAAATTCAGGGGTATTCCCTGAGACTACCTAAGAAAAAAAAGCAAGCCTGTCTTACAAAGGGGAGGCTAGCGAAGTACTGGAGGCCGCTGCGGTTGATAAAAAATATCAAAACTGATTTTTTTATCGCCGCAGTGCGTGTAAAGTGAATGTGCAGTGATAAAAAAATAAGAATTTTTTTGTCACTGCGGTGGGGCGGGCGTGGGTGAACGCACGTGTGGGCGACCGATCAGGCCTGATCGGGCAAACACTGCGTTTTGGGTGGAGGGCGAACTAAAGTGACACTAATACTATTATAGATCTGACCGTGATCAGTTTTGATCACTTCCAGATACTATAAAAGTACAAATGCTGATTAGCGATACGCTAATCAGCGAATAAGGGACTGCGGTGCGGTGGGCTGGGCGCTAACTGATCCCTAAACTACCTAACCAAGGGGCCTAAACTATACCTAAAACCTAACGGTCAATACCAGTGAAAAATAAAAAGTGACAGTTTGCACTGATCACTTTTTTCCTTTTCACTAGTGATTGACAGGGGCAAGAAGGGGTGATCAAAGGGTTAATTGGGTCCTGGGAGGTGATCTGGGGGCTAAGTGTGGTGTTGGTGGGTACTCACAGTGATGTGTGCTCCTCTGCTCCTCTGCTGGAACCAACCGACCAAAAGAAGGAGCAGAGGAGCAGGGCAGCCATATAACCACATCATATTTACTAATATGAAGGGTTATCTGGCTGCTGATTCGTTTTTTTGAAAATCAGCAACCTGCCAGCCGCGATCATTGGCTGGCAGGTTGCTGACAAAATTGTCTTTTGAATTTTGCCGGCCCGCGATGCGCATGCCGGCTTCCACCGAAATCTCGCGTCTCGCAAGAGGACGCACCGGCGCGTCCACCCAGAAGAGCACGACCGCCGAGAAGACGCAATCCTGCGTACGGCGGTCGTGAGCAGGTTAAATAAGGGAAATATCATTTCTACCAAAAACAGTGATTGATCAGGTTAGTGATGTCTGACTGCTATTAATTTGAACATAACTGTACCTTCTGTCGGTCCTCTTAGAAGGGGTATCCTCTTGATTTCATATACCATGTACAGGTATGCATCCAGCTTGAGTTAGTTGTAAAATGTTTTCATCTTTAGCTGTGCCTAACACTGTTGTGACTTAGGCTACTTTCACATTAGCGTTCGGGGCTCCGCTTGTGAGTTCAGTTTGAAGGCTCTCACAAGCGGCCCCGAACGCATCCGTCCAGCCCTAATGCATTCTGAGTGGATGCGGATCCGCTCAGAATGCATCAGTCTGGCAGCGTTTGGCCTCCGCTACGCTCAGCAGGCGGACACCCGAACGCTGCTTGCAGCATTCGGATTTCCGACTGCCGCGCAGAGGCAAAGGGATCCGTCCAGACGTACAATGTAAGTCAATGGGGACAGATCCGTTTGAAGTTGACACAATATGGCTCAATTTTCAAACGGATCCGTCCCGCATTGACTTTCAATGTAAAGTCTGGACGGATCCGTCTGAGCAACTTTCACACTTAGAATTATTTCTAAATTATAATGCAGACGGATCTGTTCTGAACGGATCCCATCGTCTGCATTATAGGAGCGGATCCGTCTGTGCAGACACCAGACAGATCCGCTCTGAACGCAAGTGTGAAAGTAGCCTTAGACAACTCTCTCTGTTTGTAGTTAAGCAATAATCACATTAAATCACACATTTATTACAACCCCATATTTTACTTGAATAGGAGCTGCATTGCAGTCCCTCAGCACAGCCACTAGGCCCTCTTGACTTTTATTTCTGGCACCGGACCCCCACTGTTCTGATATTGTTGGCCTATCCAGAGGATAAGTCATAAAAATCTAGAAATTGAAAAATCCCTTTAAGGAGTTCAGGATTTAAAAAATGTTTAACAGTGGAAAAGTTGATAAAATTAAGCAAAAAAATACTCAAATGTTCCAGCACTAGAGCTCCCATGTTTCCCACCAATCTATATTTACTTCCCTTTAGAGTTGAGCGAACACCTGGATGTTCGGGTTCGAGAAGTTCGGCCGAACATCCCGGAAATGTTCGGGTTCGGGATCCGAACCCGATCCGAACTTCGTCCCGAACCCGAACCCCATTGAAGTCAATGGGGACCCGAACTTTTCGGCACTAAAAAGGCTGTAAAACAGCCCAGGAAAGAGCTAGAGGGCTGCAAAAGGCAGCAACATGTAGGTAAATCCCCTGCAAACAAATGTGGATAGGGAAATGAATTAAAATAAAAATTAAATAAATAAAAATTAACCAAAATCAATTGGAGAGAGGTTCCATAGCAGAGAATCTGGCTTCCCGTCACCCACCACTGGAACAGTCCATTCTCAGATATTTAGGCCCCGGCACCCAGGCAGAGGAGAGAGGTCCCGTAACAGAGAATCTGTCTTCATGTCAGCAGAGAATTAGTCTGCATGTCATAGCAGAGAATGAGGCTTCACGTCAGCCACCACTGCAACAGTCCATTGGCATATATTTAGGCCCAGCACCCAGGCAGAGGAGAGAGGTCCCGTAACAGAGAATCTGGCTTCATGTCAGCAGAGAATCAGTCTGCATGTCATAGCAGAGAATCAGGCTTCACGTCAGCCACCACTGCAACAGTCCATTGTCATATATTTAGGCCCAGCACACACAGGCAGAGGAGAGAGGTCCCGTAACAGAGAATCTGTCTTCATGTCAGCAGAGAATTAGTCTGCATGTCATAGCAGAGAATGAGGCTTCACGTCAGCCACCACTGCAACAGTCCATTGGCATATATTTAGGCCCAGCACACACACAGGCAGAGGAGAGAGGTCCCGTAACAGAGAATCTGGCTTCATGTCAGCAGAGAATCAGTCTGCATGTCATAGCAGAGAATGAGGCTTCACGTCAGCCACCACTGCAACAGTCCATTGGCATATATTTAGGCCCAGCACACACAGGCAGAGGAGAGAGGTCCCGTAACAGAGAATCTGGCTTCATGTCAGCAGAGAATCAGTCTGCATGTCATAGCAGAGAATCAGGCTTCACGTCAGCCACCACTGCAACAGTCCATTGTCATATATTTAGGCCCAGCACCCAGGCAGAGGAGAGAGGTCCCGTAACAGACAATCTGGCTTCATGTCAGCAGAGAATCAGTCTGCATGTCATAGCAGAGAATGAGGCTTCACGTCAGCCACCACTGCAACAGTCCATTGGCATATATTTAGGCCTAGCACACAGGCAGAGGAGAGAGGTCCCGTAACAGACAATCTGGCTTCATGTCAGCAGAGAATCAGTCTGCATGTCATAGCAGAGAATGAGGCTTCACGTCAGCCACCACTGCAACAGTCCATTGGCATATATTTAGGCCTAGCACACAGGCAGAGCAGAGAGGTCCCGTAACAGACAATCTGGCTTCATGTCAGCAGAGAATCAGTCTGCATGTCATAGCAGAGAATGAGGCTTCACGTCAGCCACCACTGCAACAGTCCATTGGCATATATTTAGGCCCAGCACACAGGCAGAGGAGAGAGGTCCCGTAACAGAGAATCTGGCTTCATGTCAGCAGAGAATCAGTCTGCATGTCATAGCAGAGAATGAGGCTTCACGTCAGCCACCACTGCAACAGTCCATTGGCATATATTTAGGCCCAGCACACACAGGCAGAGGAGAGAGGTCCCGTAACAGAGAATCTGGCTTCATGTCAGCAGAGAATCAGTCTGCATGTCATAGCAGAGAATGAGGCTTCACGTCAGCCACCACTGCAACAGTCCATTGGCATATATTTAGGCCCAGCACCCAGGCAGAGGAGAGAGGTCCCGTAACAGAGAATCTGGCTTCATGTCAGCAGAGAATCAGTCTGCATGTCATAGCAGAGAATGAGGCTTCACGTCAGCCACCACTGCAACAGTCCATTGGCATATATTTAGGCCCTAGCACACAGGCAGAGGAGAGAGGTCCCGTAACAGACAATCTGGCTTCATGTCAGCAGAGAATCAGTCTGCATGTCATAGCAGAGAATGAGGCTTCACGTCAGCCACCACTGCAACAGTCCATTGGCATATATTTAGGCCCAGCACCCAGGCAGAGGAGAGAGGTCCCGTAACAGAGAATCTGGCTTCATGTCAGCAGAGAATCAGTCTGCATGTCATAGCAGAGAATCAGGCTTCACGTCAGCCACCACTGCAACAGTCCATTGTCATAAATTTAGGCCCAGCACCCAGGCAGAGGAGAGAGGTCCCGTAACAGACAATCTGGCTTCATGTCAGCAGAGAATTAGTCTGCATGTCATAGCAGAGAATCAGGCTTCATGTCAGCCACCACTGCAACAGTCCATTGGCATATATTTAGGCCTAGCACACAGGCAGAGGAGAGGTTCATTCAACTTTGGGTAGCATCGCAATATAATGGTAAAATGAAAATAAAAATAGGATTGAATGAGGAAGTGCCCTGGAGTCCAATAATATATGGTTATGGGGAGGTAGTTAATGTCTAATCTGGACAAGGGACGGACAGGTCCTGTGGGATCCATGCCTGGTTCATTTTTATGAACGTCAGCTTGTCCACATTGGCTGTAGACAGGCGGCTGCGTTTGTCTGTAATGACGCCCCCTGCCGTGCTGAATACACGTTCAGACAAAACGCTGGCTGCCGGGCAGGCCAGCACCTCCAAGGCATAAAAGGCTAGCTCTGGCCACGTGGACAATTTAGAGACCCAGAAGTTGAATGGGGCCGAACCATCAGTCAGTACGTGGAGGGGTGTGCACACGTACTGTTCCACCATGTTAGTGAAATGTTGCCTCCTGCTAACACGTTGCGTATCAGGTGGTGGTGCAGTTAGCTGTGGCGTGTTGACAAAAGTTTTCCACATCTCTGCCATGCTAACCCTGCCCTCAGAGGAGCTGGCCGTGACACAGCTGCCTTGGCGACCTCTTGCTCCTCCTCTGCCTTGGCCTTGGGCTTCCACTTGTTCCCCTGTGACATTTGGGAATGCTCTCAGTAGCGCGTCTACCAACGTGCGCTTGTACTCGCGCATCTTCCTATCACGCTCCAGTGCAGGAAGTAAGGTGGGCACATTGTCTTTGTAGCGTGGATCCAGCAGGGTGGCAACCCAGTAGTCCGCACAGGTTAAAATGTGGGCAACTCTGCTGTCGTTGCGCAGGCACTGCAGCATGTAGTCGCTCATGTGTGCCAGGCTGCCCAGGGGTAAGGACAAGCTGTCCTCTGTGGGAGGCGTATCGTCATCGTCCTGCCTTTCCCCCCAGCCACGCACCAGTGATGGACCCGAGCTGCGTTGGGTGCCACCCCGCTGTGACCATGCTTCATCCTCATCCTCCTCCACCTCCTCCTCATCCTCGTCCTCCTCGTCCTCCAGTAGTGGGCCCTGGCTGGCCACATTTGTACCTGGCCTCTGCTGTTGCAAAAAACCTCCCTCTGAGTCACTTCGAAGAGACTGGCCTGAAAGTGCTAAAAATGACCCCTCTTCCTCATCCTCCTCCTCCTCCTCCTGGGCCACCTCCTGTTCCATCATCGCCCTAAGTGTTTTCTCAAGGAGACATAGAAGTGGTATTGTAACGCTGATAACGGTGTCATCGCCACTGGCCATGTTGGTGGAGTACTCGAAACAGCGCAACAGGGCACACAGGTCTCGCATGGAGGCCCAGTCATTGGTGGTGAAGTGGTGCTGTTCTGTAGTGCGACTGACCCGTGCGTGCTGCAGCTGAAACTCCACTATGGCCTGCTGCTGCTCGCACAGTCTGTCCAGCATGTGCAAGGTGGAGTTCCACCTGGTGGGCACGTCGCATATGAGGCGGTGAGCGGGAAGGCCGAAGTTACGCTGTAGCGCAGACAGGCGAGCAGCGGCAGGATGTGAACGCCGGAAGCGCGAACAGACGGCCCGCACTTTATGCAGCAGCTCTGACATGTCGGGGTAGTTGTGAATGAACTTCTGCACCACCAAATTCAGCACATGCGCCAAGCAAGGGATGTGCGTCAAATTGGCTAGTCCCAGAGCTGCAACGAGATTTCGCCCATTATCACACACCACCAGGCCGGGCTTGAGGCTCACCGGCAGCAACCACTCGTCGGTCTGTTGTTCAATACCCCGCCACAACTCCTGTGCGGTGTGGGGCCTGTCCCCCAAACATATGAGTTTCAGAATGGCCTGCTGACGTTTACCCCGGGCTGTGCTGAAGTTGGTGGTGAAGGTGTGTGGCTGACTGGATGAGCAGGTGGAAGAAGAGGAGGAGGAAGCCGAGAAGGAGGAGGTGGCAACAGGAGGCAAAGAATGTTGCCCTGCGATCCTTGGCGGCGGCAGGACGTGCGCCAAACAGCTCTCCGCCTGGGGCCCAGCTGCCACTACATTTACCCAGTGTGCAGTTAGGGAGATATAGCGTCCCTGGCCGTGCTTACTGGTCCACGTATCTGTGGTTAGGTGGACCTTGCTACAGATGGCGTTGCGCAGTGCACACTTGATTTTATCGGATACTTGGTTGTGCAGGGAAGGCACGGCTCTCTTGGAGAAGTAGTGCCGGCTGGGAACAACATACTGTGGGACAGCAAGCGACATGAGCTGTTTGAAGCTGTCTGTGTCCACCAGCCTAAATGACAGCATTTCATAGGCCAGTAGTTTAGAAATGCTGGCATTCAGGGCCAGGGATCGAGGGTGGCTAGGTGGGAATTTACGCTTTCTATCAAATGTTTGTGAGATGGAGAGCTGAACGCTGGCGTGTGACATGGTTGAGACGCTTGGTGACGGAGGTGGTGGTGGTGGTGTTGGTGGTACATCCCCTGTTTGCTGGGCGGCAGGTGCCAACGTTCCTCCAGAGGCGGAGGAAGAGGCCGAGGCGGCAGCAGCAGAATAGGCCGAGGCGGCAGCAGCAGAAGAGGTAGCAGGGGGAGCCTGAGTGACTTCCTTGGTTTTAAGGTGTTTACTCCACTGCAGTTCATGCTTTGCATGCAGGTGCCTGGTCATGCAGGTTGTGCTCAGGTTCAGAACGTTAATGCCTCGCTTCAGGCTCTGATGGCACAGCGTGCAAACCACTCGGGTCTTGTCGTCAGCACATTGTTTGAAGAAGTGCCATGCCAGGGAACTCCTTGAAGCTGCCTTTGGGGTGCTCGGTCCCAGATGGCGGCGGTCAGTAGCAGGCGGAGTCTCTTGGCGGCGGGTGTTCTGCTTTTGCCCACTGCTCCCTCTTTTGCTACGCTGTTGGCTCGGTCTCACCACTGCCTCTTCCTCCGAACTGTGAAAGTCAGTGGCACGACCTTCATTCCATGTGGGGTCTAGGACCTCATCGTCCCCTGCATCGTCTTCCACCCAGTCTTGATCCCTGACCTCCTGTTCAGTCTGCACACTGCAGAAAGACGCAGCAGTTGGCACCTGTGTTTCGTCATCATCAGAGACATGCTGAGGTGGTATTCCCATGTCCTCATCATCAGGAAACATAAGTGGTTGTGCGTCAGTGCATTCTATGTCTTTCACCGCTGGGGAAGGGCTAGGTGGATGCCCTTGGGAAACCCTGCCAGCGGAGTCTTCAAACAGCATAAGAGACTGCTGCATAACTTGAGGCTGAGACAGTTTCCCTGGTATGCATGGGGGTGATGTGACAGACTGATGGGGTTGGTTTTCAGGCGCCATCTGTGCGCTTTCTGCAGAAGACTGGGTGGGAGATAATGTGAACGTGCTGGATCCACTGTCGGCCACCCAATTGACTAATGCCTGTACCTGCTCAGGCCTTACCATCCTTAGAACGGCATTGGGCCCCACCATATATCGCTGTAAATTCTGGCGGCTACTGGGACCTGAGGTAGTTGGTACACTAGGACGTGTGGATGTGGCAGAACGGCCACGTCCTCTCCCAGCACCAGAGGGTCCACTAACACCACCACGACCATGTCCACGTCCGCGTCCCTTACTAGATGTTTTTCTCATTGTTATGGTTCACCACAACAACAAATATATTATTTGGCCCAATGTATTGTATTCAAATTCAGCGGGATATAAATTTGAGGCCTAGTATTTAGGCGCTGGGTGACCGGTATGGATTTAGTGACAGAATTAGACTTGGAAATGCACAGAAGCGTGTGTGTGAAGTTATTCTGAATGACCCAATGTGCACCTTGAATATTATATACCCTTTTTGGGATAGATTTCAAATAGCTCTGATATAGCAGGAACCACTAAATTATGAAATTGCTAAATTGGGAATTGTACTTCAACCCAGAACAAAAAATGTGCTTTGACGGGCACTAAATAACTTTCCCAGCTACAACAGGACAGCGGTAACGAGAGATTTAGAGGGATTTAAATTTGAGGCCTAGTATTTAGGCGCTGGGTGACAGGTATGGGTTTAGTGACAGAATTAGACTTGGAAATACACAGTAGCGGGTGTGTGTGAAGTTATTCTGAATGACCCAATGTGCACCTTCAATATTATATACCCTTTTTGGGATAGATTTCAAATAGCTCTGATATAGCAGGAACCACTAAATTATGAAATTGCTAAATTGGGAATTGTACTTCAACCCAGAACAAAAAATGTGCTTTGACGGACACTAAATATCTTGCCCAGCAACAACAGTACAGCGGTGGTAACGAGAGATTTAGAGGGATATAAATTTGAGGCCTAGTATTTAGGCGCTGGGTCACCGGTATGGATTTAGTGACAGAATTAGACTTGGAAATGCACAGAAGCGTGTGTGTGAAGTTATTCTGAATGACCCTATGTGCACCTTCAATATTATATACCCTTTTAGGGATAGATTTCAAATAGCTCTGATATAGCAGAAACCACTAAATTATGAAATTGCTAAATTGGGAATTGTTCTTCAACCCAGAACAAAAAATGTGCTTTGACGGACACTAAATATCTTGCCCAGCAACAACAGTACAGCGGTGGGTAACGAGAGATTTAGAGGGATTTAAATTTGAGGCCTAGTATTTAGGCGCTGGGTCACCGGTATGGATTTAGTGACAGAATTAGACTTGGAAATGCACAGAAGCGTGTGTGTGAAGTTATTCTGAATGACCCTATGTGCACCTTCAATATTATATACCCTTTTAGGGATAGATTTCAAATAGCTCTGATATAGCAGAAACCACTAAATTATGAAATTGCTAAATTGGGAATTGTACTTCAACCCAGAACAAAAAATGTGCTTTGACGGACACTAAATATCTTGCCCAGCAACAACAGTACAGCGGTGGGTAACGAGAGATTTAGAGGGATTTAAATTTGAGGCCTAGTATTTAGGCGCTGGGTCACCGGTATGGATTTAGTGACAGAATTAGACTTGGAAATGCACAGAAGCGTGTGTGTGAAGTTATTCTGAATGACCCTATGTGCACCTTCAATATTATATACCCTTTTAGGGATAGATTTCAAATAGCTCTGATATAGCAGAAACCACTAAATTATGAAATTGCTAAATTGGGAATTGTACTTCAACCCAGAACAAAAAATGTGCTTTGACGGACACTAAATATCTTGCCCAGCAACAACAGTACAGCGGTGGGTAACGAGAGATTTAGAGGGATTTAAATTTGAGGCCTAGTATTTAGGCGCTGGGTCACCGGTATGGATTTAGTGACAGAATTAGACTTGGAAATGCACAGAAGCGTGTGTGTGAAGTTATTCTGAATGACCCTATGTGCACCTTCAATATTATATACCCTTTTAGGGATAGATTTCAAATAGCTCTGATATAGCAGAAACCACTAAATTATGAAATTGCTAAATTGGGAATTGTACTTCAACCCAGAACAAAAAATGTGCTTTGACGGACACTAAATATCTTGCCCAGCAACAACAGTACAGCGGTGGGTAACGAGAGATTTAGAGGGATTTAAATTTGAGGCCTAGTATTTAGGCGCTGGGTCACCGGTATGGATTTAGTGACAGAATTAGACTTGGAAATGCACAGAAGCGTGTGTGTGAAGTTATTCTGAATGACCCTATGTGCACCTTCAATATTATATACCCTTTTAGGGATAGATTTCAAATAGCTCTGATATAGCAGAAACCACTAAATTATGAAATTGCTAAATTGGGAATTGTACTTCAACCCAGAACAAAAAATGTGCTTTGACGGACACTAAATATCTTGCCCAGCAACAACAGTACAGCGGTGGGTAACGAGAGATTTAGAGGGATTTAAATTTGAGGCCTAGTATTTAGGCGCTGGGTCACCGGTATGGATTTAGTGACAGAATTAGACTTGGAAATGCACAGAAGCGTGTGTGTGAAGTTATTCTGAATGACCCTATGTGCACCTTCAATATTATATACCCTTTTAGGGATAGATTTCAAATAGCTCTGATATAGCAGAAACCACTAAATTATGAAATTGCTAAATTGGGAATTGTACTTCAACCCAGAACAAAAAATGTGCTTTGACGGACACTAAATATCTTGCCCAGCAACAACAGTACAGCGGTGGGTAACGAGAGATTTAGAGGGATTTAAATTTGAGGCCTAGTATTTAGGCGCTGGGTCACCGGTATGGATTTAGTGACAGAATTAGACTTGGAAATGCACAGAAGCGTGTGTGTGAAGTTATTCTGAATGACCCTATGTGCACCTTCAATATTATATACCCTTTTAGGGATAGATTTCAAATAGCTCTGATATAGCAGAAACCACTAAATTATGAAATTGCTAAATTGGGAATTGTACTTCAACCCAGAACAAAAAATGTGCTTTGACGGACACTAAATATCTTGCCCAGCAACAACAGTACAGCGGTGGGTAACGAGAGATTTAGAGGGATTTAAATTTGAGGCCTAGTATTTAGGCGCTGGGTCACCGGTATGGATTTAGTGACAGAATTAGACTTGGAAATGCACAGAAGCGTGTGTGTGAAGTTATTCTGAATGACCCAATGTGCACCTTCAATATTATATACCCTTTTAGGGATAGATTTCAAATAGCTCTGATATAGCAGAAACCACTAAATTATGAAATTGCTAAATTGGGAATTGTACTTCAACCCAGAACAAAAAATGTGCTTTGACGGACACTAAATATCTTGCCCAGCAACAACAGTACAGCGGTAACGAGAGATTTAGAGGGATTTAAATTTGAGGCCTAGTATTTAGGCGCTGGGTGACAGGTATGGGTTTAGTGACAGAATTAGACTTGGAAATACACAGTAGCGGGTGTGTGTGAAGTTATTCTGAATGACCCAATGTGCACCTTCAATATTATATACCCTTTTTGGGATAGATTTCAAATAGCTCTGATATAGCAGGAACCACTAAATTATGAAATTGCTAAATTGGGAATTGTACTTCAACCCAGAACAAAAAATGTGCTTTGACGGACACTAAATATCTTGCCCAGCAACAACAGTACAGCGGGTAACGAGAGATTTAGAGGGATTTAAATTTGAGGCCTAGTATTTAGGCGCTGGGTGACAGGTATGGGTTTAGTGACAGAATTAGACTTGGAAATACACAGTAGCGGGTGTGTGTGAAGTTATTCTGAATGACCCAATGTGCACCTTCAATATTATATACCCTTTTTGGGATAGATTTCAAATAGCTCTGATATAGCAGGAACCACTAAATTATGAAATTGCTAAATTGGGAATTGTATTTCAACCCAGAACAAGAAATGTGCTTGAACGGACACTAAATAACTCGCCCAGCTACAGCACTAGGGACAGATTTAGCTGGATATAAATTTGAGGCCTAGTATTTAGGCGCTGGGTGACCGGTATGGATTTAGTGACAGAATTAGACTGGGATATGGCCAAAAAATAAACAGACTATTGCTGGTTAAATGCACTTGGTGTGACAGCTTCACCCTGATGTAGGCTTTAGCCAAAAAACAACCACACCATTGAGGGTTAAATGCACTTGGTGACAGGCGCAGCTTGCCCCTGATTTTGTATATGGCCAAAAAATGAACAGACTATTGCTGGTTAAATGCACTTGGTGTGACAGCTTCACCCTGATGTAGGCTTTAGCCAAAAAACAACCACACCATTGAGGGTTAAATGCACTTGGTGACAGGCGCAGCTTGCCCCTGATTTTGTATATGGCCAAAAAATGAACAGACTATTGCTGGTTAAATGCACTTGGTGTCACAGCTTCACCCTGATGTAGGCTTTAGCCAAAAAACAACCACACCATTGAGGGTTAAATGCACTTGGTGACAGGCGCAGCTTGCCCCTGATTTTGTATATGGCCAAAAAATGAACAGACTATTGCTGGTTAAATGCACTTGGTGTGACAGCTTCACCCTGATGTAGGCTTTAGCCAAAAAACAACCACACCATTGAGGGTTAAATGCACTTGGTCGCAGCTTGTGCTGGCGCACCACAAGACACAAAATGGCCGCCGATCACCCCAGAAAAATGAGACTGACAAACGGTCTGTGCAGCCTAAAAACAGTGAGCAATTGAGGATCAGCAGCTCAATGATCCACAGCTGCAGATCGATCAGTTAATCAAGTCCTTTGGAGGAGTTAATCTGCCTAATCTCGCCCTACTGTCGCAGCCGCAACCTCTCCCTACGCTAATCAGAGCAGAGTGACGGGCGGCGCTATGTGACTCCAGCTTAAATAGAGGCTGGGTCACATGGTGCTCTGGCCAATCACAGCCATGCCAATAGTAGGCATGGCTGTGATGGCCTCTTGGGGCAAGTAGTATGACGCTTGTTGATTGGCTGCTTTGCAGCCTTTCAAAAAGCGCCAAGAAAGCGTCACAAAAGCGCCAAGAAAGCGACGAACACCGAACCCGAACCCGGACTTTTACGAAAATGTCCGGGTTCGGGTCCGTGTCACGGACACCCCAAAATTCGGTACGAACCCGAACTATACAGTTCGAGTTCGCTCATCCCTACTTCCCTTTAGTGATGATTAGGGATGAGCGATATTTAGCGAATATTCAATTGAATATCCGTCTTATATTCTTTGAAATTGAATATTCATCATTATTCTATTGCAAATTTTCTTTTAACTGTATAAAGCAACTTTCCTACTGGTTGGCTATAGCTATGGATAATATGTGTATTTTACGAATATTCTCTTTATTGCTAAAACTTCGTTATTTAGAATATTCGTTGTTTTTTTCCCCAATGTGTCCTGTTATTCCACCTTGACATACTTCTCCCTGACAAGCGTCCCCGTCACCATGGAAACGCTTGTGGGTTAGAATATACAATCGGATCTGAGTTTTCACGATCTCAGGGAAAACTCAGATCTGATGGTATTTTCTAACCCACAGGCGTTCCCATGATGACGGAGACACTTGTTGGGGAGGAGTATGCGAACAACTGTACAGATAGGAAAAAATAATGCGAAAATTCTAAATAACGAATATATTCACTATATTGCTATATATTCGTTTTTTAGAATATTGGTCATTTTACTTTCCATATGCAAACATGATTCCTCCCTGCTTAAGTTGCTTGTGGGCCAATTACTTATTGACCCACAAGAAAGAAGCAGGGAGGAATCATGTTTTCAGATGTAAAAAAAAATGATGAATATTCGATATAATGAATATATAGCACTATATTCGTAATATTCATGAATTTACGAAGTTGCGATATGCGCGATTAATATTCGCTATTCGAATATTCAAGCTCAACACTAGTGATGTTGTCACATACATACACATGACTGTGAGGAAGTAATGACTCTCACGTCTACAGTACATAATTGCTACAGAGAAACAAAGAAACATCGTAGGGACCATCGGAGCATTAGCACTGGAGCAGTGGGGTATTTTTTTATATTATCAACTTTTGGCCTTTTCTTTAAATCCTGGACAACCTGATTGATGCAAGGATGTACATACTGTAGAGAAGCAATGCGCTCCTTGGAGAGAAAGGGCCCAGTTAAAGGGGTATTCCAGTTTCATTAAGTTATCTCCTATCTATAGGATAGGGAATAACTATTAGATTGGTGCGGGTCCTGAAATGAATGGGGAGGCTAGTTGGGCATGTGTGGGGCCATTCCATTCATTTCTACTGCAATTCCCATAGAAATTAATGGACCGGCTACACGCATGCCCGACCGGCTGCTCTGTTCATTTCAGAAAGCTTCAGTGGGTACAGGGCCCCCATTATCGTGATCGGTCATGGTCCCTGCGGTAGGACCACTGATCTAATAGTTATTCTCTATCCTGTGGAACTGGAATCCCACTTTAAGGTTGGCCCTTGGTGACAACAAGTGGAGGATTAGGTTGGCACTACCCATCACTAGACAAGGGGCCACCATTTTGTTCCCTGCACCTAAATATATGATTTATGAATTTTCTTAATTTTTCAAAATTTTGCATTCATTCGCATTCCTTGCAACCTTATGTTATTATCATTCACTTCATTTTTTTTTACATTCTGCTTTCCTAAAGATTGTCTACATATATTCTGCATAGTTTACTACTATGGTAAAGCCTTTACATACATAATTTATGATTGCAATAAATGAGTTCTCTGGATTCTTATGAATGCTATGTATTAAAAGATAAAGAAAAGATCATATCTCCAGATGTTTGGTAAAACAAAGCTCCGTTTGCAGCTGACCAGTAGGAACATACTATAGGTATGATCCACGTCTGGTAAATCATGAATTTCACAATGACATTTACATGCATACCTCAGAACGCTCATCAGTAATCTGACTAGTTCATGACATTTTCATAAAGTTGCAGGTGAAGGACTTTCTCTTGATGCTTTCAGTCAACTTGCCCTTGAGGCTCATATCACACAAACCTTGTCACAATGAGCCATCGACAGCACCTGCAGTATCTAAACATTTTGGTTATTTATATCTATTTCATAAGAAAAGACAGTAAAATCTGCACTTCCCAAAGAGCAGGTTACAATAATTCATAATACACATGGTCCTGGAGGTTGCCAGAACTATAAATATATGAGACAAAGAGTGATCATGGGGGGAAGTTATATTACTGGGCCTCCTGTCATTATGTTCTAGCCTGAAAAGACTGTTAAGAAGAAACAATAGGGCAGATTTACTAAGGATACTTTCACACTAGCGTTAAAGTTTTCCGGTATTGAGTTCCGTCATAGGGGCTCAATTCCAGAAAAAAACGCTTCAGTTTTGTTCCCATTCATTGCCAATGTAGACAAAACTGAACTGAACAGAACGGAATGCTCCAAAATGCATTCCGTTCCGTTTATTTGCGTTTCCAGACCGGAGAGCTACCGCAACATGTTGTATTTTGCATTCTGTCCTGGGAAAAACGCAATGACCGCCAATGCAAGTTAATGGGGACGGATCCGTTTTCTCTGACACCATCTGCCACAATAGAAAATGGATCCGTCCTCCATTCACTTTCAATGGAGTTCAAAATGGATCTCTTTTGACAATGTTAAAGATAATACAACCGGATCCATTCAGAACGGTTGTATTATCAGTAACGGAAGTGTTTTTCCTGAACCCTGCCAGATCCAGCAAAAATGCTGGTGTGAAAGTAGCCTAAGCCATCTAAAGGTCCCTTTACATGGCCTGAAAATCGCTTGCCCTTCAGTGGAGCAAACAGTTACATGCAGTGATGTCTTCCACAGTATGAGGAAAGAGCAATCACTAATGCCATCGCTCGTTCCCATACAGAATCATTGTTTGCCGGCAGCAGAGACTGTTTATATGGCATAATCTGCTGCCGGCAAACAATGATTTACAGTATTTTTGGTCTATAAGAAGCACCTGCCCATAATATGTACTTAGGTTTAAGAGGAGGAAAATACTAAAAAATTTTCATCAGACCCCAGATCAGACCCCCAATTTTATCAATCCTCAGGTCAGACCCCTAATATTAATGAGACCTTAGATCAGACCCCCAATGTCTTTTTTTATGTGGGGGCTAAATTTAACAAATGTTGCATGCCTGGAAACAGGTGAACCACCTCCTTGACTTCAAAACCCAGAATGAGCAGGAATGTTAATGAATAAAATACAAGTTTTACTGAATATTTTCCCACAAAACAAAATATCAGTCTGCTCAGCTTCTCCTGCTCTATAACGTGCTATCTTTAGCTCAGACACCATGTTCAATGTGACAGGTTCCCTTTGACCCATGCCTTGTCTCTCCTTTGACCTGCAAAGATTGCAAAGAGTTTACATGCCAACATAAATACATAATGCCAACACTGTATTAGGTGAACAAAGGCAATTGCTCTTACAGTCAAAGGTGACATGACATGATTCTCACAAGGCACAGTCCATGACAGTCTCTTGGCTAGTCCATTAAATTGCAACAAACACAGAGGAATGTCCATCTCTGGGTACATAGCTTTACAGTTACATCACAGATGGCTTTGGCACATAAAGTCTCTTTCTAGTTATTTAGCTTAAATGGCATCTGTCACCATATACCACTATGTCAAATGGTTCATTCGCACTTGTAAACAGAGTCCCATGATGTCTCTGGCATCTCCATATGTTCCTCAATCCTTGTTGCACCAGAGGCTCCTCCCCCTGTCTTCTATGCAGCGCCTCCACTGCTGTGATGGACTGTTTTTGAATGGAACACTGGAATGCTCTACTAGGTTCTCTTTTTCCTCTTTCTTCCTTCCTTAGAGGCTGGTGTAAAGCTTTTCCTCTACATCTTTGCATCTCACCAGCTAGTTCTCATTGCAGGGCTGGTTTCAGCTTCTGCCCACTGCTCTGTCTCACAATATAATTTCTCTACTCCTCCTTACGGTGGAACAATAGTTGTTATGACCTGTTAGGTCCTTCTACAGCATACATACAAGATTTGAACAAAACACATTTTAAACCCTCAAGTAGTGGACCACTGCTCGAACAGTGGGACACTGCACATGGTGGCTGTTGCTGTTGTGATGCTGTGCCTATGGGCTGGTGGGCCCAGTGCACTGGGGGCTTGCCCTGACTGTAGTGGTGCTAATGGGCTTCTGAGACTCGCTGCCTGCGAGTGCTGTGTTGCTGCATGGGTGGTTTCCATATGGTACTACACTAATTTAGGGGCCCACTCAGTAGAAGCCACCTTGATGTGGTGAGGGGGCCTAAACATTTTGATCAAAATGTATACTAAGTGCCTTGTGTATAGTTTTTATATGATGATGAGAAGCAATAGATCAAGACATAGTATGTGGATGTGTGAGTAATATATTTTTCTCCACAGTCTAATACTGCATTATATTGTAAATAAAAACACTCCAGTGACTTTATTCTTGATTAGTGAATTTTAATCGTTATACGGCTTAGACGTGACGTTTCGGACAACAAGGTCTTTTTCAAACTGGTGCCGCTCTGTAGGAAGGGTAGAAAGGTAGATTCTTGAGCGATGGATGAATCTCAGGAAGTGTGCTGCTGCACAACAGGAGGATGCCAGGATTAGATTGAACGCCCGTGGCCATGACAGTCACCAAAAGGCAGTGCCAGCATCCAGTTCTCATAGCTGTAAGGCCAAGGCTCCGGGTAGAAGAGCTCGTGCCTAGGGATGAGCGAACTCGAACTGTATAGTTCGGGTTCGTACCGAATTTTAGGGTGTCCGTGACACGGACCCGAACCCGGACATTTTCGTAAAAGTCCGGGTTCGGGTTCGGTGTTCGTCGCTTTCTTGGCGCGTTTGTGACGCTTTCTTGGCGCTTTTTGAAAGGCTGCAAAGCAGCCAATCAACAAGCAACATACTACTTGCCCCAAGAGGCCGTCACAGCCATGCCTACTATTGGCATGGCTGTGATTGGCCAGAGCACCATGTGACCCAGCCTCTATTTAAGCTGGAGTCACATAGCGCCGCCCGTCACTCTGCTCTGATTAGCGTAGGGAGAGGTTGCGGCTGCGACGTTAGGGTGAGATTAGGCAGATTAACTTCTCCAAAGGACTTGATTAATCGATCGATCTGCAGCTGTGCATCATTGAGCTGCTGAAATTCAATTGCTCACTGTTTTTAGGCTGCCCAGACCGTTTGTCAGTCACTTTTTTCTGGGGTGATCGGCGGCCATTTTGTGTCTTGTGGTGCGCCAGCACAAGCTGCGACCAAGTGCATTTAACCCTCAATGGTGTGGTTGTTTTTTGGCTAAAGCCTACATCAGGGTGAAGCTGTCACACCAAGTGCATTTAACCAGCAATAGTCTGTTTATTTTTTGGCCATATACTACATCAGGGGCAAGCTGCGCCTGTCACCAAGTGCATTTAACCCTCAATGGTGTGGTTGTTTTTTGGCTAAAGCCTACATCAGGGTGAAGCTGTCACACCAAGTGCATTTAACCAGCAATAGTCTGTTAATTTTTTGGCCATATACTAAATCAGGGGCAAGCTGCGCCCGTCACCAAGTGCATTTAACCAGCAATAGTCTGTTCATTTTTTGGCCATATACTACATCAGGGGCAAGCTGCGCCCGTCACCAAGTGCATTTAACCCTCAGTAGTGTGGTTGGTCAAGCTGTCACACCAAGTGCATTTAACCAGCAATAGTCTGTTCATTTTTTGGCCATATACTACATCAGGGGCAAGCTGCGCCCGTCACCAAGTGCATTTAACCCTCAGTAGTGTGGTTGGTTAAGCTGTCACACCAAGTGCATTTAACCAGCAATAGTGTGGTTATTTTTTGGCCATATCCCAGTCTAATTCTGTCACTAAATCCATACCGGTCACCCAGCGCCTAAATACTAGGCCTCAAATTTATATCCCGCTAAATCTGTCGTTACCGCTGTACTGTTGTGGCTGGGCAAGTTATTTAGTGTCCGTCAAAGCACATTTTTTGCTCAGGCTTGAAATACAATTCCCAATTTAGCAATTTCATAATTTAGTGGTTTCTGCTATATCAGAGCTATTTGAAATCTATCCCTAAAAGGGTATATAATATTCAAGGTGCACATAGGGTCATTCAGAATAACTTCACACACACGCTACTGTGCATTTCCAAGTCTAATTCTGTCACTAAATCCATACCGGTCACCCAGCGCCTAAATACTAGGCCTCAAATTTATATCCCGCTAAATCTGTCGTTACCGCTGTCCTGTTGTGGATGGGCAAGTTATTTAGTGGCCGTCAAAGCACATTTTTTGTTCTGGGTTGAAATACAATTCCCAATTTAGCAATTTCATAATTTAGTGGTTTCCGCTATATCAGAGCTATTTGAAATCTATCCCTAAAAGGGTATATAATATTCAAGGTGCACATAGGGTCATTCAGAATAACTTCACGCTACTGTGCATTTCCAAGTCTAATTCTGTCACTAAATCCATACCGGTCACCCAGCGCCTAAATACTAGGCCTCAAATTTATATCCCGCTAAATCTGTCGTTACCGCTGTCCTGTTGTGGATGGGCAAGTTATTTAGTGTCCGCCAAAGCACATTTTTTGTTCTGGGTTGAAATACAATTCCCACTTTAGCAATTTCATAATTTAGTGGTTTCTGCTATATCAGAGCTATTTGAAATCTATCCCTAAAAGGGTATATAATATTCAAGGTGCACATAGGGTCATTCAGAATAACTTCACACACACGCTACTGTGCATTTCCAAGTCTAATTCTGTCACTAAATCCATACCGGTCACCCAGCGCCTAAATACTAGGCCTCAAATTTATATCCCGCTAAATCTGTCGTTACCGCTGTCCTGTTGTGGATGGGCAAGTTATTTAGTGTCCGTCAAAGCACATTTTTTGTTCTGGGTTGAAATACAATTCCCAATTTAGCAATTTCATAATTTAGTGGTTTCTGCTATATCAGAGCTATTTGAAATCTATCCCTAAAAGGGTATATAATATTCAAGGTGCACATAGGGTCATTCAGAATAACTTCACACACACACTACTGTGTATTTCCAAGTCTAATTCTGTCACTAAATCCATACCGGTCACCCAGCGCCTAAATACTAGGCCTCAAATTTATATCCCGCTAAATCTGTCGTTACCGCTGTCCTGTTGTGGATGGGCAAGTTATTTAGTGTCCGCCAAAGCACATTTTTTGTTCTGGGTTGAAATACAATTCCCAATTTAGCAATTTCATAATTTAGTGGTTTCTGCTATATCAGAGCTATTTAAAATCTATCCCTAAAAGGGTATATAATATTCAAGGTGCACATAGGGTCATTCAGAATAACTTCACACACACGCTACTGTGCATTTCCAAGTATAATTCTGTCACTAAATCCATACCGGTCACCCAGCGCCTAAATACTAGGCCTCAAATTTATATCCCGCTAAATCTGTCATTACCGCTGTACTGTTGTGGCTGGGCAAGTTATTTAGTGTCCGTCAAAGCACATTTTTTGTTCAGGGTTGAAATACAATTCCCAATTTAGCAATTTCATAATTTAGTGGTTTCTGCTATATCAGAGCTATTTGAAATCTATCCCTAAAAGGGTATATAATATTCAAGGTGCACATAGGGTCATTCAGAATAACTTCACACACACGCTACTGTGCATTTCCAAGTCTAATTCTGTCAGTAAATCCATACCGGTCACCCAGCGCCTAAATACTAGGCCTCAAATTTATATCCCGCTAAATCTGTCGTTACCGCTGTCCTGTTGTGGATGGGCAAGTTATTAAGTGTCCGCCAAAGCACATTTTTTGTTGTGGGTTGAAATACAATTCCCAATTTAGCAATTTCATAATTTAGTGGTTTCTGCTATATCAGAGCTATTTGAAATCTATCCCTAAAAGGGTATATAATATTCAAGGTGCACATAGGGTCATTCAGAATAACTTCACACACACGCTACTGTGCATTTCCAAGTCTAATTCTGTCACTAAATTCATACCGGTCACCCAGCGCCTAAATACTAGGCCTCAAATTTATATCCCGCTAAATCTGTCGTTACCGCTGTCCTGTTGTGGATAGGCAAGTTATTTAGTGTCCGTCAAAGCACATTTTTTGTTCAGGGTTGAAATACAATTCCCAATTTAGCAATTTCATAATTTAGTGGTTTCTGCTATATCAGAGCTATTTGAAATCTATCCCTAAAAGGGTATATAATATTCAAGGTGCACATAGGGTCATTCAGAATAACTTCACACACACGCTACTGTGCATTTCCAAGACTAATTCTGTCACTAAATCCATACCGGTCACCCAGCGCCTAAATACTAGGCCTCAAATTTATATCCCGCTAAATCTGTCGTTACCGCTGTCCTGTTGTGGATGGGCAAGTTATTTAGTGTCCGTCAAAGCACATTTTTTGTTCTGGGTTGAAATACAATTCCCAATTTAGCAATTTCATAATTTAGTGGTTTCTGCTATATCAGAACTATTTGAAATCTATCCCTAAAAGGGTATATAATATTCAAGGTGCACATAGGGTCATTCAGAATAACTTCACACACACGCTACTGTGCATTTCCAAGTCTAATTCTGTCACTAAATCCATACCGGTCACCCAGCGCCTAAATACTAGGCCTCAAATTTATATCCCGCTGAATTTGAATACAATACATTGGGCCAAATAATATTTTTGTTGTTGTGGTGAACCATAACAATGAGGAAAACATCTAGTAAGGGACGCGGACGTGGACATGGTCGTGGTGGTGTTAGTTGACCCTCTGGTGCTGGGAGAGGACGTGGCCGTTCTGCCACATCCACACGTCCTAGTGTACCAACTACCTCAGGTCCCAGTAGCCGCCAGAATTTACAGCGATATATGGTGGGGCCCAATGCCGTTCTAAGGATGGTAAGGCCTGAGCAGGTACAGGGATTAGTCAATTGGGTGGCCGACAGTGGATCCAGCACGTTCACATTATCTCCTACCCAGTCTTCTGCAGAATGCGCACAGATGGCGCCTGAAAACCAACCCCATCAGTCTGTCACATCACCCCCATGCATACCAGGGAAACTGTCTCAGCCTCAAGTTATGCAGCAGTCTCTTATGCTGTTTGAAGACTGCGCTGGCAGGGTTTCCCAAGGGCATCCACCTAGCCCTTCCCCAGCGGTGAAAGACATAGAATGCACTGACGCACAACCACTTATGTTTCCTGATGATGAGGACATGGGAATACCACCTCAGCATGTCTCTGATGATAACGAAACACAGGTGCCAACTGCTGCGTCTTTCTGCAGTGTGCAGACTGAACAGGAGGTCAGGGATCAAGACTGGGTGGAAGACGATGCAGGGGACGATGAGGTCCTAGACCCCACATGGAATGAAGGTCGTGCCACTGACTTTCACAGTTCGGAGGAAGAGGCAGTGGTGAGACCGAGCCAACAGCGTAGCAAAAGAGGCAGCAGTGGGCAAAAGCAGAACACCCGCCGCCAAGAGACTCCGCCTGCTACTGACCGCCGCCATCTGGGACCGAGCACCCCAAAGGCAGCTTCAAGGAGTTCCCTGGCATGGCACTTCTTCAAACATCAGAGCTGTGCCATCAGAGCCTGAAGCGAGGCATTAACGTTCTGAAAATGAGCACAACCTGCATGACCAGGCACCTGCATGCAAAGCATGAACTGCAGTGGAGTAAACACCTTAAAACCAAGGAAGTCACTCAGGCTCCCCCTGCTACCTCTTCTACGTGGTCCAGTAAGCATGGCCAGGGACGCTATATCTCCCTAACTGCACACTGGGTAAATGTAGTGGCAGCTGGGCCCCAGGCGGAGAGCTGTTTAGCGCACGTCCTTCCGCCGCCAAGGATCGCAGGGCAACATTCTTTGCCTCCTGTTGCCAACTCCTCGGCTTTCTCCTCCTCTTCTTCCATTTGCTCATCCAGTCAGCCACACACCTTCACCACCAACTTCAGCACAGCCCGGGGTAAACGTCAGCAGGCCATTCTGAAACTCATATGTTTGGGGGACAGGCCCCACACCGCACAGGAGTTGTGGCGGGGTATAGAACAACAGACCGACGAGTGGTTGCTGCCGGTGAGCCTCAAGCCCGGCCTGGTGGTGTGTGATAATGGGCGAAATCTCGTTGCAGCTCTGGGACTAGCCAATTTGACACACATCCCTTGCTTGGCGCATGTGCTGAATTTGGTGGTGCAGAAGTTCATTCACAACTACCCCGACATGTCAGAGCTGCTGCATAAAGTGGGGCCGTCTGTTCACGCTTCCGGCGTTCACATCCTGCTGCTGCTCGCCTGTCTGCGCTACAGCGTAACTTCGGCCTTCCCGCTCACCGCCTCATATGCAACGTGCCCACCAGGTGGAACTCCACCTTGCACATGCTGGACAGACTGTGCGAGCAGCAGCAGGCCATAGTGGAGTTTCAGCTGCAGCACGCACGGGTCAGTCGCACTACAGAACAGCACCACTTCACCACCAATGACTGGGCCTCCATGCGAGACCGGTGTGCCCTGTTGCGCTGTTTCGAGTACTCCACCAACATGGCCAGTGGCGATGACACCGTTATCAGCGTTACAATACCACTTCTATGTCTCCTTGAGAAAACACTTAGGGCGATGATGGAAGAGGAGGTGGCCCAGGAGGAGGAGGAGGAGGAGGAGGAAGAGGGGTCATTTTTAGCACTTTCAGGCCAGTCTCTTCGAAGTGACTCAGAGGGAGGTTTTTGGCAACAGCAGAGGCCAGGTACAAATGTGGCCAGCCAGGGCCCACTACTGGAGGACGAGGAGGACGAGGATGAGGAGGAGGTGGAGGAGGATGAGGATGAAGCATGGTCACAGCAGGGTGGCACCCAACGCAGCTCGGGTCCATCACTGGTGCGTGGCTGGGGGGAAAGGCAGGACAATGACGATACGCCTCCCACAGAGGACAGCTTGTCCTTACCCCTGGGCAGCCTGGCACACATGAGCGACTACATGCTGCAGTGCCTGCGCAACGACAGCAGAGTTGCCCACATTTTAACCTGTGCGGACTACTGGGTTGCCACCCTGCTGGATCCACGGTACAAAGACAATGTGCCCACCTTACTTCATGCACTGGAGCGTGATAGGAAGATGCGCGAGTACAAGCGCACGTTGGTAGACGCGCTACTGAGAGCATTCCCAAATGTCACAGGGGAACAAGTGGAAGCCCAAGGCCTAGGCAGAGGAGGAGCAAGAGGTCGCCAAGGCAGCTGTGTCACGGCCAGCTCCTCTGAGGGCAGGGTTAGCATGGCAGAGATGTGGAAAACTTTTGTCAACACGCCACAGCTAACTGCACCACCACCTGATACGCAACGTGTTAGCAGGAGGCAACATTTCACTAACATGGTGGAACAGTACGTGTGCACACCCCTCCACGTACTGACTGATGGTTCGGCCCCATTCAACTTCTGGGTCTCTAAATTGTCCACGTGGCCAGAGCTAGCCTTTTATGCCTTGGAGGTGCTGGCCTGCCCGGCAGCCAGCGTTTTGTCTGAACGTGTATTCAGCACGGCAGGGGGCGTCATTACAGACAAACGCATCCGCCTGTCTACAGCCAATGTGGACAAGCTGACGTTCATAAAAATGAACCAGGCATGGATCACACAGGACCTGTCCATCCCTTGTGCAGATTAGACATTAACTACCTCCCCTTAACCATATATTATTGGACTCCAGGGCACTTCCTCATTCAATCCTATTTTTATTTTCATTTTACCATTATATTGCGAGGCTACCCAAAGTTGAATGAACCTCTCCTCTGTCTGGGTGCCGGGGCCTAAATATATGCCAATGGACTGTTCCAATGTTGGGTGACGTGAAGCCTGATTCTCTGCTATGACATGCAGACTAATTCTCTGCTGACATGAAGACAGATTCTCTGTTACGGGACGTCTCTCCTATGCCTGGGTGCTGGGCCTAAATATCTGACAATGGACTGTTGCATTGGTGGCTGACGTGAAGCCTGATTCTCTGCTATGACATGCAGACTAATTCTCTGCTGACATGAAGCCAGATTGTCTGTTACGGGACCTCTCTCCTCTGCCTGGGTGCTGGGCCTAAATTTATGAAAATGGACTGTTGCAGTGGTGGGTGACGTGAAGCCTGATTCTCTGCTATGATATTAAGACTGATTCTCTGCTGACATGAAGCCAGATTGTCTGTTACGGGACCTCTCTCCTCTGCCTGGGTGCTGGGCCTAAATTTATGAAAATGGACTCTTACAGTGGTGGGTGACGTGAAGCCTGATTCTCTGCTATGACATGAAGACTGATTCTCTGCTATGACATGAAGACTGATTCTCTGCTATGACATGAAGACTGATTCTCTGCTGACATGAAGCCAGATTGTCTGTTACGGGACCTCTCTCCTCTGCCTGGGTGCTGGGCCTAAATATCTGACAATGGACTGTTGCATTGGTGGCTGACGTGAAGCCTGGTTCTCTGCTATGACATGCAGACTAATTCTCTGCTGACATGAAGCCAGATTGTCTGTTACGGGACCTCTCTCCTCTGCCAGGGTGCTGGGCCTAAATTTATGAAAATGGACTGTTGCAGTGGTGGGTGACGTGAAGCCTGATTCTCTGCTATGACATGAAGACTGATTCTCTGCTGACATGAAGCCAGATTGTCTGTTAC
Organism: Bufo gargarizans; assembly: GCF_014858855.1. Lineage (NCBI taxonomy): Eukaryota > Metazoa > Chordata > Amphibia > Anura > Bufonidae > Bufo > Bufo gargarizans. The sequence goes on from NC_058084.1 coordinate 428,596,406, forward strand.
GGGACCTCTCTCCTCTGCCTGGGTGCTGGGCCTAAATTTATGAAAATGGACTGTTGCAGTGGTGGGTGACGTGAAGCCTGATTCTCTGCTATGATATGAAGACTGATTCTCTGCTGACATGAAGCCAGATTGTCTGTTACGGGACCTCTCTCCTCTGCCAGGGTGCTGGGCCTAAATTTATGAAAATGGACTGTTGCAGTGGTGGGTGACGTGAAGCCTGATTCTCTGCTATGACATGAAGACTGATTCTCTGCTGACATGAAGCCAGATTGTCTGTTACGGGACCTCTCTCCTCTGCCTGGGTGCTGGGCCTAAATTTATGAAAATGGACTGTTGCAGTGGTGGGTGACGTGAAGCCTGATTCTCTGCTATGATATTAAGACTGATTCTCTGCTGACATGAAGCCAGATTGTCTGTTACGGGACCTCTCTCCTCTGCCTGGGTGCTGGGCCTAAATTTATGAAAATGGACTCTTACAGTGGTGGGTGACGTGAAGCCTGATTCTCTGCTATGACATGAAGACTGATTCTCTGCTATGACATGAAGACTGATTCTCTGCTATGACATGAAGACTGATTCTCTGCTGACATGAAGCCAGATTGTCTGTTACGGGACCTCTCTCCTCTGCCTGGGTGCTGGGCCTAAATATCTGACAATGGACTGTTGCATTGGTGGCTGACGTGAAGCCTGGTTCTCTGCTATGACATGCAGACTAATTCTCTGCTGACATGAAGCCAGATTGTCTGTTACGGGACCTCTCTCCTCTGCCAGGGTGCTGGGCCTAAATTTATGAAAATGGACTGTTGCAGTGGTGGGTGACGTGAAGCCTGATTCTCTGCTATGACATGAAGACTGATTCTCTGCTGACATGAAGCCAGATTGTCTGTTACGGGACCTCTCTCCTCTGCCTGGGTGCTGGGCTTAAATTTATGAAAATGGACTGTTGCAGTGGTGGGTGACGTGAAGCCTGATTCTCTGCTATGATATGAAGACTGATTCTCTGCTGACATGAAGCCAGATTGTCTGTTACGGGACCTCTCTCCTCTGCCTGGGTGCTGGGCCTAAATTTATAAAAATGGACTCTTACAGTGCTGGGTGACGTGAAGCCTGATTTTCTGCTATGACATGCAGACTGATTCTCTGCTGACATGAAGCCAGATCCTCTGTTACGGGACCTCTCTCCTCTGCCTGTGTGCTGGGCCTAAATATATGCCAATGGACTGTTGCAGTGGTGGCTGATGTGAAGCCTCATTCTCTGCTATGACATGCAGACTAATTCTCTGCTGACATGAAGCCAGATTGTCTGTTACGGGACCTCTCTCCTCTGCCTGGGTGCTGGGCCTAAATTTATGAAACTGGACTCTTACAGTGGTGGGTGACGTGAAGCCTGATTCTCTGCTATGACATGAAGACTGATTCTCTGCTGACATGAAGCCAGATCCTCTGTTACGGGACCTCTCTCCTCTGCCTGTGTGCTGGGCCTAAATATGTGCAAATGGACCGTTGCAGTGGTGGCTGACGTGAAGCCTCATTCTCTGCTATGATATGCAGACTAATTCTCTGCTGACATGAAGCCAGATTGTCTGTTACGGGACCTCTCTCCTCTGCCTGGGTGCTGGGCCTAAATTTAGGAAAATGGACTCTTACAGTGCTGGGTGACGTGAAGCCTGATTTTCTGCTATGACATGCAGACTGATTCTCTGCTGACATGAAGCCAGATCCTCTGTTACGGGACCTCTCTCCTCTGCCTGTGTGCTGGGCCTAAATATATGCCAATGGACTGTTGCAGTGGTGGCTGATGTGAAGCCTCATTCTCTGCTATGACATGCAGACTAATTCTCTGCTGACATGAAGCCAGATTGTCTGTTACGGGACCTCTCTCCTCTGCCTGGGTGCTGGGCCTAAATTTATGAAAATGGACTGTTGCAGTGGTGGGTGACGTGAAGCCTGATTCTCTGCTATGATATGAAGACTGATTCTCTGCTGACATGAAGCCAGATCCTCTGTTACGGGACCTCTCTCCTCTGCCTGGGTGCTGGGCCTAAATTTATGAAAATGGACTGTTGCAGTGGTGGGTGACGTGAAGCCTGATTCTCTGCTATGATATGAAGACTGATTCTCTGCTGACATGAAGCCAGATTGTCTGTTACGGGACCTCTCTCCTCTGCCTGGGTGCTGGGCCTAAATATCTGACAATGGACTGTTGCATTGGTGGCTGACGTGAAGCCTGATTCTCAGCTATGACATGCAGACTAATTCTCTGCTGACATGAAGCCAGATTGTCTGTTACGGGACCTCTCTCCTCTGCCTGGGTGCTGGGCCTAAATTTATGAAAATGGACTGTTGCAGTGGTTGGTGACGTGAAGCCTCATTCTCTGCTATGATATGAAGACTGATTCTCTGCTGACATGAAGCCAGATTGTCTGTTACGGGACCTCTCTCCTCTGCCTGTGTGCTGGGCCTAAATATATGCCAATGGACTGTTGCAGTGGTGGCTGACGTGAAGCCTCATTCTCTGCTATGACATGAAGACTGATTCTCTGCTGACATGAAGCCAGATTCTCTGCTATGGGACCTCTCTCCAATTGATTTTGGTTAATTTTTATTTATTTAATTTTTATTTTAATTCATTTCCCTATCCACATTTGTTTGCAGGGGATTTACCTACATGTTGCTGCCTTTTGCAGCCCTCTAGCCCTTTCCTGGGCTGTTTTACAGCCGTTTTAGTGCCGAAAAGTTCGGGTCCCCATTGACTTCAATGGGGTTCGGGTTCGGGACGAAGTTCGGATCGGGTTAGGATCCCGAACCCGAACATTTCCGCGAAGTTCGGCCGAACTTCTCGAACCTGAACATCCAGGTGTTCGCTCAACTCTACTCGTGACTCATTGCGCACCATATGACTTGCAGGGCATGCTGGCCACAGTTGCCTGTGATTTGGTCTGCTCACTAAGACTCGCTAAATTGTTTTGCTTTGACTACACTCTTCTGGATATGGACCTCAGGCTGCTTTTCTGGACTTTTCTCTGACTGCTGACTTTAATATTGTATATCCTGTTGCCTGGCTCTTGACCCTGCCTCTGTCTGTGGTTTGGACATTGTCGTGACCCTCTTTGTTTGACTCAGCTTGGTATTGTTTCTTCTTTTTGTCTTCTGATTTGGCTCTGATGTACTCTCCTGGTTTTGACCCAATCTGAGTGTTTATTTTTTCTCCTGGTTGATTATTCTTATCTGACATTCCATGTGCCTGTCTCCAATTACGTGTTTTATTTTCTTCATGGTTGTTTCTGTCATAGGCCCCTGGACCTGGTCAAGAAGGGATTGCAGTCCAGGATGGATCATGCAACAGGTACGGACTGTGGTGTGGGTGGAATTTTGGACTTCACTGTTCCTTGCTGTTACAAATACCTTTTGTGGAGCTTTTCTCATCAGGAGTAGTATAAATATGCAATTTTATTCTGCTCTTGCTATCGCCCATGAGGAGCTTTACTGCGAAATGTTCTCTGCATTGAGCTGCTAAAAATTCATTCCTTCTGCTCAGAATGACAGCTGTAGTTATCTCCTGGTTGGATACTACAGCTGTCACTCAGAGCAAAGGGGAGAGGCAATGAGTCAGTGAAATTCAGAGAGCATTTCACAGTGAAGTTTCGTCTCCTAGGTGCTTACTAAAGCAAAATCTGGTAGAATAAAACCTCATATTCACATTACCCTGATGAGAGAAAAGCTCCACAAAAGTTATGCGTTTTGCTGTCCCAGTCCTTACCTGCTGCTGGCAGTAGTTTAGTATGGTCAAAACTGCTGACAGATTCTCTTTAAAGAATAACTGTGCCCAAAATCTGTGTGGATGCATAAATACTTCACTAGATGTGATCCTGGCTTCTAAAGCCAAACTCCATCAGTTCAGTCGCCTTTAACGGAACCTGCTAGACTTGCAGAGTTACTTTGCAGAGTTAATAAAATTCATCAAGCACAGCCACAAAATCTGTTTTGTTTGTCATTGCTCATTGCACAGGAAATCACTTCAGACCAAAATGAAATCGCACAAGGTTTCAAATTATTTTTAGAAAAATGTCCAGCTTCCCACGAGTCCTCCTGCCAACTTCCTACTTTCTTTTCACTGTCAAAAACTTGCAGTGTTGCTGATGCTCATGAAATGACTACACAATTCTAAATGCCCACGAGTAGCAATTCTGCTCAATGCATTATGCTTGTTTTCAGGAGGTCGAGCTTTGGCTGACTTCATCATTTTGCAGGACTGTCTCTCCTTCAGTCCATCTCTTCTGTACCAGGTAATGATACCTACCTCAACCGCTTCTCAAGAATGAGCTGGATCCAAAACAAGGACACACCAAGACAAGCTGGAAAGAGGCACGATTCCGACATTGTTAAACACGGCATGCTGCGCTGAACGCATGCCAGGCACACCGACCGACGTCGTTGAAATCAGGCACAATTCAGATCAAATTTCAACTCAATAAGCTCAAGTGAGCGAAATAACCGACCGCCATAGAGCACGCACAAAGCACACAATTGGGCTAATCAAATCTTACTGATGTGATGAAAGGCATGTTGGGATTTGAAAGCTTTTTCGTTTATTTATATGTTTACTTTTTTGTGGCAGTTCATAGATCAGAATGCAATTAAAGAGAATTTATAATTAAACATTTTAAAAGTTTTATTTACCTTCAAACACTCGGCTATATTCTGAAGTGGATGTCAGAGCCAATGCCATCCCCTTGTGTTTTGGGATTATATGCATTTTTAGAGCTGTGTTTTCTTGTCTGTTCCTGTATTCTGTAGTTTAGTGGAATGGGAACATTGTAATATGAAGTTAGCTGTAGATGGAGATAGTCACATATGGCAAACAAAGCTCAGTATAGCAACAAATGCGTAATACGACCAATAAGGCACTACCGTAGGCCTCCAATTTTTTTGTAGAATGTCATATGTAATGATGCTAGATGCTGTATTCTCTCCAATAGGCATTGTTTCTGGGGAAACACCATGGAAATCTAGTGCAGTATGAAGACACCATGTGGCGGCACTCTATCTGCCTCTCCATACAGGCTCTGTGCACATAGCTATTGATTTAGATGACACCAATCAGTACTTTTGCACATCTATATGAACATTTATTCTACCAAAAATGAAAAGGCAGCTCACAATTAAGAAGAAGGTGACAACATGATGTCATTTAGCCCTGAAGTTTTTATCTTATTTCACTAATTATAAATTCAACAATTCTCTTCATTTAAGTTACTGCAAACACATAGCATCTAGGTTTTGTCTATGATATATGGCAATGTTGCCCAACCTGTGGTTTTCCAGCTGCTACAAAACTGCAAGTTCTAGGCATGATGGCAGTTGTAGTTTTGCAACAGCTGGAGAGCCGCAGGTTGGAGATCACATTTCTGTAGAAATTAAATCTACTCTGTACTGAGCCAAATATTAATACCAGTGGGAGCAATGAGGCAGACAGCTGTCTAATATACGGTACAGAAAATATAATGTACCCAGATACAAATGTTTGATTGTCGCACAACTTGACATGCAGTTATTTTTTAGGCAGATATGTAGATGATTACAGATGTGATCTGATTAGATTTTGGGTCTTACCACAAGAGGGCATAAAAGTGCTTCACCCGCTGCCTCATAAACAGGCTCTCAGAGGCTACTTTTTGGTAGTGTACCTTTTAGTGAGAGATCATGGACTGCAAGACATGCCTCTACCATGTACTCGAAGACATTTTGCCCAGTTGACAGACTGAGAGGGGGCACATTATTGGACAAAAGAAGCAGGATGGTGGTTTTGATAAACTGCCTACCATCTAGGCCATTTTGACCTAGCTGTCAGGAGGAGCTCAGATCAGTTGTTACGTGAGGGCATGCACACACAGAATACAGGCTCTAGACTGCCCAACAGACCAACAGTAGAGAAGATCATTTGATCCACCGACAAGCATGAGCAGCTCCCACAGTTCTGTTGTCCACCACCCAGACACAGGTTTCACCTTCATTACATAGTAACATAGTACATAAGGCCGAAAAAAGAAATTTGTCCATCCAGTTCGGCCTGTTATTCTGCAAGTTGATCCAGAGGAAGGAAAAAAAAAAAAACCCTGTGAGGTAGAAGCCAATTTTTCCCACTTTAGGGAAATTAAAAATTCCTTCCCGACTCCAATCAGAATAACTCCCTGGATCAACATATTGTACTCACCATCACCACCTCCTCAGGCAGAGAGTTCCATAGTCTCACTGCTCTTAATGTAAATAATCCTCTTCTATGTTTGTGTACAAACCTTCTTTCCTCCAGACGTAGAGGATGTCCCCTCGTCACAGTCACAGTCCTGGGGATAAATAGATGATGGGAGAGATCTCTGTACTAGCCCCTGATATATTTATACATAGTAATTAGATCTCCCCTCAGTCGTCATTTTTCTAAAGTTAATAACCCTAATTTTGATAATCTTTCAGGGTACTGTAGTTGCCCCATTCCAGTTATTACTTTAGATGCCCTCCTCTGTACCCTCTCCAGCTCTGCTATGTCTGCCTTATTCACAGGAGCCCAGAACTGTACACAGTACTCCATGTGTGGTCTGACTAGTGATTTGTAAAGTGGTAGGACTATGTTCTTATCACGGGCATCTATGCACCTTTTGATTATCTTATTGGCCTTGGCAGCAGCTGCCTGACACTGTTTTTTTCAGCTTAGTTTGCTGTTTATAAAATTCCTAGATCCTTTTACCAAGTGTTTTACCATTTAGTATGTACGGGTGACTTGCATTATTCCTTCCCATGTGCATAACTTTACATTTGTCAGTGTTAAACCTCATCTGCCACTTATCTGCCCAAGCCTCCAATCTATCCAGATCCATCTGTAGTAGTATACTGTCCTCTTCAGTGTTAATTACTTTACACAGTTTAGTGTCATCTGCGAATATTGATATTTTACTATGCAAGCCTTCTACAAGATCATTAATAAATATATTGAAGAGAATAGGGCCCAATGCTGACCCCTGAGGTACCCCACTAGTGACAGTGACCCAATCTGAGTGTGTACCGTTAATAACCACCCTCTGTTTTCTTTCACTCAGCCAGTTACTTACCCACATACAGACATTTTCTCCCAGTCCGAGCATTCTCATTTTATATACTAACCTTTTATGTGGTACAGTGTCAAATGCTTTGGAGAAGTCCAGATATACGACATCCATTGATTCACCGCTGTCAAGTCTAGAACTTACCTCCTCATAGAAACTGATTAAATTAGTTTGGCATGACCGATCCCTCATGAAGCCATGCTGATATGGCGTTATTTGCTTATTTCCATTGAGATGCTCTAAGATAGCATCACTTAGAAAACCTTCAAACAGTTTACCCACAACAGATGTCAAACTTACCGGCCTATAGTTTCCAGGCTCTGTTTTTGGACCCTTTTTGAATATTGGCACCACATTTGCTATGCGCCAATCCTGTGGGACATTCCCTGTCAGTATAGAGTCCGCAAATATCCGAAATAAGGGTCTGGCTATGACATTACTTAACTCCCTTAGGAAACAGGGTTGTATGCCATCCGGTCCTGGCGATTTGTCTATTTTAATCTTTTTAAGTCGCTTTTGTACTTCTTCTTGGGTCAGACAGGACACTTTTAATTACATAACCCTTTCTCTGCCTGGTCCATTTCCAGGCACTTAGCAGAAGGAAATTTGGTGTCATGGCACCCATTACCTGTCCTGCCACGGACAGCCAGCAACTGATGCCTTTGTTGCAGTGGTATCATGAATGAGAAACCTGGACTGCTATGGACTGCAAGCATATTGTCTTTTTTCTATTGTACAGTTTTCCCCAATAAACTTCTCCTTTCGACAGGACTTTTTTTTCTGTCATGCGGAACTGTTATTTGTGCCTATAGAAATGTATTAGGATGGAGCAAAATGGAATGCCCTTTAAAGTGTTCTGTTTTGAATTCCATCCTAAAATTCCTTTTATTCTGTTTAAACTCTGTTATACTATAATGGAGTTAGAAACGCTAAGGCAAACCCACCCTTAGCTTTCCATTCTTATGATCCATCAGGAGAAGAGAGAAAAAAACAGATCAGTCTGAGATCATTTTTTTTTAGACGGAAAAAAAGTCCTGCACGCAGTCCTTTTTTTTACCGTCTAAAAAAACGTATCTCAGGTGGAAATGGCTCAAACGGAGGACAACTGATGCAACAGGATCCTTTCTTTTTTCTCACTTCAGGTGTGTTCACATTATGTTTTATACCTCCATTTGACTTATACATTAGGGAAAAAAGGATATAAAAACGCAGCAGACCACGTTCTTGTATCCTGCACAGTCCGGTAAAAAAAAGTATACTTTTTTTTTTACAATGGAACTCTAAGGTGAATTGTATGGCATCAGTCTAAGGCATCCGTTTAAAATATACGTTTTTTGTATACATTAACTGGATGGGAAAAAGGTGATGTGAACCCACCCTGCTTCTGACAGATCAGAAGAATGGCAAGCTAAATGGTGTTATGAACTCAGCCTTAGCTTTCCTTTCTCCTGATCCGTCAGAAAAAGAGAGAAGAAAAACCAAAAAAACAAAAACGTTGTCATCCGTTTGAGCCATTTCCATCTGAGATACGTTTTTTTAGATGGAAAAAAAGTACACACCTGCTCCACATTTACACCTGAGACCTTGTAACACTAACGAGTCACATGACACCAGGGAGGGAAAATTGGAAATTGGGCACAATGTGGGCATTTTCACCCACTTTTGCTGTCAGGGGTTTAGACATTAATGGCTGTGTGTTGAGTTATTTTGAGGGCGCGCTAAGTTTACACTGTTCTACAAGCTGTACACTGACACTTTACATTTTATCAAACGGTCATATCTTCAGTGTTGTCCCCTGAAAAGATAGAATAAAATATTTACAAAAATGTGGGGGTGAACTCACTTTTATGAGATAATGTGTAATTTTATATATATATATATATATATATATATATATATATATTTATATATAAATACAGTACAGACCAAAAGATTGGACACACCTTCTCATTCAAAGAGTTTTCTTTATTTTCATGACTATAAAAATTGTAGATTCACACTGAAGGCATCAAAACTATGAATTAAAACATGTGGAATTATATACATAACAAAAAAGTGTTAAACAACTGAAAATATGTCATATTCTAGGTTCTTCAAAGTAGCCACCTTTTGCTTTGAATACTGCTTTGCACACTCTTGGCATTCTCTTGATGAGAGTCCATCCCTTCACCTTTTCTACGTCGCACAAAGACACAGTGGTTGGAACCAAAGATCTCAAATTTGGACTCATCAGACCAAAGCACAGATTTCCACTGGTCTAAAGTCCATTCCTTGTGTTCTTTAGCCCAAACAAGTCTCTTCTGCTTGTTCCCTGGCCTTAGCTGTGGTTTCCTAGCAGATATTCTACCATGAAGACCTGATTCACACAGTCTCCTCTTAACAGTTGTTCTAGAGATGTGTCTGCTGCTAGAACTCTGTGTGGTATTGACCTGGTCTCTAATCTGAGCTGCTGTTAACCTGCGATTTCTGAGGCTGGTGACTCGGATGAACTTATCCTCCGCAGCAGAGGGGACTCTTGGTCTTCCTTTCCTGGGGCGGTCCGCATGTGAGCCAGTTTCTTTGTAGCGATTTTGTGACTGCACTTGGGGACACTTTCAAAGTTTTCCCAATTTTTCGGACTGACTGACCTTCATTTCTTAAAGTAATGATGGCCACTCCTTTTTCTTTACTTAGCTGCTTTTTTCTTGCCATAATACAAATTCTAACAGTCTATTCAGTAGGACTATCAGCTGTGTATCCACCTGACTTCTCCACAACGCAACTGATGGTCCCAACCCCATTTATAAGGCAAGAAATCCCACTTATTAAACCTGACAGGGCACACCTGTGAAGTGAAAACCATTTCAGGTGACTACCTCTTGAAGCTCATCAAGAGAATGCCAAGAGTGCGCAAAGCAGTAATCAAAGCAAAAGGTGGCTACTTTGAAGAACCTAGAATATGACATATTTTCAGTGGTTTCACACTTTTTAGTTATGTATATAATTCCACATGTGTTAATTCATAGTTTTGATGCCTTCAGTGTGAATCTACAATTTTCATAGTCATGAAAATAAAGAAAACTCTTTGAATGAGAAGGTGTGTCCAAACTTTTGGTCTGTACTGTATATAAGGCAAGATTTGAACTTACAGCTTCTGCATTATAGCTCAGAACTTTGACCACTACACTATATAGCTGCATAGCCAGTCGCTAAAAAAATTTAAATATGAGACTTCTACTGTATAGGTCTCAGTAGAAGTACAGTACAGAAGTCTTATTTATTTTATTTTTTTTAAAGTAACTGGCTATGCAGCTATTATAGCTGAATGGTTAAGTTCCTTGCCTCTAATACAGAAGGTCCTGAGTTTGAATCCCTGTAGAAAATTTTCTGAAATGCAGGCTAAATTAGATTTAAATACACTGGGGTGTCCCCAAGCACTGACTCCATATATGGACATAGCTGGGGTGTCCCCAAGCACTGACTCCATATATGGACATAGCTATATATGGAGTCAGAGCAGGGACTCCTAAGCCGAACTAGAGTCCCGACACCCCCCCTCTTCAGAGCAGGGGGTGCCTGGGATTCTCCCATTGACTTCCATTGTGCTCGGGTGCTCGGCATTGCAAATTGTTCTATTCCAGCACACGAGCACTTTGGTGCTCAATCAACACTATTGAACGCTAATGTGAATTCAGCCTTAATCATATCACATGATTGCTGCTGCTGCTGATATTTTAAGTTTCTGTATTTGATACTAATAAAAGATTGATTTATTATATAATTTGACTGTGTATATATTTATTCATTGGTGTGGTAGATCTATCCTAATATACACAGTCTTGACAGTTTACATTCACATCACATTCAGTGTTATCCTTTTGGTTAAAAACATTTACTATGTAGTAAAAAACATACAAATGTTTGTTGATTACTGGACTGAACCTAATAGACACCAGAGCTGCAATACCATAACCAGCCCATAGATAACAGTGGCACTGTTTCGGGAAGTTTACTAATCTTATTATAACTAGAGATGAGCAAAGCAACTTAGGATGCTACATCCAAAGTCACTTCACTAAAAATTGTATTATAATACTGAGCGGAGATCCTTCTCGGTACAGCATTAGAATGTACTGCCTCAGAAGAGGCGAAGTCGCGCGCGACTTTGTTGAATAACTTCAGTAATTGATTGTTACAGTGAAAAACGTTAGAATCAAATTCAGCTTCTGTGCACTGGGGCACTGTGTGGGCATTATAATAGTAGGGGGCAATATAAATACTGGGCACTTCAGGATGAGCATAACAGTAGGGGTTATTATAAATACTGAGGGCACTGTGGGGACATTTTAAATCCAGGGGACATTAAGCATTCTTATTACTACTGGGGGCTCTATAGGAGGGACTTATAGATCCACATTATTTCTATTAAGAGCATTAAGGGGGGCCTTATTACTACTGAGGGGTCTGTAGAGAGCTTTATTACCGATGGGATAACAATAGGGGGGCCTTATTTCTACTAGGTGCTCTGAAAGGACATTATTAATTCCGGAGGGCTCTTCCACTAATGGAGGCACTCTTGGGGAGCACAATCACTGTTGCGGGCACCGTAGGGGGCAGTATTACTAATGAGGGCATTCTAGAAGGGCATTACTATTGGTGGGACTATGGGGAGTACTATGACTATGGGGGGCACTCATTTTTCTTAAGGATAGTATTTGGGGGTAGAGAAAAGTGAGAAAGCTAAGATGTCTGTGTGTCACACTCTGCAGAGACGAGGCGGCTTAGAGATGTTGTCCGGACCGAATGGAGAAGATGATGACAGAGAAGATCTACATAAGAGGAGACATCACCTGGGAGGCACTGGATGTGAAAGGTACATGCTGCTGTATAGTTGTTTAGCAAGTACAGTAAAATGTCTTCAGTGTTAGTGTTTGCAGGGGGAGGGGTTGGGGGAAGCGATTGGTTGACTTAGAGAATTAGGCAATATTCATTGGCGCTTGGGCCCCAGATCTTTAGCAACCCTAGCAATGCCCCTGACTGAAGTTATTCAATGAAGTCTCACACGACTTTGTGAATAATTAACTTCGGCTCATCGGAGCCCATACATTCTAATGCTGTACGAAGACAAATCTCCATACGGTATTATTCCGAAGTTTTGGATGAAGCAGCTTCGGATTAAGCATCTGAAGCTCGCTTCGCTCAACAATTCCTTTCCTTTCTCTCTTCTCCTGCTATCAGAGGTGAACTGGCCACTGATCCTACAGGGAAACTCCTCGGTGGGCCGATGCCCAGGGGGCTGCCTGAGTCATCCTCACGTCTGCCAGGTAGGTAAGTAATGATCTGACGCTTCTAGGGTTATTTAATACTGGGAGCTTCAAGTACTCACATACCTGTCTGGTGGCCACAGTGCCCTTCTGACTCTTGATTTCAACTGTATTGCCATCCTGGGACAAAGCGTGGCAGCTGGTGCTGGCCACCACAGGAGGATAGCTTCTCTGGAGGTATTTTGAGCTGCACTGTTGTATTTGGCTCTGCTGGTGCGGTATTTCATGGTATTGGTGGCTCCACCTACTCGTGTGGCCCCACTTTCTGTCATTTTGGATCCGTCTACAGCATGGGGCCACTTTTTTTTTTTCCAGGGCCACTTTAAATTCCCAGTCCTCCCCTGCCTGCTATCACACTTTGTAAGCCTTTCCAATTGACCTGTTGTTTGGAGGCAGAAATGGAGTCCCCACAGACTAGAGGACATATGAAATGAAATGACTCTTGTGCTTACTTATATTGTGAGAAATTTGATTCTCACAACAACTCCAAACTATTCCTGGCATACGAAATGTTGTCTTGACGGCAATTTTAGTATGGGAACGAAAAGTAGTTTTTAACCAGACCAATAATCATCCCCAAATTACGGTGTAGTGAAAACCATTTTCAATATGCGTCGCCATGCTCCACTGACTCTGCTGCCAAACATCTGCACGGTGGTAAGTGGTGCGGATCTGATTGTCATTGTTCTATGTGATGATATCATTTATCATGCAGCATTTACATCGGGCCACGTGAAGCAATGCAGCGCAAGCAAATACAATATTTCGGCAGTCCACAGCCAGGGATGGGGACACGTGCGTCGCTTTGCTGAGGCACACTGTAATTAACCACAAAAAATTATTCAATTATAGATTTTCTATTCAACCATAGAAATTTGTTTTATGTTACTACAAGATTTTTCCGATCATTTGTTGCTGTGTATTGTAGTGGAAGCTGCTGGAGACGCCCTCGCTGAAGCCAGGAGCAGGCTGTATGATTCATTTTGACATCAATATCAATTATCAGGCAGTTTCTAGCGGTGGTAAATAATTCACTGTCATGTTAAAATCATTATAGGCTAACAAATTGGGAGTGGAGGTGACCTTATGTGAATTGCATTTATAAGAACGAAAACCGGGAAGTATGAAAGCAATGCTATGTATATATTTTTTCTATGCAGATATGCTATGTAACGGGAAATTTTGAAGGGAATGTGCCGTCAGAAAATGATCTGCTGTTTGAAGGGCATGTGTCATCACTTACCTGTAGGTGAAACAGTCAGCCGTTGTAGATCGGTGCTTGTCTGCAGAGTCTGATGACATTTATTTATTTTATACATTTATATAGTGCTACTATATCCCACATCGCTTTACAGACTTTTACATTGGGCTGTCCCCAATGGGGCTCACAATCTAAGTTCCCCATCGGTATGGCCTCTTTCACACGAACGTGTGCGCTCCGTGGCCGTATTGCGGAGCTGCAATACACGGGAGCCGTTCCGTGGGCATTCCGCATCACATATGCGGACCCATTAATTTGAATGGGTCCGCAAATCCGGAGATTCGGAACGGAACCCTACCCTATCCTTTAAAGTGAAAGGGTCTGCGATCCTCCCCACGGTTGGTGTCTGTGCATTTGCAGGCCGCACACGTTCATGTGCAAGAGGCCCATGTCTGTGGAAGGAAACCAAAGTACCTAGAGGAAACCCACACAAACACGAGGAGAACATACAAACTCCATGCAGATGTTGCCCTCGGTCGGATTCAGGACCCCAGCGCTGCAAGGCACCAGTGCTAGCCACCGTGCTGGCCTATCTGTCAGCAATCCGTAGAAAAAAAGACTTTTCATAATATACAAATTGCCTCTTAAATGCACCAAGAGTGATGCTGTTGCACAGAGAGGCTCCGCTCCCTACCCCCTATGCCTCACGCCCACTGATGTGACAGACAAACATATTCACACCTGGCCCTGAAGTCTTGAGGGAGTGAAGTAAAGGGCACAGATTGACCATCCACCCGGCGGTCCCCATCCCTTTGCTGCACATGTGCTGAACATGGTCCCAGGAGACTTCAGGGCCAGGCGGGAATATGTTTTCACTGCCTGGCTCTGACAAGTCTCTGGAGGCAGAAAAGTGCACCTATAAGGGAATTTGCATATTATAAAAAGTATTTTTCTATAGATTGTTGGCACATATGGAGATACCAGAGATATCATCAGACTCTGCAGACAAGCATCCATCTACAGCGGCTGACCATTTATTTTCTGGTAAGTGATGACAGATGCCTATTAACTCCTTCAGGGCCCTGCCATTTTTCACCTTAAGGATCAGGCATTTTTTTGGAAATTTGACATGTGTCAATTTATGTGGTAATAACTTTGGAATGCTAATACTTATCCAAGCCATTCTGAGATAGTTTTTTCATGACACATTGTACTTCATGACAGTGGTAAATTTCAGTCAATATATTTCATTTTTATAAAAAAAAATACAAAATTACCAAATAAATTGGAAAAATTTGAAACTTTCCAAATTTAGATTTCTCTGCTTTTAAAACAGATAGTAATACCTCACATAATGGTTATCACTTTACATTTCCCATATGTCTACTTTATGTTTGGATCATTTTGTGAATGCCATTTTATTTTTGGGGGACGTTAGAAGGCTTAGAAGTTTAGAAGCATATGACCCCCCCCCCCCCCCGTACCGGCGATCGCAGCAAACCGCAGGTCAATTCAGACCTGCGGTTTGTTGCGATTTCTGCTGGTTTCTGTCAGGGACCGCGGCGATCAGAAACTTTAGTGTGGCTCAAATATACAGTTATCACCCCCCCCTGCACCCCTGCATGATTTTAGCCTGGTGGGAGGTGCAGGGGGGTGTTGCGGGCGGTGTGGGCGGTGCGGGAGGCGGGCGGTGCGGCAGGCGGGATCGCGATCCCCCGCCCGCCTCCCGCCTAATAATCGTTGGCTTCTAGTGGGTATACCAGGGTGCCAGCACATTGCTGACACCCTGGTATAAACAGCTGACATCTGTGAATGGATGTCAGCCGTTTAACCCTTTCCATACAGCTGCCTTTGCAGCCCCCCGATGGGAGAGGGAGAGAGCCCCAAGACAGCCCCCCGAAGCCCCAGTCTTTACCCTTCCCCGTCTGCGAAGTTGTGGCAGGCGGGGAAGGTTCCCATGGCAACATGACGCCTGCTCAGGCGTCCTGCTGTCCATGGTGCTGAACAGATCTATGCTAAAAGCATAGATCTGTTCAGTGTAAGTAAAATACAGTACAGAACCCTATATAGGGTTCTGTACTGTATTATACAGACATCAGACCCACTGGATCTTCAAGAACCAAGTGGGTCTGGGTAAAAAAAAAAGTAAGAAAAAGTGAAAAAAAAGGGAAAATCAAAAAACACATTTATCACTAATTAAAAATGAAAAAAATAAAATTCCCTACACATGTTTGGTATCGCCGTGTCTGTAATGACCTGATCTATAAATAGGTCATGTTACTTTCCCCGCACGGTGAACGCCAAAAAATAAAAACTATGAGAAAATTAAAATTTTGCCCACCTTACTTTCCAAAAAAGGTAATAAAAGTGATCAAAAAAGTTGCATGTACGCCAAAATAGTGCCAATCAAACCGTCATCTCATCCCGCAAAAAATAAGACCCTACCCAAGATAATCGCCCAAAAACTGAAAAAACTATGGCTCTTAGACTATGGAAACACTAAAAAATTATTTTTTTTGTTTCAAAAATGAAATCATTGTGTAAAACTTACATAAATAAAAAAAAGTATACATATTAGGTATCGCCGTGTCCGTATCGACCAGCTCTATAAAAATATCACATGGGTTAACCCCTCAGATGACCACCGTAAAAAAATAAAAACGGTTTAAAAAAAGCAATTTTTTGTCATCTTACGTCACAAAAAGTGCAATAGCAAGCGATCAAAAAGTCATATGCACCCCAAAATAGTGCCAATAAAACAGCCATCTCATCCCGCAAAAAATGAGACCCTACATAAGATAATCGCCCAAAAACTGAAAAAACTATGGCTCTTAGACTATGGAGACACTAAAACTTTTTTTGTTTTAAAAATGAAATCATTGTGTAAAACTTACATAAATAAAAAAAAAGTATACATATTAGGTATCGCCGCGTCCGTGACAACCTGCTCTATAAAATTACCACATGATCTAACCTTTCAGATGAATGTTGTAAATAACAACAACAAAAACGGTGCCAAAAAAGCTATTTCTTGTTACCCTGCCGCACAAAAAGTGTAATATAGAGCAACCGAAAATCATATGTACCCTAAACTAGTACCAACAAAACTGCCACCTTATCCCGTAGTTTCTAAAATGGGGTCACTTTTTTGGAGTTTCTACTCTAGGGGTGCATCAGGGGGGCTTCAAATGGAACATGGTGTCAAAAAAACCAGTCCAGCAAAATCTGCCTTCCAAAAACCGTATGGCACTCCTTTCCTTCTGCGCCCTGCCGTGTGCCGGTACAGCTGTTTACGACCACATATGGGGTGTTTCTGTAAACTACAGAATCAGGGCCATAAATAATGAGTTTTGTTTGGCTGTTAACTCTTGCTTTGTTACTTGAAAAAATATATTAAAATGGAAAATCTGCCAAAAAAGTGAAATTATGAAATTGTATCTCTATTTTCCATTAAATCTTGTGCAACACCTAAAGGGTTAAAAAAGTTTGTAAAATCAGTTTTGAATACCTAGAGGGGTGTAGTTTCTTAGATGGGGTCACTTTTAGGGAGTTTCTACTCTAGGGGTGCATCAGGAGGCTTCAAATGGGACATGGTATCAAAAAACCAGTACAGCAAAATCTTGCTTCCAAAAACCAAACGGCGCACCTTTCACTCTACGCCCCGCTGTGTGGCCGTACAGTAGTTTACGGCCACATATGGGGTGTTTCTGTAAACGGCAGAGTCAGGGCAATAAAGATACAGTCTTGTTTGGTTGTTAACCCTTGCTTTGTTAGTGGAAAAAATGGGTTAAAATTGAAAATTAGGCAAAAAAATGAAATTCTCAAATTTCATCCCCATTTGCCAATAACTCTTGTGCAACACCTAAAGGGTTAACAAAGTTTGTAAAATCAGTTTTGAATACCTTGAGGGGTGTAGTTTATAGAATTGGGTCATTTTTGGGTGGTTTCTATTATGTAAGCCTCGCAAAGTGACTTCAGAGCTGTAGTGGTCCCTAAAAATTGGGTTTTTGTAAATTTCTGAAAAATTTCAATATTTGCTTCTAAACTTCTAAGCCTTGTAACATCCCCAAAAAAAAATATCATTCCCAAAATAATTCAAACCTGAAGTAGACATATGGGGAATGTAAAGTCATCACAATTTTTGGGGGTATTACTATGTATTACAGAAGTAGAGAAATTGAAACTTTGAAACTTTTTTGTAAATTAGGTATTTTTTTATGCAAAAAAAATAATTTTTTTGACTTCATTTTACCAGTGTCATGAAGTACAATATGTGACGAAAAAACAATCTCAGAATGGCCTGGATAAATCAAAGCGTTTTAAAGTTATGAGCACTTAAAGTGACACTGGTCAGATTTGCAAAAAATGGCCAAGTCCTTAAGGTGAAATAGGGCTGAGTCCTTAAGTGGTTAAGAACCAGTTTAGGTCTGAAGTCACTTTGTGAGGCTCACCTAATAGAAACCACCCAAAAATGATCCCATTTTATAAACTACACCCCTCAAGGTATTCAAAAATGATTTTACAAACTTTGTTAACCCTTTAGGTGTTCCACAAGAATTAAAGGAAAATGTCGATAAATTTCAGAATTTCACTTTTTTGCAGATTTTCCATTTTTTCTAGTAACAAAACATGGGTTAACAGCCAAACAAAACTCAATATTTATTGCCCTGATTCTGTAATTTACATAAACACTCCATATGTGGATGTAAGCTGCTGTATGTGTACACAGCAGGGTGAAGAAGGATAGGAACGCCATATGGTTTTTGGAGGGCAAATTTCATTGGGATAATTTTAAGTTGCCATGTCACATTTAAAGATCCTCTGATGCACCCCTAGAGTAGGGCTGGATCTCACAGGCTCTCACGGAAGGCAACCACAATGCCTAAGGAAGGCATCGGGCTGCATTCCCTGCCATCGAGTCCCCGTCAAAGCAGCGCGGGGACCCGATCGACACCCCGAACCCGGCGGGATACCGCACGCTGACCGCTGCAGTGCAAAGGTTAATGGGCCGACATCTGTGTTTTCACCGATGCCAGCGTATGCAGCAGGGACCCAGATGTCAGTGACTGCCGGGTCCGTGCCGCTGATCGGGTGTGCGCAGCTCCCGCACTCGCCCGATCAGCCTGCTGTACATGTATGTCACTGGTCCTTAAGTGACGTCCAGCTGTGATGTACAGTGGATATAACAAGTTTGTTTTTCAATTGAGTTGTACAGTTTATAGGTCACATTAAAGGTAGAAAAAGTTCTGAAATGATTTATCTTTGTCTAATTTTTTTTACATCACAGAAACCTGACATTTTAACAGTGGTGTGTTGACTTTTTATATCCACTGTACATGTATGGCAAGGGTCCTTAAGGGGTTAAATTAAGCTTTTATGTTATCTATGTATAGTGTGGGTATTTTTTTGTTATTTAAAAAAAATCTATGTCACTATCTATATATTTTTTTTAAATCCTGAAATCTTTCGGTTTTCACATTGGCCATTAGGTCTAAAATATGCTAAGACTTCCTGTTCTTGAAGAGAGTAGCCAGGTGGGTCATAGACACAAGGGACAGGAGAGGACCTCAATGATTTCTATTGGAGAGACTTATAGGCATGGTCTGTGCCCAGTGCAGAGGTCAGGAGGGAGTAGATAAGCTGTGATATCACTTATTGTGAATGGTGGATCCTGTGTTATCCATACGGAGGTGATATCTGTCATTGTAATTTTGTCTGTGGTAATGAGATGGATACTGAAAGTTACCTGTACAGAACAGGAAGTCTCCATATATAGACTTGGTGGCCTAGTGTGAAAACTGCAGGACATTGTGATTTTTTAAATTTATTTTAATATAGTGAAATGTAAAATAAAAACACAAATTACCCAAAAATATTTTTAAAAAATTCTTAAAAGGGTTTCCAAGACTTTAATACTGATGACCTATCCTCTGGAGAGGTCATCAGTATCTGATCATGGGAGGGTTCAACACCCGAGACCCCCATCGATCAGCTGTTTGAGAAGGCACCGCCGCTCCTGTGAGAGCCGCAGCCTTCCCCATGCTCACTGTACATTGTTTAGCAGCTGTGCTTGGTAACACGTTCAGCCCATTCACTTCAATTGGGCTGAGCTGCACCTAGGCTACATAACCGATTAACATGTCGTCACTGGCCTTGGAAAAGCTGAGAGAAAGCTGCGGTACTACTACAAGCGCCACTGCCTTCTCAAACAGCTGCAAGTGATGGCCACAAGGAGAGAAAGGCGCTCATAGGGTGAGTATGTCAAATATATGGTGTCCTTCAAACACGGGTGAGTTAATTATGCTCACCTGTTTAGGTTGCACCAGTCTTGGGTGCAACTCCAATGAAGGCCAGCTGGAGAAATTACAGGTTACTGGTTGGTGCTGCCGATTCCATCCGAAGACTCTTTTGGCGGGGGCCAGACCACCGACCAGATAATCAATTATACTGGAGCTCCACTGGACTGTGAAAGTCAAGTGAGCGTGTGGACACAAGGCACAAGGTCACAACCAGGTGTTGAATATATAGTTAAGGTTTATTGGGAGACAACACATTTCGGGGTACTACGGGCCCCTTCTTCAAGTCTCCTGCTCCTCCACTTTAACTCGGTGAAAGTGGTGGAGCAGGAGACTTGATAAAGGGGTCCATAGTACCCCGAAAAGCGTTGTCTCACAATAAACCTTATCAATATATTCAACACCTGGTTGTGACCTTGATCCTTGTGTCCACACGCTCACTTGACTTTCACAGTCTAGTGGAGCTCTAGTACAATTTCTCAAACAGCTGATAAGTGGGTGTCCCAGATGTCAGAACCCGACCAATCAGTATTAAAGTCTCAGAAAACCACTTTAACATAAAAATGTGATTTAAACAATGGGTCATTTTTTATCACAAATCCCCATAAGTAAGTGGTGATAATTAGTGTTGATCGAGCACCAAAGTGCTCCATCTCTCATCTGACTGAGAGACCGTAAGCCTCAAAATTGCTTCACATCTATTTGATGACTTGGGTGGACCTTCGCACCTAGTTCAATATCAGGGTTACAAAAAGTTTTCTGATTGTCCTAAAATAATATTCAATAACCTTTCTATACAGTTTTGTCATATAAAAACGAATTTGCATAAACATGGACATATGTGAAAGACATGCAAATGATCTGCTCATTTTTCAGCTGAAAAACCATTTGCATGGAAAATTTGCGATCTACACTACTTATGAACAGCGCCATCTATTGGTTTCATAGTCTTATGACAAGACTAATAGTCTTGTCATAAGACTATGAAACCAATAGATGGTGCTGTTCATGAGTTATAAACAGCACCATCTATTGGTTTCATAGTCTTTTAAAAAGACTATTAGTGTAGCCTTTTCCATGGAAAATTTGCAATAAAAATTCACAATCTACAATAATCACTGCCAATTAGCGCATCTCGAATATATTAAAGCACTTGACTCTAACTTCATATAAAGCTATTCTAATGTTCTGCTGTGCCAACCATTTTCTCCAGTCTCAGAAAACTTATACCAGCTTGAAAAATGTAGCCAAAGTGACCCAAGCCTGTATTTCGCGTTATGAATTCGCATTACGTGATTTTTACATTGACGATTAATCGCAATCAGTTAAATAATCTCGAATTCTCAAAATTTGCGAATATCTGACGAATATTCTACAAAATATTTGCGAAATATTGTGAATTTGAATATAGCCCCTGCCGCTCATCCCTATTCAACTCATGAACAGCGCCATCTATTGGTTTTATAGTATAATGACAAGACTACTAGTCTTGCATAAGACTATGAAACCAATAGATGACACTGTTCATGAGTAGTGTAAATCGCATATTTTCCATGCAACTGGTTTTTCAACTGAAAAACAAAGCAGATTCTGCTCATTTGCATTTCTTTCCCATATGCCCATGGTTATGCAAATTAGTTTTTACATGACAAAACTGTATAGAAAGGTTATTGAATATTATGTTAGGACAATCAGAAAACTTTTTGTCACCATAATGATTTTGATCTAGGTGCCAGGTCCACCCAAGCCATCCAACAGATCTGAAGTAACTTTGAGGCTCACTGCTCTCAGTCAGCTGAGAGCTGTTTTTGGAATCTCTCATAGTGCAAAAGGCTGCCATTGTAAGGAATGCTGACTCAGCCTGTCATCTGTCTCATGGATAGATTGATGGCTTGCATATACCTGGCTTTTGGCATAAAGCCTTTGTTTGGTTGTCTATTGTATGTCAGATAATAGGAGTCCAAGACGCATCCAGCCATCCACTTAATGCTGGTTCCAAACCATTTTGATAGTGTTTTGATCAATTTCTAACCTTTTATTGTGAACCAGACACCCCCTCCTCTTCAGAGCAGGGGGTGTCTGGTTTGATGCTCGGGTCTCCCATTGACTTTCATTGTATTAAATTGTATTCGAGCACCCACAGTATTCGGCCGAGCACTCCGATGTGCCGAGCATAGCAATGGTCAAGCCGAACAGCAGTACGGCTGAGCATGCTCTCTCAACACCAATGATGATACATGATAGCAGTAAGAGTTAGAATACACAGGCCAGTTGATGTAGTTGTCTTGATTCCAATGTCAGACATACAAAAGGTCCACCCTCAAGCTATACTACATGTCTACTTTTAAGTTCATTAGACCTTTAGTAGGTTATTTGTGCATCAACCTATAAGAACTAGACACTGATGACAAATGACTAGGTCCAAATCAGCCCCAATGGGTTTGCCTACTTTTAGTTTTGTTATGATGTCAGATTCTGGCCCAACCGAAGGAGCCTCTGACAATCTAGTAGGCCATTTCAGTCCTGTTCAATTTCAATTAGGTCACTAATTACAAGATGCTGTATGGGTGTCCCATTATTACATTAGATTACACATTGGGGATTGTGGAGGCCTACTCTCCAATTCGATCTTACATCAAGAGACACTGCTGCACCCCAAGCAGTAAAAGTTGCTGAGGTAATCATCTGGTGCCAAGTTAAGCATCATGCATTATGATACTTCCTGGGCATCAAACAGTGGCGTAACTAGAAATGAATGGGCCCCACAGCAAATTTTTAAATGGGGCCTCCCACAGCAACTTCTTCACAACCCTCTCCTCCTGTGCAACCCCCACTCCTGTGGCTGGTCAAGATCACTCTTTTAGACTAGGCCCGGCAGCCGATCCATCCAGTGTCTCTGTATATAATGTCATTGTATAATACTGTTGAGGGGGCCCAGACAATAAAATATTTTAGTCCTCCTCCTGGGTGGGCCCCTTCTGAGTTTGGGCCCCAAATGGTTACATTACCAAATGGTTACATTAAGATCTCTCCCCCCTGTTTTGTACAGTAGTGCCTTTCTATGCCGATGTCAGATTGGGGTAGAGGGAGGGACATGGAATTCTCTACCCATTGTTTTAATAAAGCTAATTGTTACAGTGGTGGCTGTGAGCCACTGTTGTTTCCCTTGCACTTACCAAGGCGGGCTGTTCTTCCCTGAGAGGTCCTAACCGCCGGGTGTGCTGTGTTCCCTCTCACAGCTTGCTTGCCAGCTAGGCCTTGCGCTCCCTCTGGCTCTTAAATGGTCAGCACAGATGCCAATAGCTGGCAACCCTGAGGAATTTAAGGCACTTTCCCCAGTGGGAGGGTCCCTGAGTAGAGTTGAGCGAACACCTGGATGTTCGGGTTCGAGAAGTTCGGCCGAACATCCCGGAAATGTTCGGGTTCGGGATCCGAACCCGATCCGAACTTCGTCCCGAACCCGAACCCCATTGAAGTCAATGGGGACCCGAACTTTTCGGCACTAAAAAGGCTGTAAAACAGCCCAGGAAAGAGCTAGAGGGCTGCAAAAGGCAGCAACATGTAGGTAAATCCCCTGCAAACAAATGTGGATAGGGAAATGAATTAAAATAAAAATTAAATAAATAAAAATTAACCAAACTCAATTGGAGAGAGGTTCCATAGCAGAGAATCTGGCTTCCCGTCACCCACCACTGGAACAGTCCATTCTCAGATATTTAGGCCCCGGCACCCAGGCAGAGGAGAGAGGTCCCGTAACAGAGAATCTGTCTTCATGTCAGCAGAGAATTAGTCTGCATGTCATAGCAGAGAATGAGGCTTCACGTCAGCCACCACTGCAACAGTCCATTGGCATATATTTAGGCCCAGCACCCAGGCAGAGGAGGGAGGTCCCGTAACAGAGAATCTGTCTTCATGTCAGCAGAGAATTAGTCTGCATGTCATAGCAGAGAATGAGGCTTCACGTCAGCCACCACTGCAACAGTCCATTGGCATATATTTAGGCCCAGCACACACACAGGCAGAGGAGAGAGGTCCCGTAACAGAGAATCTGGCTTCATGTCAGCAGAGAATCAGTCTGCATGTCATAGCAGAGAATGAGGCTTCACGTCAGCCACCACTGCAACAGTCCATTGTCATAAATTTAGGCCCAGCACCCAGGCAGAGGAGAGAGGTCCCGTAACAGAGGATCTGGCTTCATGTCAGCAGAGAATCAGTCTGCATGTCATAGCAGAGAATGAGGCTTCACGTCACCCACCACTGCAACAGTCCATTGGCATATATTTAGGCCTAGCACACAGGCAGAGCAGAGAGGTCCCGTAACAGACAATCTGGCTTCATGACAGCAGAGAATCAGTCTGCATGTCATAGCAGAGAATGAGGCTTCACGTCACCCACCACTGCAACAGTCCATTGGCATATATTTAGGCCTAGCACACAGGCAGAGCAGAGAGGTCTCGTAACAGACGATCTGGCTTCATGTCAGCAGAGAATCAGTCTGCATGTCATAGCAGAGAATGAGGCTTCACGTCACCCACCACTGCAACAGTCCATTGGCATATATTTAGGCCTAGCACACAGGCAGAGCAGAGAGGTCCCGTAACAGACAATCTGGCTTCATGACAGCAGAGAATCAGTCTGCATGTCATAGCAGAGAATGAGGCTTCACGTCACCCACCACTGCAACAGTCCATTGGCATATATTTAGGCCTAGCACACAGGCAGAGGAGAGAGGTCCCGTAACAGAGAATCTGGCTTCATGTCAGCAGAGAATCAGTCTGCATGTCATAGCAGAGAATGAGGCTTCACGTCACCCACCACTGCAACAGTCCATTGGCATATATTTAGGCCTAGCACACAGGCAGAGCAGAGAGGTCCCGTAACAGACAATCTGGCTTCATGTAAGCAGAGAATCAGTCTGCATGTCATAGCAGAGAATGAGGCTTCACGTCAGCCACCACTGCAACAGTCCATTGGCATATATTTAGGCCTAGCACACAGGCAGAGCAGAGAGGTCCCGTAACAGACGATCTGGCTTCATGTCAGCAGAGAATCAGTCTGCATGTCATAGCAGAGAATGAGGCTTCACGTCAGCCACCACTGCAACAGTCCATTGGCATATATTTAGGCCTAGCACACAGGCAGAGCAGAGAGGTCCCGTAACAGACAATCTGGCTTCATGTACAGCAGAGAATCAGTCTGCATGTCATAGCAGAGAATGAGGCTTCACGTCACCCACCACTGCAACAGTCCATTGGCATATATTTAGGCCTAGCACACAGGCAGAGCAGAGAGGTCCCGTAACAGACGAATCTGGCTTCATGTCAGCAGAGAATCAGTCTGCATGTCATAGCAGAGAATGAGGCTTCACGTCAGCCACCACTGCAACAGTCCATTGGCATATATTTAGGCCTAGCACACAGGCAGAGGAGAGAGGTCCCTGTAACAGACAATCTGGCTTCATGTCAGCAGAGAATCAGTCTGCATGTCATAGCAGAGAATGAGGCTTCACGTCACCCACCACTGCAACAGTCCATTGGCATATATTTAGGCCTAGCACACAGGCAGAGCAGAGAGGTCCCGTAACAGACAATCTGGCTTCATGTCAGCAGAGAATCAGTCTGCATGTCATAGCAGAGAATCAGGCTTCACGTCAGCCACCACTGCAACAGTCCATTGTCATAATTTAGGCCCAGCACCCAGGCAGAGGAGAGAGGTCCCGTAACAGACAATCTGGCTTCATGTCAGCAGAGAATTAGTCTGCATGTCATAGCAGAGAATCAGGCTTCATGTCAGCCACCACTGCAACAGTCCATTGGCATATATTTAGGCCTAGCACACAGGCAGAGCAGAGAGGTCCCGTAACAGACAATCTGGCTTCATGTCAGCAGAGAATCAGTCTGCATGTCATAGCAGAGAATCAGGCTTCACGTCAGCCACCACTGCAACAGTCCATTGTCATAAATTTAGGCCCAGCACCCAGGCAGAGGAGAGAGGTCCCGTAACAGACAATCTGGCTTCATGTCAGCAGAGAATTAGTCTGCATGTCATAGCAGAGAATCAGGCTTCATGTCAGCCACCACTGCAACAGTCCATTGGCATATATTTAGGCCTAGCACACAGGCAGAGGAGAGGTTCATTCAACTTTGGGTAGCCTCGCAATATAATGGTAAAATGAAAATAAAAATAGGATTGAATGAGGAAGTGCCCTGGAGTCCAATAATATATGGTTATGGGGAGGTAGTTAATGTCTAATCTGGACAAGGGACGGACAGGTCCTGTGGGATCCATGCCTGGTTCATTTTTATGAACGTCAGCTTGTCCACATTGGCTGTAGACAGGCGGCTGCGTTTGTCTGTAATGACGCCCCCTGCCGTGCTGAATACACGTTCAGACAAAACGCTGGCTGCCGGGCAGGCCAGCACCTCCAAGGCATAAAAGGCTAGCTCTGGCCACGTGGACAATTTAGAGACCCAGAAGTTGAATGGGGCCGAACCATCAGTCAGTACGTGGAGGGGTGTGCACACGTACTGTTCCACCATGTTAGTGAAATGTTGCCTCCTGCTAACACGTTGCGTATCAGGTGGTGGTGCAGTTAGCTGTGGCGTGTTGACAAAAGTTTTCCACATCTCTGCCATGCTAACCCTGCCCTCAGAGGAGCTGGCCGTGACACAGCTGCCTTGGCGACCTCTTGCTCCTCCTCTGCCTTGGCCTTGGGCTTCCACTTGTTCCCCTGTGACATTTGGGAATGCTCTCAGTAGCGCGTCTACCAACGTGCGCTTGTACTCGCGCATCTTCCTATCACGCTCCAGTGCAGGAAGTAAGGTGGGCACATTGTCTTTGTAGCGTGGATCCAGCAGGGTGGCAACCCAGTAGTCCGCACAGGTTAAAATGTGGGCAACTCTGCTGTCGTTGCGCAGGCACTGCAGCATGTAGTCGCTCATGTGTGCCAGGCTGCCCAGGGTTAAGGACAAGCTGTCCTCTGTGGGAGGCGTATCGTCATCGTCCTGCCTTTCCCCCCAGCCACGCACCAGTGATGGACCCGAGCTGCGATTGGGTGCCACCCCGCTGTGACCATGCTTCATCCTCATCCTCCTCCACCTCCTCCTCATCCTCGTCCTCCTCGTCCTCCAGTAGTGGGCCCTGGCTGGCCACATTTGTACCTGGCCTCTGCTGTTGCCAAAAACCTCCCTCTGAGTCACTTCGAAGAGACTGGCCTGAAAGTGCTAAAAATGACCCCTCTTCCTCCTCCTCCTCCTCCTCCTCCTGGGCCACCTCCTGTTCCATCATCGCCCTAAGTGTTTTCTCAAGGAGACATAGAAGTGGTATTGTAACGCTGATAACGGTGTCATCGCCACTGGCCATGTTGGTGGAGTACTCGAAACAGCGCAACAGGGCACACAGGTCTCGCATGGAGGCCCAGTCATTGGTGGTGAAGTGGTGCTGTTCTGTAGTGCGACTGACCCGTGCGTGCTGCAGCTGAAACTCCACTATGGCCTGCTGCTGCTCGCACAGTCTGTCCAGCATGTGCAAGGTGGAGTTCCACCTGGTGGGCACGTCGCATATGAGGCGGTGAGCGGGAAGGCCGAAGTTACGCTGTAGCGCAGACAGGCGAGCAGCAGCAGGATGTGAACGCCGGAAGCGCGAACAGACGGCCCGCACTTTATGCAGCAGCTCTGACATGTCGGGGTAGTTGTGAATGAACTTCTGCACCACCAAATTCAGCACATGCGCCAAGCAAGGGATGTGCGTCAAATTGGCTAGTCCCAGAGCTGCAACGAGATTTCGCCCATTATCACACACCACCAGGCCGGGCTTGAGGCTCACCGGCAGCAACCACTCGTCGGTCTGTTGTTCAATACCCCGCCACAACTCCTGTGCGGTGTGGGGCCTGTCCCCCAAACATATGAGTTTCAGAATGGCCTGCTGACGTTTACCCCGGGCTGTGCTGAAGTTGGTGGTGAAGGTGTGTGGCTGACTGGATGAGCAGGTGGAAGAAGAGGAGGAGGAAGCCGAGAAGGAGGAGGTGGCAACAGGAGGCAAAGAATGTTGCCCTGCGATCCTTGGCGGCGGAAGGACGTGCGCCAAACAGCTCTCCGCCTGGGGCCCAGCTGCCACTACATTTACCCAGTGTGCAGTTAGGGAGATATAGCGTCCCTGGCCGTGCTTACTGGTCCACGTATCTGTGGTTAGGTGGACCTTGCCACAGATGGCGTTGCGCAGTGCACACTTGATTTTATCGGATACTTGGTTGTGCAGGGAAGGCACGGCTCTCTTGGAGAAGTAGTGCCGGCTGGGAACAACATACTGTGGGACAGCAAGCGACATGAGCTGTTTGAAGCTGTCTGTGTCCACCAGCCTAAATGACAGCATTTCATAGGCCAGTAGTTTAGAAATGCTGGCATTCAGGGCCAGGGATCGAGGGTGGCTAGGTGGGAATTTACGCTTTCTATCAAATGTTTGTGAGATGGAGAGCTGAACGCTGGCGTGTGACATGGTTGAGACGCTTGGTGACGGAGGTGGTGGTGGTGGTGTTGGTGGTACATCCCCTGTTTGCTGGGCGGCAGGTGCCAACGTTCCTCCAGAGGCGGAGGAAGAGGCCGAGGCGGCAGCAGCAGAATAGGCCGAGGCGGCAGCAGCAGAAGAGGTAGCAGGGGGAGCCTGAGTGACTTCCTTGGTTTTAAGGTGTTTACTCCACTGCAGTTCATGCTTTGCATGCAGGTGCCTGGTCATGCAGGTTGTGCTCAGGTTCAGAACGTTAATGCCTCGCTTCAGGCTCTGATGGCACAGCGTGCAAACCACTCGGGTCTTGTCGTCAGCACATTGTTTGAAGAAGTGCCATGCCAGGGAACTCCTTGAAGCTGCCTTTGGGGTGCTCGGTCCCAGATGGCGGCGGTCAGTAGCAGGCGGAGTCTCTTGGCGGCGGGTGTTCTGCTTTTGCCCACTGCTCCCTCTTTTGCTACGCTGTTGGCTCGGTCTCACCACTGCCTCTTCCTCCGAACTGTGAAAGTCAGTGGCACGACCTTCATTCCATGTGGGGTCTAGGACCTCATCGTCCCCTGCATCGTCTTCCACCCAGTCTTGATCCCTGACCTCCTGTTCAGTCTGCACACTGCAGAAAGACGCAGCAGTTGGCACCTGTGTTTCGTCATCATCAGAGACATACTGAGGTGGTATTCCCATGTCCTCATCATCAGGAAACATAAGTGGTTGTGCGTCAGTGCATTCTATGTCTTTCACCGCTGGGGAAGGGCTAGGTGGATGCCCTTGGGAAACCCTGCCAGCGGAGTCTTCAAACAGCATAAGAGACTGCTGCATAACTTGAGGCTGAGACAGTTTCCCTGGTATGCATGGGGGTGATGTGACAGACTGATGGGGTTGGTTTTCAGGCGCCATCTGTGCGCTTTCTGCAGAAGACTGGGTGGGAGATAATGTGAACGTGCTGGATCCACTGTCGGCCACCCAATTGACTAATGCCTGTACCTGCTCAGGCCTTACCATCCTTAGAACGGCATTGGGCCCCACCATATATCGCTGTAAATTCTGGCGGCTACTGGGACCTGAGGTAGTTGGTACACTAGGACGTGTGGATGTGGCAGAACGGCCACGTCCTCTCCCAGCACCAGAGGGTCCACTAACACCACCACGACCATGTCCACGTCCGCGTCCCTTACTAGATGTTTTTCTCATTGTTATGGTTCACCACAACAACAAATATATTATTTGGCCCAATGTATTGTATTCAAATTCAGCGGGATATAAATTTGAGGCCTAGTATTTAGGCGCTGGGTGACCGGTATGGATTTAGTGACAGAATTAGACTTGGAAATGCACAGAAGCGTGTGTGTGAAGTTATTCTGAATGACCCAATGTGCACCTTGAATATTATATACCCTTTTAGGGATAGATTTCAAATAGCTCTGATATAGCAGAAACCACTAAATTATGAAATTGCTAAATTGGGAATTGTACTTCAACCCAGAACAAAAAATGTGCTTTGACGGACACTAAATATCTTGCCCAGCAACAACAGTACAGCGGTGGGTAACGAGAGATTTAGAGGGATTTAAATTTGAGGCCTAGTATTTAGGCGCTGGGTCACCGGTATGGATTTAGTGACAGAATTAGACTTGGAAATGCACAGAAGCGTGTGTGTGAAGTTATTCTGAATGACCCTATGTGCACCTTCAATATTATATACCCTTTTAGGGATAGATTTCAAATAGCTCTGATATAGCAGAAACCACTAAATTATGAAATTGCTAAATTGGGAATTGTACTTCAACCCAGAACAAAAAATGTGCTTTGACGGACACTAAATATCTTGCCCAGCAACAACAGTACAGCGGTGGGTAACGAGAGATTTAGAGGGATTTAAATTTGAGGCCTAGTATTTAGGCGCTGGGTCACCGGTATGGATTTAGTGACAGAATTAGACTTGGAAATGCACAGAAGCGTGTGTGTGAAGTTATTCTGAATGACCCTATGTGCACCTTCAATATTATATACCCTTTTAGGGATAGATTTCAAATAGCTCTGATATAGCAGAAACCACTAAATTATGAAATTGCTAAATTGGGAATTGTACTTCAACCCAGAACAAAAAATGTGCTTTGACGGACACTAAATATCTTGCCCAGCAACAACAGTACAGCGGTGGGTAACGAGAGATTTAGAGGGATTTAAATTTGAGGCCTAGTATTTAGGCGCTGGGTCACCGGTATGGATTTAGTGACAGAATTAGACTTGGAAATGCACAGAAGCGTGTGTGTGAAGTTATTCTGAATGACCCTATGTGCACCTTCAATATTATATACCCTTTTAGGGATAGATTTCAAATAGCTCTGATATAGCAGAAACCACTAAATTATGAAATTGCTAAATTGGGAATTGTACTTCAACCCAGAACAAAAAATGTGCTTTGACGGACACTAAATATCTTGCCCAGCAACAACAGTACAGCGGTGGGTAACGAGAGATTTAGAGGGATTTAAATTTGAGGCCTAGTATTTAGGCGCTGGGTCACCGGTATGGATTTAGTGACAGAATTAGACTTGGAAATGCACAGAAGCGTGTGTGTGAAGTTATTCTGAATGACCCTATGTGCACCTTCAATATTATATACCCTTTTAGGGATAGATTTCAAATAGCTCTGATATAGCAGAAACCACTAAATTATGAAATTGCTAAATTGGGAATTGTACTTCAACCCAGAACAAAAAATGTGCTTTGACGGACACTAAATATCTTGCCCAGCAACAACAGTACAGCGGTGGGTAACGAGAGATTTAGAGGGATTTAAATTTGAGGCCTAGTATTTAGGCGCTGGGTCACCGGTATGGATTTAGTGACAGAATTAGACTTGGAAATGCACAGAAGCGTGTGTGTGAAGTTATTCTGAATGACCCTATGTGCACCTTGAATATTATATACCCTTTTAGGGATAGATTTCAAATAGCTCTGATATAGCAGAAACCACTAAATTATGAAATTGCTAAATTGGGAATTGTACTTCAACCCAGAACAAAAAATGTGCTTTGACGGACACTAAATATCTTGCCCAGCAACAACAGTACAGCGGTGGGTAACGAGAGATTTAGAGGGATTTAAATTTGAGGCCTAGTATTTAGGCGCTGGGTCACCGGTATGGATTTAGTGACAGAATTAGACTTGGAAATGCACAGAAGCGTGTGTGTGAAGTTATTCTGAATGACCCTATGTGCACCTTCAATATTATATACCCTTTTAGGGATAGATTTCAAATAGCTCTGATATAGCAGAAACCACTAAATTATGAAATTGCTAAATTGGGAATTGTACTTCAACCCAGAACAAAAAATGTGCTTTGACGGACACTAAATATCTTGCCCAGCAACAACAGTACAGCGGTGGGTAACGAGAGATTTAGAGGGATTTAAATTTGAGGCCTAGTATTTAGGCGCTGGGTCACCGGTATGGATTTAGTGACAGAATTAGACTTGGAAATGCACAGAAGCGTGTGTGTGAAGTTATTCTGAATGACCCTATGTGCACCTTCAATATTATATACCCTTTTAGGGATAGATTTCAAATAGCTCTGATATAGCAGAAACCACTAAATTATGAAATTGCTAAATTGGGAATTGTACTTCAACCCAGAACAAAAAATGTGCTTTGACGGACACTAAATATCTTGCCCAGCAACAACAGTACAGCGGTGGGTAACGAGAGATTTAGAGGGATTTAAATTTGAGGCCTAGTATTTAGGCGCTGGGTCACCGGTATGGATTTAGTGACAGAATTAGACTTGGAAATGCACAGAAGCGTGTGTGTGAAGTTATTCTGAATGACCCTATGTGCACCTTCAATATTATATACCCTTTTAGGGATAGATTTCAAATAGCTCTGATATAGCAGAAACCACTAAATTATGAAATTGCTAAATTGGGAATTGTACTTCAACCCAGAACAAAAAATGTGCTTTGACGGACACTAAATATCTTGCCCAGCAACAACAGTACAGCGGTGGGTAACGAGAGATTTAGAGGGATTTAAATTTGAGGCCTAGTATTTAGGCGCTGGGTGACCGGTATGGATTTAGTGACAGAATTAGACTTGGAAATGCACAGAAGCGTGTGTGTGAAGTTATTCTGAATGACCCAATGTGCACCTTGAATATTATATACCCTTTTAGGGATAGATTTCAAATAGCTCTGATATAGCAGAAACCACTAAATTATGAAATTGCTAAATTGGGAATTGTACTTCAACCCAGAACAAAAAATGTGCTTTGACGGACACTAAATATCTTGCCCAGCAACAACAGTACAGCGGTGGGTAACGAGAGATTTAGAGGGATTTAAATTTGAGGCCTAGTATTTAGGCGCTGGGTCACCGGTATGGATTTAGTGACAGAATTAGACTTGGAAATGCACAGAAGCGTGTGTGTGAAGTTATTCTGAATGACCCTATGTGCACCTTCAATATTATATACCCTTTTAGGGATAGATTTCAAATAGCTCTGATATAGCAGAAACCACTAAATTATGAAATTGCTAAATTGGGAATTGTACTTCAACCCAGAACAAAAATGTGCTTTGACGGACACTAAATATCTTGCCCAGCAACAACAGTACAGCGGTGGGTAACGAGAGATTTAGAGGGATTTAAATTTGAGGCCTAGTATTTAGGCGCTGGGTCACCGGTATGGATTTAGTGACAGAATTAGACTTGGAAATGCACAGAAGCGTGTGTGTGAAGTTATTCTGAATGACCCTATGTGCACCTTCAATATTATATACCCTTTTAGGGATAGATTTCAAATAGCTCTGATATAGCAGAAACCACTAAATTATGAAATTGCTAAATTGGGAATTGTACTTCAACCCAGAACAAAAAATGTGCTTTGACGGACACTAAATATCTTGCCCAGCAACAACAGTACAGCGGTGGGTAACGAGAGATTTAGAGGGATTTAAATTTGAGGCCTAGTATTTAGGCGCTGGGTGACAGGTATGGGTTTAGTGACAGAATTAGACTTGGAAATACACAGTAGCGGGTGTGTGTGAAGTTATTCTGAATGACCCAATGTGCACCTTCAATATTATATACCCTTTTTGGGATAGATTTCAAATAGCTCTGATATAGCAGGAACCACTAAATTATGAAATTGCTAAATTGGGAATTGTATTTCAACCCAGAACAAGAAATGTGCTTGAACGGACACTAAATAACTCGCCCAGCTACAGCACTAGGGACAGATTTAGCTGGATATAAATTTGAGGCCTAGTATTTAGGCGCTGGGTGACCGGTATGGATTTAGTGACAGAATTAGACTGGGATATGGCCAAAAAATAAACAGACTATTGCTGGTTAAATGCACTTGGTGTGACAGCTTCACCCTGATGTAGGCTTTAGCCAAAAAACAACCACACCATTGAGGGTTAAATGCACTTGGTGACAGGCGCAGCTTGCCCCTGATTTTGTATATGGCCAAAAAATGAACAGACTATTGCTGGTTAAATGCACTTGGTGTGACAGCTTCACCCTGATGTAGGCTTTAGCCAAAAAACAACCACACCATTGAGGGTTAAATGCACTTGGTGACAGGCGCAGCTTGCCCCTGATTTTGTATATGGCCAAAAAATGAACAGACTATTGCTGGTTAAATGCACTTGGTGTGACAGCTTCACCCTGATGTAGGCTTTAGCCAAAAAACAACCACACCATTGAGGGTTAAATGCACTTGGTGACAGGCGCAGCTTGCCCCTGATTTTGTATATGGCCAAAAAATGAACAGACTATTGCTGGTTAAATGCACTTGGTGTGACAGCTTCACCCTGATGTAGGCTTTAGCCAAAAAACAACCACACCATTGAGGGTTAAATGCACTTGGTCGCAGCTTGTGCTGGCGCACCACAAGACACAAAATGGCCGCCGATCACCCCAGAAAAATGAGACTGACAAACGGTCTGTGCAGCCTAAAAACAGTGAGCAATTGAGGATCAGCAGCTCAATGATCCACAGCTGCAGATCGATCAGTTAATCAAGTCCTTTGGAGGAGTTAATCTGCCTAATCTCGCCCTACTGTCGCAGCCGCAACCTCTCCCTACGCTAATCAGAGCAGAGTGACGGGCGGCGCTATGTGACTCCAGCTTAAATAGAGGCTGGGTCACATGGTGCTCTGGCCAATCACAGCCATGCCAATAGTAGGCATGGCTGTGATGGCCTCTTGGGGCAAGTAGTATGACGCTTGTTGATTGGCTGCTTTGCAGCCTTTCAAAAAGCGCCAAGAAAGCGTCACAAAAGCGCGAAGAAAGCGACGAACACCGAACCCGAACCCGGACTTTTACGAAAATGTCCGGGTTCGGGTCCGTGTCACGGACACCCCAAAATTCGGTACGAACCCGAACTATACAGTTCGAGTTCGCTCATCCCTATCCCTGAGCAATAGATCTCTTAGCTTGCTAAGTTTCCATTAGGTGTTCTGTTTCTTGTTGTCTGCAGGTGTACTGAACTTTGCCTGTTTACTAGGGTTGAGTGTACACAAACTGTAAAGTTCAGTAAAAGTTTGGGTTCGGGTTCGGTGTTCGGCGATTTAATGGCGCTTTTTGAAAGGCTGGAGAGCAGCCAATCAACAAGCATTTAATTTGGGTGCCCTTAGAGGCCATCACAGCCATGCCTACTAATGGTATGGCTGTGATTGGCCAGTGCAGCATGTGACCCAGCCTCTATATAATCTGGAGTCACGTAGCGCTGCACGTCTCTCTGCTCTGATTAGTGTAGGGATAGGATGCTGCTGCTGTAAGGGAGAGAATAGGAAAGAATCTTTAATCTGAAGTGCTTGTTAACTCAGTGATCTACCTAGATTTTGTTTTGTGGGTGCAGTGCACAATCTTTTTACCCTGCCCTGGGCCCAATAACTTTTATCCGTCTGTTAGTTAGGTGGGCGGCAGCGGCCATTTTATGCAAGTTCAGTGCACCAGCACAGCATATGTGCATTTGTAACAGCCAAATAGAAGCTTTAAATACTGCAACTATATTCTGGGTTTAAAAAAGGACCCATTTTGGGCAATACCCTCCATCTGGGGCCTATGCAGCATCTGTCAGTGTGAAATTTAAGCTTAAAATACTGCAATAATTTTCTGGGTTTTAAAAAACACCCATTTTGGGCAAAATACTAAATTTGCAGCCTTTGCTGCATCTGTCACTGAAATACAAGCGTTAGATACTACTGTCATATTCTGCTATTAAAAAAAAAAAAACATTTGGGGCAAAATACTAAATTTGCAACGTTTGATGCATCTGTCAGTGTGAAATACACGTGTTAGATACTGCTGTTATATTCTGTTATAAAAAAACACCCATTTTGGGCAAAATACTAAATTTGCAGCGTTTGATGCATCTGTCAGTGTGAAAAACAAGCATTAGAAACTACTGTCATATTCTGTTATAAAAAAAACCACCCATTTTGGGCAAAATACTAAATTTGCGGCCTTTGCTGCATCTGGCAGTGTGAAATACACGCGTTATATACTGCTGTTATATTCTGTTATTTAAAAAACACCCATTTTGGGCAAGATCCTAAATTTGGGGATAATTAAGAGAGCGTTGAATAAGGGACGTGGCCCCAATCGTGGTGCTGCTGGTGGAGCTCCTGTTGCAGGGAGAGGACGTGGTCGATCTGTGCCAGCTACCCCCACAAGTGAAACACCTTCCTCAGGTGCGAGTAGGTGACAGAGCCTGCAGCGGTATTTGGTAGGGCTTAATGCGGCTCCACAAATGGTGAGGCCAGAACAAGTACATGCAATAGTAGATTGGGTTGCTGACAGTGCCTCCAGTTCCTTCACATTGTCTCCCACCCAGTCTCCTGCTAAAAGATCAGAGCTAGCGCCTGCAGCCAATGTCCATCAGTCTTTCACCTCACGCCCTTACAAATCAGCCAAGCAGTCTGAGCCCCAAGTCATGCAACAGTCTCTTCTGCTTTTTGATGACTCTGTTAGCAGAGTTTCTCAGGGCAATTCACAAAGCCCTGCCCCAGAAGTGGAAGAGATTGAGTGCACCGATGCCCAACCACTTATGCTTCAAGATGAGTACATGGGAGAGCCATTGCAGCACGACTTGGATGTTGACGAAACATAGGTGCCAACTGCTGTGGCTTTCAAAAGTGTGTAGACCGACAAGGAGGGCAGGGGTGAAGACTGGGTGGAAACCATCCCTTCCCTGCACAACCAAGTGGGGGACAAAAATCAGTTGTGCACTAACTACGGATAGGTGGACCAGTAAGCACGGTCAGGGACGTTATATCTCCCTAACAGAACACTGGGTAAATGCAGTTGCGGCTTGGCCTGAGACAGATAGCAGTTTGGCACATGTCATTCCACCACCGAGGATTGCAGGGCGTGTCAGTTTGCCTCCTGTTGCTTCCTCCTCCTACTCCGCTTCCTCATCCTCTACCGGCTCCTCATCCGGTCAGCGTAACACCTTCACCACCAACTTAAGCACAGACAGGGGTAAACAACAGCAGGCAGTTTTAAAACTTATCTGTTTGGGGGACAAACCCCACACCGCGCAGGAGCTGTGGACGGGTCTTGAACAACAGACCGATGAGTGGTTGGTGCCAGTGAGCCTCAAGCCCGGCCTGGTGGTGTGCGATAATGGGCAAAATCTCGTAGCAGCTCTGGGACTAGCCGGTTTGACACACTTACCTTGCCTGGCGCATGTGCTGAATTTGGTAGTGCAGAGGTTCCTTAAAAATTGCCCCGATATGTCAGAGCTTCTGCCGAAAGTGCGAGCCGTCTGTGCGCGCTTTCCGTGTTCTCACCCTGCTGCTGCTTGCCTGTCAGCGCTGCAGCGTAACTTAGACCTTCCACCTCATATGCGACGTGCCCACAAGGTGAAACTCCACCTTGCGCATGCTGGCCAGACTGTGCGAGCAGCAGCAGGCGATAGTGGAGTTTCAGCTGCAGCACGCACGGGTGAGTCGCTCTGCGGAACAGCACCACTACACCACCAGTGACTGTGCCTCCATGCGAGACCTGTGCGCCTTTTTGCGCTGTTTCGAGTACTCCACCAACATGGCCAGTGCTGATAACGCTGTTCTCAGTGTTACTATTCTACTTCTATACCTCCTTGTAAAAAATGCTTCAGGCGATGATGGAAGAGGATGTTTCACAGGAGGAGGAGGAGGAGGAGGAAGAGGGATCATTTCATAGTGTTTCCGGCCAGTAATTCACAAGTGTCTCCGAGGGTGGATTCCTGCACCCACAAACGCCAGGTACACAATTGTCCAGCCAGGGCACAGTTCTGGAGGTTGATGAGGTGGAGGATGCGGAGGAGAAGATGGAGGAGGAACTGTGTTCACAGCAGGGTGGCACCCAGATCAACTCATGGCCAACACTGGTGCGTGGTTGGGGGGATAGAGAGGACACAGACGATACATCTCCCAGAGAGGACAGCTTGTCGTTGCTTCTGGTCAGCCTGGCACACATGAGCGATTACATGCTGCAGTGTCTCCGCAATGACCGCAGAGTTGCCCACATTCTAACTTGTGCTGATTACTGGGTGGCCACACTGCTAGATCTTCATTACAAGGACAACGTACCGTCCTTAATTCCGTCACTAGAGCGTGATTGTAAGATGTGCGAGTACAAGCGCACACTGGTTGACGCGCTGCTGGTGGCATTCCCACCTGACAGCGGGGGCACAGTGGAAGCACAAGGCGAAGGCAGAGGACGAGGAAGAGGTCTCCAACACAGCTGGGGCACCACCAGCACCTCAGAAGGCAGGGTTAGCATGGCCGAAATGTGGAAAAGCTTTGTCAGCATGCCACAACAACCAGCACCACCAGCTGATATGGAATGTCTTAGCAGGAGGCAGCACTTCAGCAACATGGTGGAGCAGTATGTGTGCACACGCCTACACGTTCTGAATGACGGGTCTGCCCCCTTAACTTCTGGGTCTCCAAATTGGGCACATGGCCTGAGCTTGCCCTTTACACCTTGAAGGTGCTGGCCTGCCCTGCAGCCAGTGTATTATCTGAACGTGTGTTTAGCACGGCAGGGGCGTTATCACAGACAAGTGCAGCCGCCTGTCCACAGCCAATGTGGACAAGCTCACTTTAATTAAAATGAACTAGTCATGGATCCCACAGGACTTGTCCGTATCTTGTGTAGAATAGACATGTATACTGGCCTTACCCAGCCATTGTTATACTACAGCACAATTGCTCATTGTTGTATTTTTTATGTTTCCCACTTTTTTGGGGTGTACCCTAATTAAAAAAAAATAAAGAAATGAAAACCAAAAACCAATGTTGGCTACCTCGTCCTCCTCCACCGCCGCTTCCACCTACACCGCTACTTCCACCGCCTCCTCAACCACTTTCTCCATATGGACCTCCACCTCATACATCAAGATTATTATTTTTTATTTGTGCATATTTTATTTTATGTCATTTGACTAATTTGTCTGTTACATTTTCGGGTGAAATTTACCAATTTTTGGCTGTGATATACCCCTGCTCTACCTAGTAGACAGGTAAACAATTTTCACTAATTTGTCTGTTGCATTTTCAGGTAAAATTCACAAATTTTTGGCTGTGATATACCCCTGCTCTACTTAGTAGACAGGTTAATACATTTCACTAATTTTTCTGTTACATAGTTGGGTGACATTCACCAATTTTTTGCTGTGATATACCCCTGCTCTACCTAGTAGACAGGTTAATAAATTTCACGAATTTTTCTGTTACATTGTCGCGTGACATTTTACAATTTTTACCGTGAATAAACCCCTGCTCTGCATAGGTGACAGGGACCGAAATGTTTAAAAATCATCTGTTCCATTGGTGGGTGACTGCAAAAGAAGTTTGAAGAAAATCCAGCTCCACTTTAGTAAAGGAATGTAAATTTATTTTGCTTGCGGAAAAATCTCATCCATCAGTTTACAAAAATAGCAGTCTTGTCTATGCGTTTCGGGCTACCAGAGACAAATATCAGCCCTGGTGTCAGGAGGAAGGGCTGATATTTGTCTCTGGTAGCCCGAAACGCGTAGACAAGACTGCTATTTTTGCAAACTGATGGATGAGATTTTACCGCAAGCAAAATATATTTACATTCCTTTACTAAAGTGGAGCTGGATTTTCTTCAGACTTATTTTGCATTCAGTCACCTGTTGCCTGACTCGGGTTATCCGTGCTGACAGCTGAAGGAGGGGCAGGTGAGAGCTGCTGAACTTTCTTTCCTTCTTATATATTGGTGGGTGACTAACCCATTTCTGGTGATGAAAAACCCCTGCTCTGCATAGGTGACAGGAAATTAAATTTGTAAATTTCGTCTTTAATTGGCCCTTTCATTTGATCCTTCCGCTTTAATAACTTGTCCCACATTTCAGCTTGATCACATTGCAGCCATTTACCTCCCTTGGATGTGGTCTCCCTTTCTAATGCTCCCTCTCCGCAGGGTAGGCACAGAAAAGAACATCGAAAGTTGATAAAGAAGATATCCAATTGGATCGTGGACATCACAGGGACGTGCAACATGGTGGAGCAGTATGTGTGCACAAGCCTACACGTACTGACTGATGGGTCTGCCCCCTTCAACATCTGGGTCTCCAAATTGGGCAAATGGCCTGAGCTTGCCATTTACGCCTTGGAGGTGCTAGCCTGCCCTGCAGCCATATTGTCTGAACGTTTGTTTAGCACAGCTGGAGGGGGTTATAACAGGTTATATTTCCCAATGTTTTGGTGTGTACCCTAATTTAAACAAAAATAAATAAAAAATAAAACCAAAAAGCAGTGTAGGCTACCTCCTCATCCTCCACTGCCGCTTCCACCTACACCGCCACATCCACCGCCTCCTCAACCCCCTACTCTATATGGAACTCGTCCTCCTAGATCAAGATTATAATTTTCTTATTTTTACGTATTTTATGTTATTTTAAGTCATTTCCCTATCCACTTTTGTTTGCAGAGCACTTGCCATGCTCGTAACCACATTTTGCAGCCCTCTAGCCCTTTCCATGACTTTTTTACAGACATTTTAGTGCTCAACAGTTCGGGTCCCCATTGACTTCAACTTGACGTCGGGGTCAAGTTCGGGTCCCGAACTCGAACTTTTTTGTGAAGTTCGGCCGAACCGGTCAAACCCGAACATCCAGGTGTCTGCTGAACTCTACTGTTTACCTATATTTGACCCTTTGCTGCCTGCATCCAGCATCATTGGCAATACTGGTACATAATGAGATTTTGATCCAGCATACGCTCCACAAGAACATACATATTTTATTCTAAGTACAGCTGTCGTGCAATGAGTAGATGAAAAAGTTCAAGGCAGAAACATGTGGCTTATCTTTCATTTCCAGATGACTGATAGCAAACAAAACTTTGCACGTTAATATGAATAAAATGCATTTGTTCTTGAATGTGACCTCTGTGATTTCATTTTCCCACGAAATCTATTTATATTTTTAAACGCACATTTTATTGAAAAGTACAAAAGTTCTTTTCACAGTACAAAGCATTCTACGTTAGAGTCATACACAGCCTTCTAATCTGAGTTTTATTGTTACAGTACATTTTTAGCATTAGTTTCAGCACATGTAGAGGAAAATAAGTTATTGCTATTACTAAAGATGAGTGAATTTATTTAAATTCATTTCAGGTCCGATTCTAACAAAATGGGAGATGGATCCGATTCAGGTACGAATAAGTTGGACCCAAATAAAAAGTGCTCAGATTAACCTGAAAAGTTGTGTATGAGGCTGGGGCGGACTGGGAAATTACAGTGGCCCTGGAAAAATAAATAAAAGTGGCCCCATGTTGTAGGCAGGTCCAAGTTGACAGAAGGCGAGGCATCACAAGTAGGCAGGAGAAAAAGATTTAGGCGGAGCCAGAAATAGCTTAGTGCAGCACAAAATACTGCAGTGCAGAACCAAGTACTACAGGGCAGCACAAAATACTGCCACGGTAAACCAAATACCACAGAGCTGTACAAAATACTGCTGCTACCAATGCAGTATTCAACTGTATCATAGTTCTGAGGATGGCGATGGCAGAGTTGAATTCAGGAGGACACCTGTCGCCAAGGCCAGATACTTAAGTACCTGATGCTCCTAGCATTAATTAATGCTGAGATAATCTTCTGACAGGGTATATCTGATAATCAGATATACCCTGTCGGCAGCCATAAGGTGGCCCCCTGGGAAGTTTCCCTCTAGGGTCTATGGCCAGTCCACCCCTGCTCTGAGGTCTCTTAGGAGTGTATGGCACCCCAACCCTTTAATTCCAGGACAGCATCAGTAATGTCAAAATAACAGTGACATACATGGCTATTAGAGATGAGTGAATTGAAGCTGACGAAGTGGAATTCAATCCGAATTTCAGGAATTATTTGATTCGCACCAAATCCTAATTTCCCCATGCTTTGTGGTAACTAGAAATGAGAAAAAAATTAAATAAAATTCGATTCGCCGGTTCGCCGAATTATTTGGGAAAAAATTGCTTTTTCCTGGCTGCTGAGAGCCTTTATAGTGGTGTAGAACACTGTGCCTTGTAGTAACTTGCATAGGAAGTCTGCTTTGGTAGTGAAATAATACTGTAAATCCATATGACATGTAGATGACAAGCGTCGCACTTAGAATCACTTCACACTTCACTTATTAGGGCAGTGACGGAGCCAAAACTGACCAAATAACTCAAGTATGAACTCAGCCTTACAGGTCGATTTTAGCGTCAAGCGTAAACACACTACTTTTACTGGTACTCCCTCCTTAGGGAAGAAAGTAGGGGCATGTCTCCACAAGAGACGTGGTCATATACCCAGTCTGACCACCTTCAGCTCTGCTGGATGAAGAGAGCAGAAACTACAGCCAAACTCCAGAGTTCCAGGAAGAAAGCATCCCCCGAGAATCCATCAGTGAGATAAGTCCAGAGTCCTAGGAGAAGCCTATTCCGCCTCAGCTAGTCTGTCCCCACACAGCAGAAGTTACAGATAAGTGCAGAAGCTAATGCTGCCACAGTTACAGAGCTACCAAGCAGACATTTATTCTGCAAGTACTCATTCCTGCCAATCATTGCCAAAACCCGCTAGGACCAAGAGACCAAAGCTGTATACTATTTGGATGCAAGATATTTCAAGTAAGGCTCCTTTCACACGGGCGAATTGCGCATTGCACCCGCACTGAATCCAGACCCATTCACTTCTATGGGGCTGTGTGATTTTCACGCATTACTTGTGCATTGTGTGAAAATCGCAGCATGCTCTATATTGTGTGTTTTTCACGCAACACAGGCCCAATAGAAGTGAATGGGGCTGCGTGAAAATCACAAGCATCCGCAAGCAAGTACGGATACGGTGCGATTTTCACGCATGGTTGCTAGGTGACGATTAGGATGGGGACCCGATCTTTATTATTTTCCCTTATAACATGGTTATAAGGGAAAATAATAGCATTCTTCATACAGAATGCTTAGTTAAATAGACCAGGGGAGTACCTGAGCAGGTACCTAAAGTATAAGCAGAAACGTAACCAGGTCCAACGGTGCAGGACCAAAGGATGAGGAAGAGGCATCGTTAGACAGGCAGGAGGTTGGGGCAGGTGGCACAGGTACAGGTCAGGCAATCCGGATTGGCAACAGGAGAATTAAAGCAGGCAGGGATGAGACGACAAGCAGAGTCCAGGAATGAAGTACAAGATCAGAAGCACCAGTGGTTATCAGGCTCTTTAGCAAAAGACATGGACTTTAACACTGAGGCATCTGGGAAAAGGGCTGAACCACTTAAATACCTGCAGGAGAGCTAGGGTTGGTCAACTAGGTCACCTGAACTAAACCCAGCCCGCCAAGGGAGCGATGCGTGCTGCCCCTAGAGCAGGGTAACATGACACCAGCCAAACTCAGGCTGTGTCTAGGGCTGAATAGAAGCTGTGGAGCTGAATCTTTAGAAGCAATATAACTTTGTATACAAACAGAGTGTCCCGGACTGCAGCGGTAATCGGGGGAACAGGAGCGCGCCGCAGCCGCTGTTACATTTCTTTTTATTTATTTATTTGATCTAACAGTATGTCAGACAGAGAAGTGCCAGGGCCTGCACAGGGGAGTGGCAGAGGCCTAAATGTGTCTGGCGCAGGCAGAGGTCACAGCAGAGTAAGGGGCCGTGGCAGCAGGGGTCACTTCGAGAGGCCTGAGCTCCCAGTGTCAGCTAGCGGTCGTGTCTTGACCAGCAACCCAGCGGTTCTTGAATGGTTGACTCGGTTATCTCTATTTTGGATCCACTCCTGTTTTTTTGGGCATTAGCAATATTGATGGATTACTCACCAAATGCTTACCGAGTGACGGCGGATGCTCCACAGACAGGATCAGTTTTTTGGGGATTATTGTTCTGACGGATAGGAGGAAGGGAAAAATATTCAGTGACATCGACACAAACTTACTGTCACGGCTGTTTAAGGGTAACAAGAGCATACACAGTAAAAAGAGCTACTGACCGGACCCAAACTAGGGAAGAGAAAGGGTGACCCCTGTCAGACCCTCAACACTCTCCCTATGCTGCTAAAGCACATGCCCGGATCCATGTGGTGGAACGAGGCATGCCCGCGTGCCTAAGACTGATGAGCCCTGTAACCCCTACAATAGTGGAAGGGGCACGGCCACCGATGCCCTGCTCAGAATATGGAGGGAACCGTGGCCACCGCAGATCCAGTCAGAAAATCACCAGGTACACAACAATGTCTGCACACTTAGCTGATGGAGCTGCAGCCGCAGAGAAGACGGATCCAAGGGCCGCTGGCAATATCCGGAGTGCTTGCAGCAACAGAACACAGGTCCAGAGAACTAATAGCTTAACAAGTGAAGATACTCAAGGCAGAGCTACAACTGAAAAGAGAAATATAATCCACGCCCTGCAATAGGAGGAGGGGTGATTTAAAGGCAGGGAAATCAAACGCAGGAGGAACAGCTGGGAGTAAAGACCTCATCACAGGGGCGGAGAAACAGAACAGTGAGAACACCTCCAAACTCTAAGTGACATCATCACAGGGGTGGAGACACAGAGCTGTGAGAACGT
This sequence comes from Bufo gargarizans, assembly GCF_014858855.1. Lineage (NCBI taxonomy): Eukaryota > Metazoa > Chordata > Amphibia > Anura > Bufonidae > Bufo > Bufo gargarizans. Next base: position 428,640,842 of record NC_058084.1, read on the forward strand.
CTCAAAGCTCTGGTAGTGACACTTACTGCTGACACCCTTACCGGCCGAATCTAATTTTTTTTTTTTATTCGCTCATCTCTAATGGCTATGGGTAAACCGATGGTAACCATTGTAACAATTAGCCTGTATGATAAACACACTGTACTGTCGGATTTATACTTTTAACTTAAAACATGGTCCACAAAATATCCCTTTCTAATAACAGATGTCTTCTTCTCTGTCTCTTGATCTGTAAAATAGTGGCCACCATTTTGATAGATTTGTTTGAATCAAAGTCGCAAAAGGTTCAGATTTCTCTGGAATCTGAATTTTTCGGAAATTGAAGACGAATTTGATTCATTTAGAATTGAATCTCTAATCTCTACCCATCACCTATTAGTTTTAAGACACTATTATATATTAAATCAGCAGAAATACTAGATCTGATGACTGCTTTCAGAAATACGGAGTGGTACTGTCAGGCTGATATTCGAGGTTCATTAGGAAAACTAAAACTTTGACACATTTCTTGGATCACCAATGAATAAAGTTAAAGTTACTGATTAGTTTATAAATGTACTCCTGTGAGCGTCGGGGGGGGGGGGGGGGGGGGGGATCTGTTGATGGCACTATTTAGGGTAGGGGGATCTGTTGATGGCACTATTTAGGGGAGGGGGATCTGTTGATGGCACGATTTAGGCAAGGGGGATCTGTGAATGGCACTGTTAAGGGGAGGGGGATCTGTTGATGGCACTATTTAGGGGAGGGGGATCTATGGGTGGCACTATTTAGGGGAGGGGGATCTGTGGATGGCACTGTTTAGGGGAGGGGGATCTGTGGATGGCACTGTTTAGGGAGGGGGATCTGTGGATGGCACTGTTTAGGGGAGGGGGATCTGTGGATGGCACTGTTTAGGGGAGGGGGATCTGTGGATGGCACTGTTAAGGGAAGGGGGATCTGTGAATGGCACTGTTTAGGGGAGGGGGGTCTGTGGATGGCACTGTTTAGGGAAGGGGGATCTGTTGATGGCACTATTTAGGGGAGGGGGATCTGTGGATGGCACTATTTAGGGAAGGGGGATCTGTTGATGGCACTATTTAGGGGAGGGGATCTGTGGATGGCACTATTTAGGCGAGGGGGATCTGTGGATGGCACTATTTAGGGGAGGGGGGTCTGTGGATGGCACTGTTTAGGGGAGGGGGATCTGTGGATGGCACTGTTTAGGGGAGGGGGATCTGTGGATGGCACTGTTTAGGGGAGGGGGATCTGTGGATGGCACTGTTTAGGGGAGGGGGATCCGTGGAAGGCACTGTTTAGGGGAGGGCATCTGTGGATGGCACTGTTTAGGGGAGGGGGATCTGTGGGAGGCACTGTTTAGGGGAGGGGGATCTGTGGATGACACATAGGAAGGGGTGGGGTTTAGAGAGAAAGGGGTTTGGCATTGACAGGTAGCGGTGGGTCAAATTTATATTAGGGGGGTGCCCGAGTTTAGTCTCGCCTAGGGCAGCACAAAACCAAAATACACCACTGATCTGAGGGGAATGATTTGTGCTATTTATGGGAATGAGATGAAGGAGACTGAAATACACCCTGAATGTACTAAATGTATTCTTGTAATTTTATGTTTTTAAAGCAGTTTTATATATTTTAATGGAGATCAAATACTCACAGGTCTTGTGTACTGTGCAATGTAACCGATTAACTGCTTAATTTGTATGTCTTCTTCATAAACTCCAATAAAAATACATTTTCAAAAAAGACACTATAATATGTATTTCTTGATATAATTAATAAACGTTAACTGCAGATTTCTGGTTATTAAAATTAATTACCATCCTACATATGATCAGGATTGGATAGCTTTTAAAGGAGTAATCCTACAAATTTGAATACAAAGAGGGTCATTTATTATACTGAAAATATGTTTATATTAGGCGTATTTCAGGCGCAGATGTTAGCGCAACGGTTAGTTGGGCCGCCACCTGCAATTTTTCCCCGCTCACGCCAGGTCTAAAATCTTGGGCATGGTTAGGTTGAGGATGGGAACGGGCCAGCAGGCCTGTCTCATTCATCATTTTCTACGCCTGTTTCAGGTATAGAAAAAGGTCTAAATGTAAGACAGCAAGGAAGCTGTCTTACATTTAGAACTGGTGGAGGATCCGCCGAAGTTTTATAGAGGCCAGCACCTCTTCATAACTTCGGCCATCCACCTCCAGCTATAGGGCTTTATTAAGACTGGCGTCTAAAACGTCGGTCTTAATAAATGTGCCCCAAAGTTTTCTGGAGTAATGCTTACCATTATTTTACCTATAGCAATGCTATCTAGTGTTATTTTTCGCCTTTTTTTCCTTTATAGCACTCCACTGTCTATAGAGAGAAATAACTATACTTTTATGAGTTTAGAAATAGGTCATCGGGATAGGTCATCAATGTTAGATTGGCGGAGTTAGGAGTCCTGAGTTTGAAGCACATATGAAAAAAAACTGTGTAGCAGCACAATGGAAAAACAATAAATACCGTCCCTTAATGTGGTGGTGCCAGCCGTGTTGGAAGTCAGTCCTGAACTCCCCCAGGTATAGATGCACTTGTAAAGAAAACCGCAGCACTCTCCAGCCTTGAATTTCCAAAGGTTTATTCACCAGCAAAAATGTGACATTTCGACCTGTGTGGTCTTTTTCCACGCCGTTATCAAATGGACTTCTCTGTGCTTGGTCTTGCAGCTCAGCCCCTTCACTTGAATGGGATTGAGCTGTGCCTAGGCCATGTGACCGATGAATGCCATCACACCGACCGGTGGTGCCGGGAGACAGGTGCACAGATAAAATTATGTACCATAGTATTTTTTAGAGGTATTGATGCTTCGGAAGGGTCCTGTGTCTCCTTAAAGGGCCCAGGTGTATATTGAATGCTCCATTGGAAAGTAAATATGCAAAGAGGTATCTTCCAGGGAAAGAGAACAATTTTGCGAGCGCCACCTTCTGGAAGTGGCTCCTTATGAATCAGTCTGACTTTTTAACGAGCCTCCGAAAATTCTAGCGACTGTAAAGCTGGCTGAATAAAGACAGTTACATTAAACACAGAACATCAGGTTCCCAAAAGTGCTACTCAGTACAAAGTTTTTCTGCTTGCGCTTGCAAGTAAAAAACTTGTTGACCCAGATTTTAACATAGATGATGACGGATGTCTAAAAGCCAGAGAAGTCTATTTACTCAGACACTTTAGGTTCTGTGATGTTGAAAAAATGTCAGAAGAACAATGCCGTGTTCAGCATTCAAGCACAGATACAGACGTTACATTAATTATCTGTCATGCTTTTTCTCGGCATACTGTGTGAGTAATGCTTAAAGGTGTTATCCCATAATTAATGTAAAAAAGTGATCATTAGTAGAGTTGAGCGAACACCTGGATGTTCGGGTTCGAGAAGTTCGGCCGAACATCCCGGAAATGTTCGGGTTCGGGATCCGAACCCGATCCGAACTTCGTCCCGAACCCGAACCCCATTGAAGTCAATGGGGACCCGAACTTTTCGGCACTAAAAAGGCTGTAAAACAGCCCAGGAAAGAGCTAGAGGGCTGCAAAAGGCAGCAACATGTAGGTAAATCCCCTGCAAACAAATGTGGATAGGGAAATGAATTAAAATAAAAATTAAATAAATAAAAATTAACCAAAATCAATTGGAGAGAGGTTCCATAGCAGAGAATCTGGCTTCCCGTCACCCACCACTGGAACAGTCCATTCTCAGATATTTAGGCCCCGGCACCCAGGCAGAGGAGAGAGGTCCCGTAACAGAGAATCTGTCTTCATGTCAGCAGAGAATTAGTCTGCATGTCATAGCAGAGAATGAGGCTTCACGTCAGCCACCACTGCAACAGTCCATTGGCATATATTTAGGCCCAGCACACACACAGGCAGAGGAGAGAGGTCCCGTAACAGAGAATCTGGCTTCATGTCAGCAGAGAATTAGTCTGCATGTCATAGCAGAGAATGAGGCTTCACGTCAGCCACCACTGCAACAGTCCATTGGCATATATTTAGGCCCAGCACACACACAGGCAGAGGAGAGAGGTCCCGTAACAGAGAATCTGGCTTCATGTCAGCAGAGAATCAGTCTGCATGTCATAGCAGAGAATGAGGCTTCACGTCAGCCACCACTGCAACAGTCCATTGGCATATATTTATGCCCAGCACACACACAGGCAGAGGAGAGAGGTCCCGTAACAGAGGATCTGGCTTCATGTCAGCAGAGAATCAGTCTGCATGTCATAGCAGAGAATCAGGCTTCACGTCAGCCACCACTGCAACAGTCCATTGTCATAAATTTAGGCCCAGCACCCAGGCAGAGGAGAGAGGTCCCGTAACAGAGAATCTGGCTTCATGTCAGCAGAGAATC